>NC_064864.1:33138036-33470536 GCF_024139225.1 Suncus etruscus | reverse complement strand
CTAAATGAAATATTACACAATTATGAAGAAAAACACCATATAACCATGGCATGTCCTCAATTTCATATTTCATCAGTGTTGATGAAATATTAATATTTTCATTATTTATGCTGCTAATCAAAACATTAAAACCATGGAAAACTAATGTAGATGATCGTCATTCCAATTGCATGAACATAGAATATGTTTATTACTCATAAGGCTACCATTGTTAACTTAGTAATTTCTCTGTTGAACTATTTTTGATTTTCAACTTTTTAACTATTTAAACTTTTATCCCAATTTCTATTTAATAAGAATCTCTTTAACACATCATTCTCCAATTTAAAAAATTAAATATTTAAAGGAATGTTTATACTCATATAATATGAATACTACTATACATACATAACTCTATACATATGTTTATATACATATACATCTAACAAGTAATAAGTAAATAGATATAATGCAACTAAAGCTATCAGTGTATTTATGCCACCAGTTGGATGACTTTCAAATTACCCCTCAGACCTCTTAGGACCTCTGCAGTAATAAGTTGTCATTGACAAAAATGCCTATAAAAATTATCTGAACAAAAATCTTTCAGAATAAACTGGTAACTATATTTTACCTTTCATCATAAGCAGCTATGTTTTCACTAGTATAGGGGGACAATATGCAAATAAGTAGAAAACTCCACATTTTCGCACATAGTGTAGATTCTGGGAAAAGAAACTTTACTTCTCAAAGGTTTTCTTCAAGGTTATTGAGACTATACAAAATTCATCTACAAACATGTTTTAAGGCATTTAGTGATAAAAAAAAAACATTTCAAAATTTAGAAACAAGCTGGTAAGACATAATAAGCATACATTCTTATAGCTAGGCTTATTCAATCTCCAAGAAGCAATAGAATTATTTGGGCTGAGAACGCTTTTTCTAAGACCATACTATGTAACTAGCCTTTTATAAACACTCTGGGAAAATGTTCATAGTGCTACACTGTTTGTAGATAAAAGGTATATGTAACTACAATACATTAGTTTTGTAAAGGTTTGTTATTTTTCCACTCTTAATTTTTCATTTGTAGAGCAGAAGGTCATGTACTGGGGATTCAGTTTGAATATGTGTTATGTTCATTATATAACTCAGTCTTGGCACATCTGGAGGACTATAGAAAACTGTCAGGAACTGTGTATCTCTGGGGATAAGCTCCATCCAAATTGATGGAAAAAGGAAATATGAGCAAGTCATAAATAACTTTGCTCCCAGCTATTTCACGCAATTGAAGACCTCATAGGCAACAGAAGATATGTTTAATTTTTAAGGAGATATTATATGACAATGTAAAAATAAAGCCTGAGTTTTACTATGAGCATCCCCAAAATATAGAGAAAAATGTGAAAGAAACTGGACTTGTGCAAATAGTAAGGGTAAAAATCTTTTCAACCTCATGTTCCTAAAAACACAATGGGAATAAGAGCTCTCAAAAATAATTATATCAAAAAGGCATATGGCATTATCTATTCAAGCCAACAAGCACAACACCAAATTACTTTATAGATAAGGCAGATAGGAGAGTTAATTAGTTAAGTATAACATTAATAAAATATTAAGAAGTAATGGATTGATACCAATAGAAGGTATCTTGCCTCATTCTAAAACAAGGCATTGATTGCATTTACTTATCTCCAATAAGACGCTGTTATACAAGAATTTGGACATTTTTGTCATATTTTTCTATTGTTGTATAAAATTCAGAAATCCAGATTGCTTTTGTAAGATGTATGCCATCTTGGCTCAAGATTGTATTTCTGTAATGAATTTCTACTTACAGACTTTCACAGTCATTATCTACTCCCTGACACTTATCCCATTTACATCCACACTCATAATATTCAGTATTTCCTCTCCTCTTTATTCAAAAACCTTCAATGGTCCCTCATAAGATAGATTCAGAAGCAATGTCAAAGATATTATTTTTTGTTTAGTTTTGGGACCACACCCTGGAGCCCTCAGGGGTTACTCCTAGCTCTGCACTCAGAAGTTTTTCTTGACAAGCAGTGGGTACCATATGGGATGCTGGGGATCGACCCCAGATCTGTTCCCGGTAGGTCACACACAAGGCAAATGCCCTACCACTGTACTATCGCTCCAGGCCAGATATTATAATTTCTTATAATGTTTACCCTTTGCTTTGGTATTTAAGTCTCTTTCTCTTCTCTCGCTGGTCCTCGATCAGATTAGACCTTCTAGCTTACTTTGCTATGTGCACAATAGTCTTGCTAACATCTTAAGTATGTTTCCTGCTTAAGGTACTTATGCTTTCTTTTTCCCATACCAATGATACTCTGTCCAAATATCTACAGGATTTTCTCCCTTATGTACATTACCTCTTTGCTTAAATGCCTACTTTTCAGTGAGAACATCACTAAGAAATCTACTTACTATTGATTTACTCCCTTCTTCCACCTTCCCATTTCACTTCATTTTCCTCCCAACTCTTTTTTTCATAACACTCATAACAATCTGACAAACTTTTCATTTTCTTTTAACAACGCAAAGCATTATTATTTGAGTAACGCTAACAATACGAATTATATGAATAACGTAATTTATATTATTATTTATAATGCACAATACCGTTCCCCTCCCCAAATAAACCCTGTGATCTTCCAGAAAGAACTAAATGTTCTTCTGAATGGAAAGAAAAGTACTCTAGGTTATTCTGGGTTTAGTCATAATCTTACTTAGGGTTTATTACTATGAAGTGAGAGGACTGTTTTCTCTCAAATATTCTTGAGTTTTGATATCATAAAACTCTAAAATTTTAAAGAATTTTCAGAAACTGAATTTTATGAGTATAAGTGAGATGTTCCTGTTTGGAATATATAGCACATGGAAATAAAACAGATTCATTAGATTTAAGACACACGTTGGTAGCGCTCTAATGTATTAACATATAACAGGAAAATTGTTGCTATATCATACAAATGGAATAGATTCATTAATCCCTGTTATTGCCAGGATACATTTCAAATGATTTTTTAGTTAATCAGTGATTGCTGACAACAAAGTTTGTAGGTGGTTATTGAGGCAGAGAGACTAAGTGTTTAGAGTCAAATAGGATAAACACACAGCTAATATTCGAGTTCCTAAATCCTCACCTAAATTTAATTAATACTTGGATTCTTGGGTATAGCCTGTCAGAAGGTAGAGATGCTTCATAAAAATTTTTAAAAATGCCTCAATATTTTGCTTCTTTTATTTACCAATTGTGGCCTTAATACAGATACCCTCAGAGGACAACTACAATGACAGACAAGTACCAGATGAATACAATTAACCTAATGTCCCATCATCCTAGTTGGCTCCAAGCCCAGATACTCCATCTCCATCCACCAAACCATTATGATAGATTTGAAAAGGCATTCCTCAAAAGACAGATATTTGAGGTCTTTCAGATTTAAGGGCATGACCTATTATCACCTTTTTAAGAAGAACCAGTTGAGGCCAGAGGTCCTTCTTTGAAGTTATTTCTCTACACAAATTTGACTCTTCAACTTTCTTTAGGCTATGATCAATGGGTTTATTTAAAATAGAACAGAGTATGATGATGACCATGCGAAGCTTTTAGTTATGCCACTGCCATATATTTTAGAGGTTACTATTCTATCCAAAGAAGGGAAGTTTATTACCATATACAAGGTCTATTTCCTTTGCTTTCTGCCTTCATAAATTAGCTTGCTTGATGTCCTTTCAGCAAGAAGGTGAGTAGGTGAGCAAACTCTCAAAACTCTTCATTTGCTAGCTTATAGTGTTTGATTATATTAGTATGGTTTTTCTTCCAAAAATTTTAAAAATATAAAATGCATTAGAAAACTTTGAAAATATGACATTTTTATGGACAAAAATAATATAAAATGTTGAGGGTAATGTACTTATAAGGCATATGTAAAGTGCAAAAATGAAAACTTACCTAGTAAGGTATTTACTTTTCATAATTGATTAAAGGAAAAAATTAAAATCCTGAAATCAATAATCTCAGTTTCACCTCAAGAAAATAGAACATTTGGAGCTGGAGAGATAGCACAGCAGTAGAGCAATTTGCCCTGCAAGCAACCGATCCAGGAAAAATGACGGTTCGTATCCTGGCATCCCATATGGTTCCGTGAACTTGGCAGGGGAAATTTCTGAGTGCAAGTGTAATCCCTGAGCGCCACCAGGCATGACCAAAAAAGAAAGAAAAGAAAAGAAAAGAAAAGAAAAGAAAAGATAAGAAAAGAAAAGAAAAGAAAAAAGTAGGGGATCAGAGGGATAGCATGGTGGTAGGGTGTTTTCTTTGCATGCAGAAGGACAGTGGTTAAAATCCCGGCATCCCATATAGTCCCCCGAGCCTGCCAAGGGTGATTTCTGAGCGTAGAGCCAGAAGTAACCTCTGAGCACTTCCGGGTGTGACCCAAAAACAAAAACAAAAAAAAAAGAAAATAGAACATTAAAAAATATAGAATGAAATCATAAGGAGAAGAAAAATAATCAATTTGGAACAGAAAAATAATAGGCAAAATCAAATGGAACAAATAACTAGCTATTTAAATATTTGTTTTAAAACAGATAGTAAGAGACCAGTTCTCCCAAAGACTATTGTAAAATAAGAGAAGGAAGATACAACTTACCAATATCACTCATAAAACAAGAAATATGACTCATTTTCTTACTCTCAGATTTATTGGCAAATATAGAATGTTCATCCCTAAAATCTGAAATTGGACAAAAATCTCTACATTCACTACATTCATACAGAAAAATTCTAGATAAGAGAATAGAAAATCCCATTTGTGTATCTCTACTTCGACCTTCGACTTGTTTGGAAAAGCTGAGAAGCTTCTGCACCTCAAAGGAAATAATGCCTAGGATACAAAAGCCACACAAAAATAGGAGAAGCTATTCACCAAATTCCCATCAGATAAGGGGCTAATATGTAAGATATACAAGGTACTGACAGAACTTTACAAGATTAAACATCTAATCCCATCAAAAAATGGGGAGAAGAAAAAACAAATGGTCAAAAGGCACATGAAAAAATACTCCACATCACTAATCATTAGGGAGATGCAAATCAAAACTACAATGAGGTACCATCTCACACCACAAAGACTGGCACACATCACAAAGAACAAGAACCACCAGTGCTGGCAGCGATGTGGGGAGAAAGGAACTCTTATTCACTGCTGGTGGGAATGGCATCTAGTCCAGCCCTAAGGAAAACAATATGGAGATTCCTCAAAAAAACTGGAAATTGAGCTCCCATTTGATTCAGCTATACCACTCCTAGGGACACAAAAATCCAATACAAAAATCCCTTCCTCAGACCTATATTCTTTGAAGCACTTTTTACAATAGCCAGATTCTGGAAACAACCAAGATGCCCTTCAACAGATGAATGGCTAAAGAAACTGTGATACATATGCACAATGGAATATTACGTGGCCTTCAGGAGAGATGAAGTCATGAAAATTTCCTATACATGGAAGTACATGGAATTTATTATGCTGAATGAAATTAGTCAGAGGGAGAGAGATACAGAATAATCTCACTCATCTATGGGTTTTAAGAAAAATTAAAGACATTGAAATAATTCCCAGAGATGAGGACCAGAAAAACAGGCTCAAGATATGAATTTCATCACAAAGAGTGAAAAGTGCAGTTAGAGAAATAACTATGCTGAAAACTATTATAAAAATGTCATTGAGTGAGGGATGTAGAAAGCCTGTCTTGAATACAGGCAGGGAATGGGGGATGGAAGAGATGAGGGCATTGGTGATGGGAAGGTTGCACGGATAAAGGGGGGTGTTCTTGTTATGACTGAAACCCAACTACAATTACGTTTGTAATCACAGTGTTTAAATAAAGAGATCATTTAATAAAAAAGAGAATAAAATATAAAAGAAATAAAAAGCTTATAGATTATAAAGAAAGAAATAAAACTGTCTTTACTGAGATGAATTAATACAAATCCTCAGGAAACATGAATCAAAACAAAACTCTAAATGATTTCAATAAGTAAAAGGAAGAAATATCAACTCCTAAAAAACTATTTTCTGGATATGATGCCAAATGGAGAAAAAAATCCTATGGTGAAGAATATAATAAGGAACATATATGACAAATATTATATGATATAAAGTATTTTACACAAAAGCTGAATTAGTTAGGCAAAAATCTAATATTATATAAATAGAATGTGTAAAACACTAGTGAAAGGGGAAAGGATCATCTTAATAAGTGGAGTTATATACTATTCCCATGGGTTAAACAATTCAACATATTAAAGATGTTAATTCTCCAAATAAGTAATAAGATTAATAATATTCCTGTCAATTCAAAATTCCATCAGGACTTTTTGCCTAGACAAATAGTTTAAGTTCTGTCAATGAAAAAGAACTCAAATAACAAAACAATTTGGATATTTAAGAATAAAGTAATATATATTTTTCTACATGTAATTCATATTTTTATAGAACTGACATATTCAATGGAGGATGAATCTTAGAAACTAATGCCTCTGAAATAACTGGGGATCCGCAGACAAAAACAATCAACTTCAACTTCACACTTTATCAAAGGGCCCTTGAGATCAAAATGTATTAACAGTGTTATAGGAAGAGTGATTGAATTTAACTGACTGATTTCAAATATTAGCTCCATCACTTAACAGTTCTATAATTTAACCAGAATAAGATTATCTTACAGAGAAACTTTTGAAGAACTGTTATGAACATTATAGAAATTACATGGACCAGAGCAATAGCACAGCAGTAGAGTGTTTGCCTTGCACATGGCCGATCTAGGATGGACCTTGGTTCTATCCCTCAGTGTCCTCCTGAAACAGGAGTGATTTCTGAGCACATAGCCAGTAGTAACTCCTGAGTGTCATAGGGTGTGGCCCAAAAATCAAAAAGAAAAATTACAGGGTACACACACATGCATGGGTGTATATAGGTTTGTAGACAAGAGAAGACATAATCATGTTTATTTCTATTTTTTAAACATATATGTGATAAATATGTTATACTGTTATATACTTTAAAATACATATAAAATGTTAGTCCTACAAAATGAATGGTGATTATCTTATGAGGGTGTGAATTCTGGTTATGTTTACTTCTTATGAACAAAAGAGAAACAGAATATCTCTGGTTGTCTCTAAGTTCTCTGAACAGTTCAAGGCCCCTTTCAGATTCCTAGAAAGTGATGCTGGTAGTATTCCTAAAGGTATTTGGGAGATAACCCCTTATACCCCACTCTATTTGCTTGCAGGAGTGGCTATGCTACCATCTCTTTTTAAATAAGCTGCTCACTTCATCCCTCACTTTCAAAAAAGTAAATAAAGGCAGTTGGGAATAAAGATTATTCTAGAAAAAATAAGCATATTTATAACTTTTTTAGAGTCACGAGCAACATTGATTTTTGTCTCTGATAATTGTCTGTGAGAAACTATGTTTTTTATTTTATACAGCTGAAACCATGTCAAAGACATTCGAGCTATGCTCCTAATTATCACAAGTCAACTAGAACTACAGCTAATGTAGCAAACAACTGGCTTGATACTACTACCCCTAGAGTATTCTCACAAGGTTTTGAGTTCACAGACTCAGGAATCCCTGTGGCTCAGAACCAGAGAGTCTGAATGCCTTCTCAACCCCTGTACCAGAACTACTTCAGAGGGATACTCAGAGGTCAAGAGAAATGGGTTATAGGTATGACAGCTGTAAATTAACTCCCTTTTAACCTTAAAAGAAAATTCAAGGTGTTTTTTTTTTCTGAAAACCCTTGGAAAGTAGAACACCCAGGACCTCAGTGATACAACTGATACATTACAGAAAAGCTAGTTGTAAACCAAATATTTTACATCAAACCAGTTCAATAGAAAGAAAATATCTCACAAACAAGCTCTTGATTCTTTTGAAAGACCAAGGTCAACCTAGTAAGCTTATTTCTAGGAGTAGTGCAGAAATTAAACTCTCCAGGAAGGGAAATAAAGATATGACATGTGCATATGACTATGAATGAGGTTTGGATAAATGGTTTTAAAGAAATTGACCACCAAATAAATAAGATATTAGCCATAACTTTAGTTATCATGGACATCACCCAGTAGGATGAGGTATAAGAAAAACCTCTGCGAACGGTCCGCCCCGCCCCCGCAGCATTTCCCCTGGCTTCCAAAAGGTAGGGAGGCTCCGCCCACCCACGCGGCCCGCACTAACGGTCCGCCCCGCCCCCGCAGCGTTTCTCTGGCCTCCAGAGGCTAGGGAGGCTCCGCCCACACACGCAGCCCGCGCGAACGGTCCGCCCCGCCACCGCAGCGTTTCTCTGGCCTCCAGAGGCTAGGGAGGCTCCGCCCACACACGCGGCCCGCGCAAACGGTCCGCCCCGCCCCTGCAGCGCCCCGCCCACCCACGCCGGTTCCGCCCCGCCCCCCGCTGGGCTTTTGCTGCCTCTCAGCACTAGCTGACAACTATAGGGCAAAGCAAGGAATCAGGCCACAGAAAGAGCAAGGAGGAGCCAAACCTCAGCAAGCTCTCCCAACAGTACCTCTAGATCCACCCTCAGGGAGGAGACCCATTCCCACACAACAGGGGATCAAAACAGGCTGAAATCAGAAGGAACAGCACTCCAAAGCACACCAATAAATACAAAAAAAATATGGGTAAATCAAAGAGAACCCTAAGTTCTGAAGATACGGAGACAAACCCTAACAAGTTTCCAAGTCCGCCAAAACGCACAGATCCCTGGGAAGGCGAACTGAAAGCAGCAATGAGGAAGGAAATGCAAGAATTAATAAAAGAAATGAGAGAAACCTTAGCTACAGAATATAAGATAGCTATGGATGAACGAATAAACCAAATTAAAGAAGAAATGTTAAAGAGCATGAGAGAGTCCATACAAAAAGAAGTGAAGGAATTAACAGACAAAGTAACGAGCCTTACTAGCAGAAACACAGAGTTGGAGAAACACATTGAAGAACTCGAAGGAAAACTGCAAACAAAAAATGAACAAGAAACCAACAAAGAAATAAAAGGCAAAGCACTGGAAGGAAAAGTCCAGTACCTAATGAACAAGGACAAAAGAAACAATCTAAGAATCGTGGGTATACCAGAAGGGGAGGAAATAGGGAAAGGGGAAGAACAAGTAGTCAGAGAAATAATAGCAGAGAACTTCCCCACCCTCTGGAATGAAACTTCAGGGCAAATACAGGAGATCAAGAGGGTCCCTAATAAAATAGACCCCAATAAACCAACACCAAGACATATAGTAATCCAAATGGCAAAAAACAAAGAGAAAGAGGAACTTCTTAAAGCAATAAGAGAGAAAAAAAACCTCAAATACAAAGGTAGGGACATAAGAATCAAACCAGATCTCCCAGTCGAAATAATTCAAGCAAGAAGACAGTGGAATAACATATTTAAATGACTGAATGAAAGAAACTTCCAACCTAGAGTCCAATACCCAGCAAAACTATCATTCATATGGGAGGACAGACTAAAAACATTCTCAAACAAGACCAAACTAGAGCTATTTGTGCAAACAAAACCGATCCTAAACGACCTACTCAGAGATGAATTACACAATCCAAACCCCCGATTGTAACAAAAACCACCCTACACAACACAACTGCACAACAGTCCTCTTTCTCAATAATCTCCCTAAATGTTGATGGCCTAAACTCCCCAATTAAAAGACGCATAGTAGAGAACTGGATTAGGAAAAATAAACCGGACTTCTGCTGTCTACAAGAAACACACCTACAGCTACAGGACAAGCATAGGCTTAGAATAAAAGGATGGAAAGTAATTATTCAAGCCAATGGAAAACAAAAAAGAGCAGGGACAGCCATTCTTATATCAGACCAAATCACTTTCAATCTCAAGAAAGTGATCAGAGATAAAGAGGGTCACTACTTACTGATCAGGGGAACACTAGATCAAGAAACACGAACCCTGGTCAATATCTATGCACCTAATGTAGAGTCAGCAAAATATGTGAGGCAACTGCTCGTAAACCTGGAGAAACACATGAAGGGAAATGTGATAATAGTAGGGGACCTCAATACTCCACTATCACCACTGGACAGATCCACCAAACAGAAAAATAGCAAAGAAATAAGAGCTCTGAATGAAAAATTAGAAGATTTAGGACTAATAGACTTATATAGAGCCCTCCACCCTCAGAAAACAGAATACACATTCTTCTCAAGTCCACATGGAACCTTCTCCAGAATAGACCATGTCTTAGGAAACAAAGCCAACCTATATAAGACCAGGAAGGTAAGGATCATTAGAAGTACCCTTTCAGATCACCATGCAACAGAGCTCAAAATTGGGGTCAAGAAGAAGCAATGGAGAAAAACTAATACCTGGAGATTAAACAACATGCTGCTCAACAACAGCTGGATCAAAGAGCAACTCAAGGAAGAAATAAAAAGATTCCTTGAGACAAATGATAATGAAGAGACAACATGTCAAAATTTATGGGACACAGCAAAAGCAGTAATTAGGGGGAAACTCATAGCAATACAGGCCTATGTCAAGAAACAGGAAAATAACAAAACCAACAGTTTAAAAGATCACCTCAAAGAATTGGAACAACAGCAACAGAGAAACCCAACCACAACCAGAAGGCAAGAAATAATAAAAACCAGAGCAGAAATAAACAGCATAGAAACTAAGAAAACAATACAAAAAATCAAT
This sequence comes from Suncus etruscus, assembly GCF_024139225.1. Taxonomy (NCBI): domain Eukaryota; kingdom Metazoa; phylum Chordata; class Mammalia; order Eulipotyphla; family Soricidae; genus Suncus; species Suncus etruscus. Next base: position 33,459,800 of record NC_064864.1, on the reverse strand, counting down.
GAGACCAGGAGATGGTTTTTCGAAAAAATAAACAAGATAGACAAACCACTGGCAAAACTCACCAAAAAAAAGAGGGAAAACACCCAAATCAGTAGGATCACAAATGAAAGGGGAGAGATTACAACAGAACCCCAAGAAATACAACATATCATGAGATCATATTATGAGCAACTCTACTCAGCTAGGATAGAGAACCCAGGAGAAATCGACAGATTCCTGGAGAAAAACCCTCTTCCAAGACTGGACAAAGAAGAACTAGAAAGCCTAAACAGACCAATCACCTCAGAGGAAATTGAAGATGTAATTAAAAAACTCCCTAAGAACAAAAGCCCAGGCCCAGACGGATTTACAGGTGAATTCTACCAAACATTCCGAGAAGATTTACTACCACTTTTTCATAGGCTCTTCCAAACCATAGAAAAATCAGGAATCCTTCCTAACCCCTTCTATGAGGCAAATATCACACTCATCCCCAAAGATGGCAAAGACACCACTAAGAAAGAAAACTACAGACCAATCTCACTAATGAACATAGATGCAAAGATACTCAACAAAATCTTAGCAAACCGAATCCAGCTCTTCATCAAAAAGATCATACATCATGACCAAGTGGGATTCATACTAGGAATGCAAGGTTGGTTCAACATACGCAAATCAATTAACATTATACATCACATCAACAACAAGAAAAACAAAAACCACATGATCATATCAATCGATGCAGAGAAGGCGTTTGACAAAATCCAACACCCTTTCATGTTAAAGACACTCAGCAAAATAGGGTTAGAAGGAACCTTCCTCAAGATAGTTACAGCTATTTATGAAAAGCCTACAGCCAACATTATACTTAATGGCGAGAAACTAGAAGCATTCCCACTAAGGTCAGGAACTAGGCAAGGCTGTCCACTCTCTCCACTCTTATTCAATATAACCTTAGAAGTCCTAGCAATAGCAATTCGACAAGAGAAGGGAATCAAAGGAATCCAAATTGGGAAAGAGGAACACAAACTATCTCTATTTGCAGATAATATGATGATATACATCGAAAACCCCAAAGAGTCCACAGTAAAACTCCTAGAAACAATTAACCAATACAGCAAAGTGGCTGGATACAAAGTCAATACACAAAAGACAGTAGCGTTTCTATATACAAACAACGAAGTCGAGGAGAGAGAGATTAAAAATACAATACCATTTAAAATAGTATCAAAAAATATCAGGTACCTAGGAATCAACCTTACAAGGGAAGTGAAAGATCTATACCAGGAAAACTTCAAAACGCCTCAGAAAGAAATTGAAGACGATCTAAAAAAATGGAAGAACATCCCATGCTCATGGATAGGTAGAATTAACATAATCAAAATGACTATCCTACCCAAACTACTATATAGATTTAATGCAATCCCTATCCAAATCCAGACACCATTCTTTAAAGAAATAGAACAATCAGTCACAAAATTTATCTGGAACCACAAAAGACCCAGGATAGCCAAACACATATTGAAAAACAAAAACCTGGGAGGCATCTCCTTACCTAACTTGAAACTATACTATAAAGCTATAGTAATCAAAACAGCATGGTACTGGAACAGAAACAGGACCTCAGACCAGTGGGTCAGAACAGAATTCCCAGACATAAACCCCAAAATATACAGCCAAATAATATTTGACAAAAGAGGCAAGGATCTGAAGTGGAACAAAGGAAGTCTATTCAACAAATGGTGTTGGTACAACTGGAAAACCACATGTACGAAAGTGAAGATTGACCCATACCTCACCCCTTATACAAAAGTTAACTCAAAATGGATCAAAGACCTTGAAATCAGACCCGAATCTATAAAGTTTATCGAGAATAAAATAGGCAGAACACTCGAAGACCTATATATCAAAAAGGTCTTTGAGAATGGAGCACCAATGGCAATAACGTTAGCATCAAATATAAACAAATGGGACTACATCAAACTAAAAAGCTTTTGCATGGCAAAAGAAACCCTACTTAACGCAAAAAGACAGTTAACAGAATGGGAAAAAATCTTTTCACTCGATATATCAGATAAAGGGCTGATATCTAGAACATACAAAGCACTCAGAAAGCTGAGCCCCCCGAAACCAAATAAAGCCATAAAAAAATGGGGAGATGAAATGAATAGACACTTCTCTGAGGAAGACAGAAGGATGGCCAACAAACACATGAAAACATGCTCACCTTCACTCATTATCAGGGAGATCCAAATCAAGACAACAATGAGATACCACCTTACACCAGTGAGGATGGCTCACATCAAAAATAATGGAAACAACCTTTGTTGGCGGGGATGCGGTATGAAAGGAACTCTCATCCACTGCTGGTGGGAATGCCCCCTAGTCCATCACCTATGGAGAAAAGTCTGGAGAGTGCTCAAAGAACTCAGAATTGAGCTGCCATTTGACCCAGCAATTTCGCTCCTAGGCATATACCCCCAAGTTGAAAAAACATTCATTCCAAAATATGTATGCACCCCACTATTTATCGCAGCACTCAGTATAATAGCCAAATCTTGGAACCAACCTCGATGTCCAACAACAGATGAATGGATCATTAAGATGTGGTACATATACACAATGGAATACTACATGGCAGTCAGAAATGATACAATCACAGACTTTGCAGCAACGTGGATGGACCTAGATCATGTTATGTTAAACGAAGTAAGTCAGAAGACAAAAGATAAACACAGAATGGTAGCACTATTTTGAAGCACCTAGAACATATATTTTATACACAACTAATACCTAACAACCAAATAAAAGGGTTTAACAGGGTAGAATCTCCAAACACTGTAATAGTCAACATATACTTGGGAGCAGTGTCCAAAATACATGAAAAAGGAACAACACGAACTCTTAACTACACATTATACCACAAAGAAAACAACAACAAAAGAAACAGCAACATAGAGAGAACAGGTATGTAATCAGACTTCTACAACAAAGGCCCACAATAATCCCTTAGAGATCGTATACAGGAACAGAAGTATAGAACACCATGGGAAATCACTGACTGCAATGGAAACATACCATAACACTATGTTTTAATGCCTTTATCTTACTATATTTTAAATAACCTCTCAGCTTTTCTGTTCACAGGCGCCCTTGGATACAAAGGGCGGACAAACTAAGACGGCAACTCGGGATACCACGCGAGATACCATACCTTGCTTGCAATACGAGATGGCCCCGAGAAAACTCTTTGACATACACTTTATCTCTAGGTTACACCTTCTTTTAGGAACTGAAGCACGTGACCAGTCAGACCACCGAAGCAGTAACTGAGACGTACAGACTTAAACTACAGGCTCTACTTTTTTTAAATTTTTTCTATTTTCCCCCTTTCACTTTTCTCTTTTCTATTCTTCTCTTTGCTTTTTTCCCTTTCTCTTCTCCCTTTCTTTCTAAGCTATTTTCTCTTTTCTCTCCCTTCATACCCCTCCCATATACCTTCCCCTTTCTCCCCTCCAGAAATCCAACTATCCCTTCACCCCCCAATCTCATCCAGATCTCCCACCATATTGAAACTCTTCACCCTCATTCCTTAATCTATTAGGCATCAAGATCGACCTCCTACCCAACGAACCAGTACCCAGCACCCAGGCGAGGGGACACCCAGTCAAACCCACACCTCGTCTCCTGCAAGAAAAGACAGCCAACTCCCCTGCGGACTCATGATGTGAGGCCCTCCATACCAACTCCCCCTAATGTGGACTGTTTCTTGAAACTGGACCTAGGTCCAAAAGTATCCCCAAAGCAAGAACTCTTCCAAGACCTCCCTGCCGCAAATTTTTACCAATCTGAAGAAGGTCAGGGGTGTGATATAAAGATGCCTGGGAACCCATGCACCACAAGAAAAACCCAAAAGACAATGGGAAAAACTGTACTTCCAACATAGGCATAAGACCTGTAATATAGCACCGCTTTACCTGCTTTCCACCAAAAGTAAGATAGTCTTTTGCACCACTTTGGTCCTTTAAAAACTTCGCTAACTCATTTTATTTCTTTTCTTTTCTTTTCTTTTTTTTAATTTTTTTTAAAATTAATTAAGTTATTTTTTTAAATGTCTGTCCTACATATACATTTGTGAGCTGATACATTTTTATTCCTTTTTTTTTATCATTTTTGGGTATGTGACCTGTTTCTGTTATCCCGTCTGTCCACCCCCAAATACACCGACAATATAAGGTAGCACCGTTTCTCCCTGCAAAGGCACACTAAATAAAGGGGAAATCTTACATAAAAAAAAGAGCTCTTGTCTACTAGAGATAAGAACTCATAGTTGTTTACAATACAGGGATATCTCCTACCCTGAAAATATGTCATGTGGAATCAACTTAGACTTCAGGTGATTAGATACCATTCATCCAGCCTTGAACCCTGGACCCCAGACATAGAAATGGCACAGTTCCTCACAACAGCTACAAGAAACAAATCCCAGCCGGGACAGCCTTAATACTGTGGGGCCACCAACAAGGACCAGCTCTAACATGATATCCTGACAACGAGGAAAATGTGAACAACCTGACCTTAGAACAGATTAGCCTACCTTACCAGCCAATGACAAGACAAAACCAGAAGACTTGTCACCCTTTGGTAGGTCCAAAAGCCAAGATCGTGAGTTATAGAGGACTGGCTGCTAGAACCATGACCAGACTGTATATATCTTGGGACCAATAAAAAAGCCCTAGTTTAGGGTTTGAACTATGACCTGCACAATACTTATGATCCCCAGTCCCAAAGGTCTGGCAGAGACAATTGTAACGGAATGGGGCTTCGGGAAGCACAAAGAAAGACGCTATCCTAGGTGCCATCCCGGGTTCAACACAAAGACCAAGATCTCCAACCACAGAAGATGGATTAAAATGACACTGAAGGAACGGAACCTCAAGAACCACAAAGACTGACTTCATCATAAGTCCCACCTCAGGATCCGTGCAGATACAGAGACCTCTAGACACAGAGGTCTGATTGTATCACACAGGACAGGGCAGAAGTCTTCCACACACCACAAAAGCACCACCGGGAAAATAAATGAGCCTGAGCAGAGTCTATAGTTGATCCCATGACAATATACTCTAAGGATGGAGAAACCCCATATTTCTTAGGCCAAGTGAATTCCTCTTTGAATGACCCCAATATTTACTGTGCCAGGGCAGGAGGGAAAAAACAAAAATAAAAAAAGTACAAAACCTCGGTTATTTTTTTATATATATATTATTTTTTTATCTTCATTTATTATTATTATTATTATTATTATTTTTATTTACCTACCTATCTTTGGTAGATTTCTCTGTTTGGGTGTGATTATTGAAATTGTTGTCCCCAGTTATACTTTTTTTTTTCTCTTCTTTTCTTTCCTTTCTTTATGTGCTATGCCATGTTTCTTATTTCAAGACCATAGCAGTTTTCGTTTTGATTTGTTTTTGTTTGTTTCTTTTTTGTTTTTGTTTTTGTTTGTCTGTTTTTCTTTGTTTTGTTTTTTTTTCGTTTGCTTGTTTTTTTGTGGTGCTAATCGATATAGCCGGAATCCTCACTGGATATTTGACACTTCTTTTGGTACGGGGGGGAGTGTTTCACCTTCTTTATCTCCTTGATCTCTCAAAGCGTTGATGAGAGCCCCTAGAAGGATTCCGCACATTTTCGGCATATTAGTCTCTTACCCCAGCTTATTTCTTTTCTCTTTTTCAAACAAAACCATGCATCTTGAACTAACTAGTCCTACCTCCAGTTAGAGGGGGAAATAAGGGAGACATCAAGACCAAACAGGTGCAAGACTACTAGGTAGTGGGTCAGATACAGAGGGGACCACATATTCTAGCCGCCCTGAGGGTGAGGGAAGAGGAAATGGGAGGGAGGACAAAAATGGAGGTATAGGTAAAGACAATCTGGTGATGGGAATCCCCCTTGCTTTTATGTAAATATGTACCTAAAATAATATTGTCAACAATATGTAAGCCACGATGATCAAAATAAAAATCATATTAAAAAATGTTAGGAATTAGGTTCTTTTATTCTCTTATTTACCAACAAATAACTATACTCAATAAACATACTACCATTTTGGCATTCTTTCAAGAAATAGTAAATATTCTATTAAAATTTGTAGTTAGATTTTTAGTTTTATATTTTAAAATCATAGAGTAGATACTTGAAACATAAGTTAAGTTTTGTTTTAAATCAGTTGTATAAAGAATAAGTGCTTAAGGTATTTGTTATCCATTCTAAAATAACTGTAGACTATCTTAATCTTTTTATGAAAATGCTGTTTTGATTTGCCTATTTTAGATGAAAATAATTTTTTGTATATATTTCTGTATCTATGTTCATATATATTCATATATTCACATACAAAGTTTTCTAGGGATTTGAATAAAAGAACCAAGTTATTTCGCAAAAAAAAAAAGAAGAACCTCTAAGAGAATATTCATATTAAAACATCAGTCTGTATGTCAAAACTCTTTATTGCTGTACATACATGAGTACAAATATCTACTCTATGTCTCTATATAGACAATATAGACAAACTTGGGACACATACTTTACATTTGTAGTGTTAGTTCATCCTCGCTTCTGTAAGCAGATCAATGTAACCCATCCCATTCTGCCTTAACTACAAGAACTAGAAATTCTAATAATCCAGGCTATATCAGGTTGTTTTTTATATCTGGCATATGTCAGTGTTGGTTGAGATTGCAGAGCACCCTCTCTTCCTCAAGTTCTTATTCTGGGTGTATATCTCCATTCTCCCCTGCAGACTACAAAGAGATTTTTGTGGGACAATAGCAAGATGACAGTCTTCTGATTCCTCTAATCTCGCTTTCTCCTAAACTCCCTCAGCTTCCAGTGTTGCTACTTCAGTTTGCTTGTTTTTGTTTTTAGGCAACACCTGGTGACACGCAGGGGTTACTCCTGGCTATGCGCTCAGAAATCACTCCTGGCTTGGGGGACCATAAGGGACTCCAGGGATTGTACTGAGGTTCGTCCTGGATCAGCCACATGCAAGGCAAACGCCCTACCGCTGCACTACTGCTCTGGCCCTGTGTTGCTACTTTAAATTAGGTGGTTTATATGCTCTTGGGGAATCAGGTTTTTAATTTCTACTGCTAATTCCTGGAAACTAACTGTAAAAAAACTTATCCCTATGCCATCAGCCACTTATCATTCAAAACTTCTTTTATGCTTCAAGTTGTGGCAAAATGTCTCAGCTTCCATCTGCTCTGCAAATTGAAGTGTCTTTATTTCAAAAATATATAGATCCAATTCAGCATTATGAAACTAGAAAATTTTTCTTTTGATGTTGTTGCTATTGTTCAAAGACTAGATCTATTTATGTAATCAGAGACTCTTATTATCTTGGTAAGAAGCTGAAAATAGAAGGAGGAGGTACATTCAGATATCTGAATGTAGGAAGTCTAGGACCTTGTGTATACCACCAGATATTCTTCAGTAGTGTAAAGACCTTTTGTATAACTACATCTGTGTCCCAAGGCACGTGATAATTAGTGTCCCTGACCAGCATTTGCAGTTTTCTTACGAATATGTACAATGCTGCCTTGCCTGCACTAGCTTAGGACGGACATCGATTTGATCCCCCAGCGTCCTATATGATCCCCCAAGCCAGGAGTGATTTCTGAGCACATAGCCAGGAGTAACCCCTGAGCATCACTGGGTATGGCCCAAAAACAAAAATAAAGCAAAAGAATATGTACAATACTGTACCAGCTTATAGATTGGATAGAGTAGTCCCAGAGGTGACGATTTTGACCACAAAAAAAGAACTATGTATAATATTCTAGTAAAATTTAAGGTTAAGTTCACTATCAAAGTTATGATATCAAAAATTCAAACAGTGAGCACTTAAACACAAGAAGCTAAATAAAATAAGAAAGTACAGCACTCAGCATTTTTTGAATGAGTGAGCGAGCTTTTAGTGTCTGAGAAGCTATATAAATAGCTAAGGGAAAGGTATTTTCCCATATACTTTTTTCCAAACACACTCATGCATGTCTCCACCCACACATATATTTTACACTGTCTTGTATTTTTCAGATGTTTTCAAAATTTAAAACAAATGACATGCTTGGATAAAGAGTTTATATGTGCCAAGTTTTAACAAGCAATGAACTACAAAAAGAGTTAAAAGCAATAAAATGTAAAGCAGCTTCAGAACATAAACCAGGATTCTGACCTTTGGTGGAAGAGATCAGGTCCCCCTCTGAGTTAGGCGCCTGGGAAGATGGGCGATTTGAGAGAGGGTTTCTGGGGAGAAGCTTATTTGCTAGTTAGGATGAACTTTTGGAAACAAAGGAATATAGATGCACACCATTCTCGTTCATTGCCCAGGGTGTCCTTCCCTTATCACAACCAGATGTCCTTCAGTGGTTAGAGGATACTCTGGAAAGTCAAGACAGCTTTGTATATTGAGTCTTGAAGGGTCAATAGTCAGGTTTAGAGGGAGTCCTAATTAAATGTTGCAGAAGATTTCTGCAAATGGGGATGAGGCCTGTCTGAATTATACAATGAGACTACCAGAAGGAAAGAAAAAAGAAAACCAAGATGAAAATCTAAGTGTTTATGTGTCAAGTCCTCTTATTTTTATCTCTGGATCATGTCTGTTGTCAGAAGAGACTTTTCTGGTTGACCAACTGCTACACTTCCAAATGGCATATGGCTCCAAACCACTGGCTTCCGCATGGTCTGGCTGAGATTGACTTATTAACAAAGTTAATAGCCTACTGCTGTTCCCTTCCTGGAAAGCTCCTCCCCTTTTAGGTACCCTTCGAGAAAAAGAAAATGAGAAGTCAGAAAGATTCAAGGATTCAAGGATTCAAGTTCAAGGATTCATTTTCATTTCCGTCTATACTAAAACATAAGAAATATCAAAGCCCTCCCTCACTCAACCCCACTTCTACACTATCCTATTTACTCCCAATGTTCCATCTTTTCCTCTATCTATACTGATTCATCTTTAGTGAAAAAAAAAATCAATCTGGAATATATATCAGAATTCCAGCTTGTGGTGTCTTCTACTCACAAATATTCATTCTTGTTCTAGAAATAGGCAAAAAAAAGCTTGGTTATAAACAGTGGTGTTGCAAAATTAAGACCAAAAAGTAAGATACAGAAGTGTTGCTATCATATCTATATACTCATATGCCATACTTGAAAGACGTTTGCATTCAGCTTAATAATAGAAATTAGTTTACTTATTAGTTTTTTAAGTAGTTGCTTTTTTCTAATTTTATCATAACACCATGATTTACCAAGTTGTTCATAATTGAGTCTTTTTAGGAATTAAGTGTTACAAAACACCACAAATTCCACCACTAGGGTGACCCGCTTTTTCACCAGTATCCTGTTACCTATCCACAACCATAGCCTGCCTCCCTGGTAGGCACTAACAAATTTGTTTTATATTGGTGATACAACACAGAGGGAACTGGAATGATAAAGCCTTAGATTGGCACAGATCACTTTGAAATGATTGCTATATCTCTCTATGGCAATGGACCTCCAACTACTGCCCGCGGGCCACATATTGTATTTATTCTCATTTTGTTTCTTCACTTCTAAATAAGATATATGCAGTGTGCATAGAAATTTGTACATAATTTTTGTTTTTACTATAATCTGGCCCTCCAACCGTCTGAAGGACAGTGAACTGGCCCCCTGTTTAAAAAGTTTGAGGACCCCTGCTGGTATTAGAAAAATCAATATCAAATGATTACTGAGCTGTGATTTGGTGCTGGGTTGAGTCTTCTTTAATTTTTGCTATGCTTATTGAGATGGGCATATTTCTCTCTCTTTCCCATCAGACTTCTTCTGATGCTCCTTGGCTGACAATACAAAATATTTAAGTTTCCAGGATATTTAAATCTAAAACAAATTACGTAGCTTGAAAGTTTTTTCAGGTTAAGTCAAAGAAAGGGATCTTTTTTTGGCAGAGGGTATCCATGGTAGCATGCTGTAATTTATGCAGAAAACAAATTTTGTACCCTTGTGGTGATAAGAACCAGAGATGTCAGCCCTGACTAGACTACCTGAGAAGTATTGGCAGTCATTATTTACTTTTCTTCATGTAGTTGCTTTTTACTGAATTGGGCATTGAGGACTAATATAGCAAAAAAACAATTGACACAATATGCAGTTCCAATCTCTGAACTATGGGATAGAAATCAATTCTTAATAAGACCAAGGATCTCTTTTCCTGCATGGATCCCATCTTGTGCTCAGAAACATATATGATAGACAAAGGAAAACAAAACTAATTAAGAGTAGACTCCTTAGACAATATGGAATACATCACTTGGAAGAAGTTTTGAAAATGATATTTCCTCTAAACTGTGAAATTTAAAGGAATAGCATAAAGAACCTTGATATGTATTTCAAGTCTAACAAATATATATATACATATATATATATATAATATATCAAAGGTTGTAAAAGCTAAGAGTAGGTAGGAATGAGAAATTGAATGTTGACCCTGCCAATGTACTAAGTAATTTAGGGAGAGAGTTAATATGAATATAGAAAACAAGATAGTGGAGATATGCTTTATTGCAATCATGTTTAATATTCTAGAGAATTAAATTATTAAAAGCATAAGAGAAAATCTATGTCTGCAAATACCTCTGCTCTTGGTCAGTGAGTGGCTAAAGAGGAAAAGCAGAGATAGAAGTTTCTAGGCCAAGATAAAAAAAGAGAAAAAAGGTGGTGCTTTTACAGGGAGAGTATGCTCTAAGAACTAAGACTTATGAAAATATATGAGGTATATTTAAATTAAAATTTTATTGGAGAAGGGTAATGAAATAAAAGGACTGAACCAAATTTGGGGATATTTGAAATTATCATAATTCTCCCTGAGAGGAGTACAAAAGTTGTAAGGTGGAAAACCAAAATGCTAGTCCCTATTCTGAGATCATGAGGCATGTGTCATGTCACAGAAAAGCTCTGCAGGTATTACATAATGTAAACCATAATACTGAAGTATTTTTGTAGGACTAAAAACTCCCTACTCCCATTGTTGTGCCTTAGAATCCTAACACTGGATGGTGACATATGCAGCTATAAATCAATGAAGCAGTGATGAGCAGCACCACCCATGTATGCAATATGCTGTTGCTCAGACATTTTTTGCTGAATTTTAAAATATGACCAAAATAATAGTAGGCTCAAGATAAACTTGTTGAGAAATTATATATGTTTTCCACTTTTTGGTAGAGAGATTCCAAATTAGTTTAATAACATATGTAGTAACAGTAGTAGAGTTATTAATAAAAATAATATGCATTGAAAATAAATATGAAATTTTTCTAGTACAAGATAGAACCATCATCCATTAGCAAATTAGGAAATGATTAAAATTTATGCAAGTTTGAAAATTTTTCCACTTATTCAGAGGAGACCATTTTCACACCAGATTAGAGTGCCTAGAGAAGAGTGCAAGCACGAGTCACAAAGAAGGACTGACAAAAGGTTCCTCTTTGACACAGAAGAGTCATTTCACACCGGGCCAGTGAGCCCCCAAAAGCTGCTCCACATCCCTCCATAGTCACTCACTTTTTCTAGTCAATGAATTACACCACAACACACAAAAAATAAGTATAGAAAAAGTCACAACAGCAAAGCAATGCAGGAAGCCACAATGCTTATTGAAGTAAGATGGTAGTGCTGAAGACCCAACTAATATGAGCAATCTATATAGCCTTTCTCATAAGAACTTTAGAAAAGATATTTAAGAAGCTCAAAGAAACCATGGACCAGATAGTAAGTAACACAAAAGGAGATATGAGAGTATAAATGAGACAACAGCAAAGAGAAATGGCATAACTGTAAAATTTTGTAGGTGAAATGAAAAACTCACTGGAAGGCCTCACTAGCCGAGTAGCACCTGCTGAGGACAAAATCAATGAGCTGGAAGATGAGCTGCATAACACAGAAGAAATTAAAAAGAGCCTTAAACTAAATTAAAAGAGATGGAAAAGATTTCAAAATAAGCAAATTGATGACAATAGACCTCTGGCACAAATTTAACAAAACATAAGAATCACTAGGGTTCCAAAGAGCCCAAAGGAAAAAAACAGAAGAAGAAAACAGTCAAAAGAAGAAACAGTCAAAAGCATCCTTGCTGAAAAGATCACAGAACTGAAAAGGTATACATTCATATCCTATGTGCCCGAAGAGTACCAGATAAAAGAGACTAACACTACCAAGGCATATCCTACTTGCAATGCTGGAAACCACAGATATAGAATATCTAAGGCAACAAGATCAAAAAAAGGAAATTACATGTAAATGAGCATCCTTAAGATTTATAGCAAATTTATCACAAGCAACCCTTTGGGCCCAAAGGCAGTTGTGAGATATAGGGAAAACAATCAATGAAATGAACACCTCACCAAAAATACTTCACTCGGCCAGATTTTCATTCAGGTTTGAAGGAACAATAGATAGCTTCATGGATAAAAAGAAGCTTGGGAACTTTACAGACTTAAAACCAAATTTAAAAGAAGACCTGATAGAACTACTTTAAGACGAACGCCACAAACAAAACAAACTTTTACAAAACTATGGGTCAAAATTTCATGACAATAATCTCTTTTAATGTCAGTGAATTAAATGCACCAATTAAGGGACACAGTGGTAAAGTGGATCAGAGAATTGAATCCAAAACTCTGCTGCCTGAATGAAAGTTGCTAATATCATCCTAATAACAAAAAGCATAGAGACCACACAAAAAGAGAATTAAAGGCCAATATTTGAGAAGTCAAACACAAGCTCAAAATCAAAGATTTGAAGATAAATTTTTAAGCAACTAACTTTCTTAAAAAGGCTGAGCATACTAATATCAGATGACATAGACTTTAATTTTTAAAAGGTTATAAGATACAGTGAGGCACATTCATTTGGGGATATGTACAACATGAGGAAATCACAGCACTAAACGTATAGAATCCAGTGAGGGTCCAGAAAAATACTTAAATAACTGCTAATAGACTTAACGCAAGATATCAAAAAATAATACAAGAGAAGTTTTAGACTTCAACACCACTTTTTTACCTTAATAGATAACCAGGCTAAAACTCATCTAGGATATGCTGTCATCAAAGAAAGAAATGGAAGCGAATGGCTTATTACATATATATATATATATATATATATGGTATTACATAGATTTTATACATATCAGAATATGTGGAAGACAGCAAAAGCCTTATGAAGAGAAAAATTTACAGTTTTTCAAGTTTTCATTAAGAGAGAAGAAAGGGCTTATCTACATAAATAACTTAATGGCACAGATAATAAGAAAACAACCAAAATATTAAGCCAAAAGTAGAAAGCTAAATTAATAATTAATAAAATTAATAAATTAGACACCCAAAGAACATCCAAAAACCAATTAAATAAGAATTCTCTTTGAAAAAATAAACATATTAATAAAACATTTGCAAAACTCAAAAGAGAGAAACAATAAACTTAATCAAAAATGAAAGAAAGGAAATCAAAATATATCCTACAGAAATTCAAAGTTAATAAAAATATTAATTGAGAATCTTTATGTCACAAAATGAATGAACGTGGTAGAAATGAATAAATCTTGGACTAATGTTACCTCTAAGGTTGAAAGTAAATGATCTGAAATTTCTGAACTGAAGTCTCACTAAGAAGAAAATTGAAATGGTAATCAAAAGGTATCCAAAACCCAAAACTCAAAACCCAAGACCCAGATGGATTGATTATAAAAAGGATCTACTGCTAATCCTTTCTAGGATCATCCAAGAAATTGAAGAAATAGAAATATTACCTGTTTCTTTTTTATTAATATCTTTATTTAGACACCTTGATTACAAATATGATTGCAGTTGGGTCTCAGTCATATATTACCTGTTTCTATTAAGCTGACATCACCCTGATACCATAAACATACAGAGACATCACATAAAGAGAATTAAAGGCCAATGTCCTTGATGTACATAGGAGCAAAAGTCATCAGCAAAATTCTAGCAAATAGAATCCAAAAATTCATCAAGGTCATATACCATAACCAATCTGAATTCATTTCAGAGATGTACAGGTGGCTTAATATGAACAAGTCTAACAATATTATACACCTTATCAACAACAACAACAAAAGAAATATCATATGATGATAACAGTAAATGCAGAAGCATTTGACAAGGTCCTGAACACTCATTCATGCTAAAACTCTCAAAAAGTTGGGAATTGATGGATCTGGAGAGATAGTACAGCGGCAAGGCATTTACCTTGCATGCAGTTGATCCAGGATGGACCATGGTTCTATTCCGAGCATCTCCTATGGTCTCCTGAGCCTACCAGGAGAGCTGAGCGCAGACCCAGGAGTAACCCCTGAGGGCCACCGCCAGGTGTGACCCCAAAACAAACAAACAAAATAAAAGTAGGGAATTGAATTAAATTTCTCCTCAATATAGTCAAAACCTTTTATTAAAAATCAGTGGTAAACAGTACTCAATGGGAAAAATGGAAAACTTTCCTGTAAATTCTGGCACAAAACAAAGTTGGTTCCTCTCGCCACTTGTTGGTGAAGTGGTGAAGCTTGTTATAGACCAGGCCAAGAGGAAAGCAGCACTCCACTGTGTAAGTGGCAGAAGGGGCAAAGAGTGGAGGGTGGGGCATGGAGACGAGGTTGACCCTCCAGGGGCAATACAGTGTTAGAGCTCATTTATTACACTTGGGAACAAGTTAATTATAGAGAAACATGAACAATAGGAAGAGATGAGATTGTCCATTATGAGAAAGGTTGGGAGAAGTGAAAGTTCATTAATTGTTGTCCACCAGTCAGGTGGTGTTTTTCAGATGTACAATGTTCCATGTTGGCTGACATTACTTAGGGGAAAGCAGAATGTGGGCCCTGCTGAGGCTAGTAGCAAGTCCCTGCCTTGTCTTTATCTATGGCCACACTCATTGTTTGTGGAAGACACAATACATATTTAGAAAATCCTAAAGATGCTACAAAAACAGATCCTTCTAGAAATAATAGGTTTACATAGTAAACTGAGAGGCTACAAAAATTAAAATTCAAAAATATTTGTGAATAACAAATATACAAAAACATTTTTGTGAAGAATATTTGTAAAGTACAAATATACAAAAAACATGTTTTTGTGTTTACAAGTGATGAAAGAGAAAAAAAGATATTTAAAAACTCCTATTCATATTCAAAATTGTGTCTCAGAAAATCAAGTATCTTTGAATCATCTTAACTATTGTGATAAAAAATCTACTCAAGCAACAGTACAAAACACTGCCTCAAGAAATAAAAGAGAAAAAAAAAAGAAATAAAAGAGGACACAGAAAATTTAAAACACATTCCTTTCTCATTAAAATGCCAATACTTTCCAAAGTATTGTGCAGGTTTAATGCAATCTGTATAAGGATACCTATGTCATTTTACAACGAAATGGATTAAACATTCCTGATACTCATATGAAACAATAAATAAACCACAAATTGATAAATTGATAAAGCAATTGATAAGCAATTCTCAGATCAATAGAATAGCCTTGAATATTATAAATTAAATCTCAAGTATATGAGCAAAAGAGGCAAGATATATGATATGGAGCAAGGAAAGCCTTTTCAAAATGTGGTGTTAGAAAAACTAACATGCAAAAAAAAAAAAAGTAGACTCAGACCTCTCTTTAACACTCTGCACAAAGGCCAAATAAAAGTGGATTAATGCCTTGATATCATATGTGAAACCCAAGTACATAGAAATGAATGTAGGCAGAACACTACATGCTATTGAAGCTAAAATAATTTTCAAGAAGAAACACCACTGACTAGGCAAGTGGAAACAACGATAAATAAATGGGACTACATTAAACAAAGAAACTCTGTACCTCTAAGGAAATGATGAATAAGATACAAAGACCATCCCTAGAATTGCAGAAACGATTCACCCAATACCCATATGCTAAGGGGTTAATACTTAAGATATATGAAACACGGGCAGAACTTAGCAAAACATTAAAAATCTAGTGCTATTAAAATTGTGGAGAATAAATGAACAGACATTTCATCAAAGAAAAAATACAGATTGTCAAAAGGTACATGAAAATTGTTTTATCATTAATAACCAGGTAGATGCAAATAATACCACCATGTGATATGGTAACACATGTCAGTCTCATACCACAGAGACTGACACACATCACAAAGAACAGGAAGAAAAGCGCTGGTGTGGATGCAGGAGATAGGAGTTCTCATTCACTGCTGGTGGCAGGCCTACTGGCTGAGCTTTTGGGGAAAATGATACGAATATTCCTGAAAAAACAAACAAACAAACAAACAGACATTGAGCTTTCATATGTACCAGCAATACCATTATTAGGAATATGCCTTAGGAACCCCAAAACATAATGTAGAAAAGCCCTTAACATTCCTATGTTCATCACAGCACTATTCACAATATTAATTTGATAGTACTGTGCTTTTAGATTAAAATTGCATCTCATGTTTTCACACATATATTTTGTAATTGCTAATATTCTGTAAAAGAAGGCCCTTGTAACTAAAATACATTGAGCACACACCCTGTTTAAACTTACATACAGCATAACCCTACTTTCTCTAATCCCCTACACCCTGTTATCCCTAATCCCTGAATACAGAGTGTACACACTGTTTAATCCCCTTAACAACAGAGCTCACACCCTACTTTCCCCTAACTGACTGACTGTGTTCTATAAATATCTGATTCACATCTAAAATAAAATGAATTGTGGCTTATGGATGGTTTTTTTGTAAACTCTACACTTCCCTGGGATCCAACTTCACCAGCGACATCTACAGGCCCTCACAGAAAAAAAATTTAAGAAAATGATTTATTGAAAATGATTCATTGAAAGGAAAGCACATGTACATTTTAGGAATATTCACTTTAGGAGTATTACTTATCAAAATCTACTAATTGTTCATTTACAGTTGAAATGGGTATTTAGAAGTATGACTGATTCCTATCTTTTCTTTGTTTTGTGGCCAACCCTGTGGTGCTCAGAAATTAATCCTGGCTCTTCACTCTGGAATCATTGCTAGCAGGTTTGGAAGATCATTTAAAGTAACTGGGATCCAAAGTGGGTGAAATCATGCAAGGCAAGTGTCTTGTTAACTAAAACTCTGGCCCCATATCCCATTGTTCTTATACTCATATGTATAATTAAAAGATTTCAAAGTGGCCTAAGGTACAGTCTAAATCAATATATTTACTGAACACACAGAAAAATGGAAATATAGAAGATCTAAGATTTTTGGTAATATGATAGATAACCAGAGATTGTTGTCATAGATTTAAAAAAAGCATTTGATCACTCATCATTTCACTAACTCTTGAAGGATAACCAGGCACATTTTAAAATCTCTTTTATAAGCATATAAATATGCACCACATTATTAATTATTAGGAAGATGCAAATCAAAATGACAAAGAAGCACCATTTCATACCACACAACAAAAAGAATAATAACAAATGGTGCTAGCTTTGGACACAAGGAGGAACTGACTCTCATTCACTGCTGATGAGATGTAGACTGGCCCAACACTTTTGGAAAACAATATAGGTATTACTTACAAAACTAGAAAATGAACTTTCTTATGATTTATCAATACCACTCCTAGGAATATACCCTAGGAGCCCAAAAACGCAATGTAGAAAAGCCCTCTGTATTTCTATGTCCATTGCAGCACTAAGCTCAATAGCTGGGAAATGGAAGAAAATTGCTGAAAAGAGATGAATGAATATATATATATATATATATATATATATATATATAAAACAGAAGAATATGGAGCTTAGGAAAAATGCAATTATAAAATTTGCTTATATAAATGGGATGTACAGAGTATTATGCTGAGTAAAATGAATCAGAGAATGATGGATGGATATAAAATATTTATACTTATTTATACTTACTTGTGGGATATAAAAGAGATAGTATGACAATAATATTCAAAGACAACGGAGATGAGGGCCAAGAGGTTCAGTCCATGAGAGGAAAGTTGCCACAATAGTGGGGAAGTGCAGTTAGAGTAGAAAAGTATCTCTATGACAATGTTAGTTAGAAAATATCATTCTAGACAGGAACTAAGTGCTGAAAGGAGATAAAGTGATATGTATAATACCCCTTCAATAAAATTATTGCTAACAATAGTTTCTAATAGGAAAAATGGAAGAGAGAAGAATAGGAAGAAGAGAGATACAGAGAGATATGAGAAAGTGTCTGACACAGAAGCATGGATAGAGGAGGGTGAAAGGGAAATTGGAGACATTGGTAGTAGAAAATGTTCACTGGTGAAGGCTGTTGTATGACTAAAACACACCCATGAACAACACTGTAACTGTGAAGAAAATCCAACTGTATTATGAAAAACCTTTAACATGGTGTTTAAATAAAGTAAATAAAAAAACTTTATCAATTAGCAAATCTACCCATTCAAGAGTCATAAGGACTCCATATGGTAAAGGGATAAACATATCTCACACAAAACACAGTATTTTTTAAAACAATATCAGGGGCTAAGGCCAGAGAGATAGCACAGTGGTAGGGGATTTGCCTTGCAAGAAGCCTATCCAGGATGGATGGTGGTTCGTGGTTCAAATCCCAGCATCCCATATGGTCCACCATGCCTGCCAGGAGCGATTTCTGAGCACAGAGCCAAGAGTAACCCTGAGTATTGTCGGGTGTGGCTCAAAAATCAAAATAAACAAACAAAAACATTCTTAATAATAATAATAATAATAAAAATCTTTACTTCTAGTAAAGTTTGGAATTTATTTGTTGAGATTGGTTAAAACAAATTGTATCAGTGTCATTAACATGG
The DNA here is from genome assembly GCF_024139225.1 of Suncus etruscus. Lineage (NCBI taxonomy): Eukaryota > Metazoa > Chordata > Mammalia > Eulipotyphla > Soricidae > Suncus > Suncus etruscus. Next base: position 33,440,911 of record NC_064864.1, on the reverse strand, counting down.
AAATTATACACTCCCCTGACTTGAAACTGTAGTAAAACACCAGTTATCACAAAACAAAAAATAAAATGGTGGTGGGCAACACTGAATTCTTCAGCACTCCACTTCCCCACTACATGCATCACTGACAGGTGGAACAATAACTCTAAGATTTGAAAACTAAAACATATTTGCAATCCATCGTGGGGGGATGCAAAATTGGAATCCATGTCCATCAAATACTAAAGCAATTTATTTCTAAAATATTGCTATTAAGTTCACTTCTTTAACTTTATTTCAATAAAATTATAAATAATTTGCAATTCAAACAATACTTACCTATTTTTTCCATTTGAATATAAGTATACTTTAGTTAGTTTATATTTGTACACCAACTTTGGTGGACCTCAAGTAGCTTTTGCCAACAACTAATCCTCTGAAGTTGATAGTTATAATATTTTGTAAAAAAAAAAAAAGATACAGATGTATTATATTTGAGTAATTCTGAGAAGCCAGGAACTTTCTACTATGGGGAACAAAGGTTCATTACTTTATAACAAATAAGAAAGTATAGTAATACAGTAATTTGTTAAATCACCAAAACCATAGCCCATTTATGACATAATTTAAAATTCTAGTTTTATTGAGTTTGATGTTACTTTTAGTTTTATATTTGGTAAAGCAATATGTCTTAACTTGAAATGTGATATTCAGCCTGACCTGGAACTAATGTCCTAATTTTGATCATTTTGTCCTCTTAGCCATATATTAATGCTAAAGAGATCAGAATTTTAAGGTTCAAATGTAATTTGGGGAAGTTAAAAGTAAGCCTATTTCTAGAAGTCTGACCTTTAGACCTGATTTTATATATTTTGCTTAATGTCCATATGAGTATATATTTTAACCACCATCTTTGTACCTATACTGCATGCTAATAATGAGTAAAAATTTACATATCAATCCCATTCTGGCAATAATTTGGGGAATCAACTAATTCCTATAAAAGTAAGAACTTAACAAACAATTTCAAATAAAGTTTTTAATAATAAGCATAAATTTAAAATGACCAATAGTTTCTCAGCTTTAAGAAATAAGCCATATCCAGGCTTCTTAAGGAGAAAGTACCTCAGAATATAAAATCACAAGCAGGAAGCAACCCTTACAAATCAAAGAAAATATGAGATTAAGAAAGATGCAAAATAAAGGAATTAAGAAGAGAGGAGACAAATATCTGGCACATCCACTCACCATCCCATAGATCATACTACAGAATACTTTGCTTTTGTTAATATCTGGGGATCCTAATAAAAAAGGTAAAAAATTCAAGAACTTAAAAAAGATAAAAGTAACTGGATCTTGAAAGACAAGTAACAACTGAAACAAAGCTTGATAAAAATGAGCTGGAGAAATTTTTTAAGTACGCCATCTTTTTTCCAGGAGTTAAAGAATTTGAAGTTGGTTACTTTCAAGATTCAGAAAGAACAAATAATGTAGTCAGTGATAACATTTAAGTATGAAAACCTAAAGAGAACATTCGTACATAACTTGTTCATCTTGCACCCATATTTATTATGGTACTCATATAGTTATCCACTCTGGTATATGTGTGAATGCAATTAACAATGTGCATTATATTGATTTTCCTACCTTGAAATATGTATTATAAAAAAGAATTGTGATTTTCTTAACTAAAATTCACAAAATAAATGTAAAATCTTATTGGGGCCATAGAAATGGTAGGGCAATAAAGGTACTTATCTGGCATTCAATAAATCCCCAGCAACACATATAATCTCCCAAGCTTTGCTAGGAGTGATCCCTGAGTGCAGAGACAGAAGTAAACTTTGAGCATGGTCAACTGTGGCCCCACAAAACAAAAGAAAAACATAATATTACCATTCAGGTTTATCTGACATACAAATGAATAAAGTCATTTTTAGTTTATAAACTTATGTAACCATTACACATGTTTTAAAAGTCAGGTGAAACCCAGAAACCTGGACACACATTTTTCTCCAATGTACATGGGACATTCTTCAGGATAGACAAAAAGCTGGCACATAAAACATACCTCCACAATATCAAGAGGATAGAAATTTTGCAGACTACCTTTGCTGACCACAAGGCTCTGAAATTATATGTGAATTCCAAAGGGACACAGAAGAAAAACTTTAACACCTGGAAGTTAAACAGCCTCATACTGAATAACCAGTGGGTCCGAGATGAAATCAAAGAGGAAAACAAAACTTTCCTGGAAACAAATGATAATAAAGACACAAACTATCAGAACTTATGGGACACAGCAAAAGCAGTACTGAGAGGAAAATTTATAGCTTTGCAAGCACATATCAGGAAGGAAGAAGGGGCCTACCTGAATACCTTAATGACACAGCTCATAGAATGAGAAAGTGCTCAACAAAAGGAACCAAAAATAGGGAGACAGAAGGAAATAACAAAGCTGAGAGCAGAAATCAACAAGGTGGAAACCCAAAAAACAATCCGAAAGATCAACAAAAACAGAATTTTTGATAAAGGAGCAAGAAATCCTAAATGGAGCAAAGAAAGCCTCTTCAACAAGTGGTGATGGCACAACTGGCTAGCTACTTGCAAAAAATTGAACTTAGACCCCCCAGTTAACATCATGTATGAAGGTTAAATCTAAATGGATTAAAGACCTTGATATCAGACCAGAAAACATAAGATATATAGAACAACACGTAGGCAAAACACTCCAGGACATTGAGACTACAGGCATCTTCAAGGAGGAAACTTCACTCTCCAAGCAAGTGAAAGCAGAGATTAACAGATGAGAATATATTAAGCTGAGAAGCTTCTGCACCTCAAAGGAAATAGCACTCAGGATACAAGAGCCACCCACTGAGTGGGAGAAACTATTCACCCAATACCCATCAGATAAGGGGCTAATCTCCAAAATGTACAGAATGTACTGAATGCACTGACAGAACTTACAAAAATAAAACATCTAATCCCATCAAAAAAAAATAGAGAGAAGAAATGAACAGACACTTTGACAAAGAAGAAATACAAGTGGCCAAAAGACACATGAAAAAAATGCTCCACATCACTAATCATCAGGGAGATGCAAATCAAAACAACTATGAGGTACCATCTCACACCACAGAGATTGGCACACATCACAAAGAATGAGAATAAACAGTGTTGGCGGGGATGTGGAGAGAAAGGAACTCTTATCCACTGCTGGTGGGAATGCCATCTAGTTCAACCTTTATGGTAAGCGATATGGAGATTCCTCCAAAAGCTGGAAATTGAGCTCCCATAAGATCCAGCTATACCCTCCTAGGAATATACCCTAGGAACACAAAAGTACAATACAAAAATCCCTTCCTTACACCTATATTCTTTGCAGCACTATTTACCATAGCAAGACTCTGGAAACAACCAAGATGCCCTTCAACAGATGAATGGCTAAAGAAACTGTGGTACGTACACACAATGAAATAATATGCAGCTGTCTGGAGAGATGAAGTCATGAAATTTTCCTATAATGGATGTACATGGGATCTATTATGCTGAGTGTAATAAGTCAGAGAGAGAGAGAGAAAAATGCAGAATGGTCTCACCCCTCTATGGGTTTTAAGAAAAATGAAAGACATTCTTGCAATAATAATTTTCAGACACAAAAAAGAGAAGGGCTGGAAGTTCCAGCTCGCCTCATGAAGCTCACCACAAAGAGTGATGAGTTTATTTAGAGAAATAACTACATTTTGAACTATCCTTTTAATGAGAACGTATGAGGGTTATAAAAGCCTGTCTAGAGTATAGGTGGGGTTGGGTGGGAAGGAGGGAGATTTGGGACATTGGTGATGGGAATGTTGCACTGGTGATGGTGGTGTTATTTACATTACTGAAACCCAAACACAATCATGTATGTAATTAAGGTGTTTTAATAAAATATAAAAAATTAAAGAAACAAGATAGAATATTATCTACTGGCAGAATATAATATCTAATTAAAAAGACTTTTATATAAAAATAAAGTCAGGGGGGAAAAAGAAGGTGACTAAAATTGTGTTATTGGTTTTTATTTTATTTTGTTTTGTTTTTGGGGGGGTCACACCCAGCAGCGTTCAGGGGTTCCTCCTGGCTCTACACTCAGAAAACACTCCTGGAAGGCTCAGGGAACCATATGGGATGCCGGGATTCTAACAACCATCCTTCTGCATGCAAGGCAAATGTCCTATCTCCATGCTATCTATCAGGCCCACAAAAGTGTATTATTGTTATTTTAAAATAAGGTTTAGCTTCTTTCAATTTAATTTGTTAAATTGTCCAATAAAAATACAATTCAGTAATTTTTTGTAGAAGACAAAAATCGTTTATAGTTCACTGTTTTAGGAAAATTTAAAGTTTCTACTTCTGTATTTATTTTATTTTGTATTTATTTTTGTATTTTCTATTTTTGTTTGCTTTATTCAAAGATTCCAAATATTGGGAGTGGAGTGGTGGTGCAAGTGGTAAGGCTTCTGCCTTGCACATGCTAACCTAGGACAGACCATGGTTCTATGTCCCCCAAGCCAGGAGAGATTTCTGAGTGCATATCCAGGAGTGACCCCTGAGCGTCACTGGGTATGGCTGAAAAAACAAGCAAACAAAAAAATTCAAATATTTAAAGATCCCCTAAAAGAGTCTAAATAGGAACTTGTGGGTCATTTCTCCTTTGCAGTAGGTGGCATCTTTGCTGACGTGAAATGTTCAGATATAGAATCAGAGACAGAATTCTGGTGTGTCTGGTGTCTTATTTTTTCTAATTATTTATTTGGTGTCTCTTAGAACAAGATTTGTCTAATTATAATAATATATAATAAAAATAAATTATGTAAAATGTAAGGATTAATAATGTGCATGAAAGTTTCTAAGAGGCAACAGAGAACTTTAACATTTTTTTTGAGAACTTTAACATTTTAAATAAACTAAGAAGGGAGTATAATATGACAAGAAAGGAATAAAGAGAAAGAGTTTTAATAAACCAGAAGGAGGGGGCCAGAGGGATAACATGGAGGTAAGGCATTTGCCTTTCATGCAGAAGGTCAGTGGTTCGAATCCCGGCATCCCATATGGTCCCCCGAGCCTGCCAGGAGCGATTTCTGAGCGTGGAGCCAGAAGGAACACCTGAGCGCTGCCGGGTGTGACCCCCCAAAAAAGAACAGAAAACAAACAAACAAACAAAAACAGAAGGAGGCAGTTTATTCTGCAACTCATCAATGATGTCACTTAACAGAGAACTAGATTTCTAGGCAGGGGTGCTCCAGAGAAGCAGGTCTCTGAAGAAGCCCACAAAGGCAGGTGATGGTTAAATTGAAGAGTGGGGAAAGCATTGCCTAAAAATATGTGGAGGCCTGCCATGGCTTTTTAGTTTTCAGCTTTTGATTGAATACAGATTTGAGTTTACACAACTACATAGCACAGAACTTCAATTTTAAGTATTCTATAGCTGAAATCAGATATGTGGTGTTTTATGTCATGTTCAAACTTATTCTGGAGAATGGAGCTTTCCTACTGTGGTTCAATGGCTCATTAGATGAAGACAGACTGGACTTTTAGGAGTGTTTTCCTCTTTCTATACTCTTTATTCAGGATAATGACTATGGAAGAGGAAACAAGTATGCTAATGCTAGGGCACTTCCACATTCATGGGTCATGATAAGTAAATACATGTCAAAAATAACAGCTAATTGAAGAAATAATAACCACTCTCCAGAATAAAAAAAAGGGAATTTTACAGATAAAACACATTAAAAAGGAACAAGTCTTGCATTTTCTTGAAAGAAATAAAAGAAGAAAAGAAAAGAAAAAATACGAAGGAAAACAAAAGAGAAAAAGAAGAAAAGAGCTTAATTGTCTTCCTGCAGGTTTTTTTCTTAGAAAAAAACAAGCAGATGAGCAATGCCATTACTTCTTTGCAGTAGCTCTGGTGAAAGAAAACAGTCCCAGCGAAGGGTGTTTTTCTCTGTGAAACGAAACAGGCCTTTCCACCAGTCCCAGAGAAAGTGTTGGAATTTCTCCTTACACTGCTTTTGTTCTGTGACCCAGAGCTTTTTGACTGGAGAAACTACAGGAAAAGATTTTTCTTCCCCTTCCTGTGGTTCCTGGAAAATCATTTGAAGTCTGGTTCCTATTGATGCTTCAGCCAGGTCCTTGCTATGAGAGAATCAGACCAAGAAATTTATTCTCTGGACTGGAATCAGAGGGTTTTTTTAAAAAATTAATTTTAAAGGGGTCTGTGAATGAAATTGACAACATGAATCCTGTAAATTAAGCAGAACTTCCCACTTCCACTATGCTTAGGTGGAGGAAGGGTGGGATATAGTTAAAAAGACTGCTCTACCTTTATTTCTGCTCTATTTCAGCTAAAAGTCAACAACAGTTCAAGCAGACTGATTTTCTCCTTTCCAAGAAGCTCAGGTGGTATAGGAACACTTGAAATAATTTTGCATTTTACACTCTCTTAGAATTGTCAATCATTTTATCATCCCAGGCTTCATTGGTATTTGCAATAAAACCATCCTATAATAAAAACCTGAGGCTTTATTTACACTCATTGTCCTTTCACTTTGTTTAGAAGAATTAATTTTTTTAGTTTAATTTTTTTTCTTTAAACTATTGTGATTTAAAAAGTTATTCATAGTTCGGTTTTGGATTTTAGAAAATGTTTTATGGTCAGTGCCACAACCAGTGGAAACTTCTCTTTACCAATGTTCTCAGATGCCATTTAATGCTATTTACACACACTCCAACCTACTATCTTACCAGCACCATTTTTAATTTTGATTGTTAAAGTTTGGTCTCATGATTTCTCTGTTGTTAATTCTACTTGAATATTTAGTTTTGTCCTTTCTTAACAGCAACAATTCACTTGCAACCCCTTGACTCATGTCCTCCATAATTTCATAATTGTCTTTCTTCACTTCCAAAAAATTTATTTCCTTCTTCTCACTATACTCTGGGACCTAAAGTATCTATATGTTGTTCTCAACAACCCCATTTAAGCATTGCATTTCTTCATACAGTTATTTTCAATATCTTCTGTATTTACTCTCCTTCTGACTTACTTCATTTAACATAGTATCTTCAAGTTCCATCATGTTGCAGTGAATTACATGATTTTATGATTCCTTACAGCTATGTAGTATTCCATTGTATATATGTACCATATCTTTATGACCCACTTGTCTGTTGTTGGACATGTAGATTAATTCCAACTTAACTATTTTATTAAGTATTAGTTATTGTACAAGTACTGTAATGAATAGTAGTGTGCATATATAATTTTGAATGAATATTTTTCTATCCTGGAGACAGATACCCAAAAGCTAAATTGCTGGGTCATATGGCATTTTAAATCTAAGTATACTGAGAACCCTTTTTACTGTTTTCCACAGGGGTTCACTCAGACCAAATTCCTATCAGCAGTAAATGAGAATTCCTTTTTACTACATCTCCACCAACACAAATTATTCTCAATATTTTTGAGCTGTGCCATCTTTACTAGTATAAAATGATATCTCATTCTCATCTTGATTTGGATTTCCCTAATAATAACTGATGATGAAATTTTTTTCATATTCCTGATGGCCATCTGTTGGTATTCCTCAGAGAGGTTACTTCCTTATCCCTATTTTTAGTGGGTTTTTATTTTGGGGTTTTTTTTGAGGGGGTTATTTTTTAGTTTTTGTGGGGTTAACATTTTGAATACTTTGTAGATCCTAGATATCAAGACTTTATAAGATGTATTGAGTAAAAATATTTTCTCCCATTCAGTCATCTGTCTTTTAGTTTTAGCCTGTGTGTATGTGTGTGTGTGTGTGAAGGGGGTATTATTATTTAGAAACTCTATAATTTGATGCAGACCCATTTATTCATATTTGATTTTATAACCCTTGCCAATGGCATCCTATCATTGAAAATTCCTTTGAGGTCTAGGTCTTAGAGTGTTCTACCTAAGTTTTCAACAGATCTAATCCCAAGGTATTTGAATTGACTGTTGTGTAAGATGTGAAATGTGAGATATAGATACATCTTTTTCCAACACCTTTAATTGAAGAGGCTTCCTTTATTCCATTTAATGTTCTCAGATCCTTTGTAAAAATTAATTGACCATATATTTGGAGGGTTGAATATAAAACACACATATATGCACACACATGTGTATGCTTGCCAATATAATGTCAATACAGCAGGTAGGGCATTTGCTTAGCATGCAACCATTCAGAGTTCTATTCCAGGCACTACATATGGTCTCTAAGCTCTGCCAGTATTGTTTCCTGAGTGCAGATTCAGGAGAAAGCCCTTAGCATGTGTAGGTCAAAAAAAAAAAGGAAGGCTACTGAAAGATAACAAACTCTTGACCTTGGATTACAAAACACAGATTACTGAACAGTAGGGAATGTAAAAATATAGTGTATAAGTATAGTATAGTTTAGTATAGTAGTATAGTATAGTGTATAGTGTAGAATGTAAAAATATAGTGTATAAGTAGAAAGCCTGTCTCGAATAAAGGTGTAGGTGGGGTGGGGAGGAGGGAGATGATTTGGGACATTTGGTGGTGGGAATGTTGCACAGGTGAAGGGGGGTGCTCTTTATATGACTGAAATCATACAACTACAATCATATTTGTAATCATGATGTTTAAATAAAGATAATTTAAAAAATATAGTGTTGGATTAAAGATGATATAGGAAAAATGGTGGAAGATTTGGACACTTTGGTGGTAAAATTGGGATGCAGTAACTTTACATTAATAAAATAAATATTAACAATTCATAATACCTAACCTATAATTATAGATAAATATTTAATATACATTAAAGTTTAGAAGAGAAATGGAAGTGACTGCATTTATATCTGCATACAGATAATATATTTTCTTTTACTTAGTTTTTACATTTTCTTTATTTAAGCACTGGTTAAAAATTGCTTATGATTGAGTTTCAGACATAGAATGTATATAACTCTTCACTACTGCATTTGTCTATTCAGCAATGGCCAAAGTTTTCCTCTCATTCACTCCCACCCCCATGCCTGCCTGCCTGTTGGCAGACATTTTACTTCTCATTTTTTCATCCTCCCTCTCTCTCTTTTCCTTTTTTACCCTTTATAACACTGTGGTTTTCATTATTGTTAATGAAGGGGTATTTATCATGAATATCACTCTAGTTCATTCTTAGTCAATTTAACTATAGAGGTGAAAGACCTATATAATGAAAAGTACAAAACACTTCTTCAAGAAATAAATGAGAACACAAGAAAATGAAAACATATACCTTGTATGTGGATCAGCAGAATTAACATAATTAAGATGTCAGTACTTCTCAAAGCATTGTACAGATTTAATTAAATCCTTATGAAAATACCTATGACATTGGGGGGGGTTTGGTGCCACACCCAGCGGTGATCAGGGATTACTCCTGGCTATCTGCTCAGAAATATCTCCTGGCAGGCACAGGGGGACCATATGGGAAGCCAGGATTTGAATAGGGATTCGAACCAACCACGTCCTGGATCAGCTGCTTGCAAGGCAAACACCGCTGTGCTATCTCTCTGGCCCCACCCATGACATTTTTCAAATAGGTGGATAAAATGCTCCTAAATTCATATGGAGCAATAAGAACATCCATAAATAGATAAAGCAATTTTTGAAAAAGGAAGATAAAAAGAATCACACTTTCCAAATTTAGACTATACTATAAAGCATGGTACTGGAATAGAAACTTACCCACAGATCAATGAAATGAACTGGAATATTCAGAGATGGATCAACAGATTTTAATCTTTGTACTTTAATATTTTAATGTCAATTAATTTTTGATAAAGGAGCAAGAAATACTCCTTAAAAAAAAAGCCTCCTTAAAAATTGGTGCTGAGAAAACTGGTCAACTGCATGCAAAAAAATTAATCAGAACTCTCTTTATTGCCATTTACCTAAGTCAAGTAACAATAGATTAAATACCTTGATATCCAAGCTAAAACTATAAGGTACATAGAGAAGAAAACATAGGCAGAAGACTCCTTGCCATTGAAGCTAAAGGCATCTTCAAGGATTAAATACCACTGGCCAAGCAAGTGGAAGCAGAAACAAACAAATGAGACTACATTATACTTAGAATCTTCTGCATTTCAGAGGAAACAGTGACTAAGATTCAATGACTACACACAAAATGAGAGAAACTATTTATCCAATATTCATTTTCCTCAAAGAAGAAATACAAATGACCAAAAGGCACATAAAAATGCTGTACATAACTGATCATCAGAGAGATGCAAATAAGATAATATTTGTTGATTTGTTATTAGTTTATAATGTTACAGTATTTAAGGAGCATGGTTGAAAGTTCTAGGTGTGTATGGGATTCAATACACCCACCTCCACTATACTTTGTACCATATCTAGGATCTAGTTTTGTAATTTTTACCCATTAACTTGCTTTAGTTATTAATATTACAAATATAAATAAAACCATTTAATAATTATTTACCCTTTTCCTATTGGCATTTAGCATAATTATTTCAAATGAAATCTTCATTGTCCAATGGTACACTTTCATCAGTTTTTTGTGTGTGTGGCTAAGAATTAAATATATGATATCCGTGCCTCAATTTTGTTCTTTTTTTTTTTCCAAGGGGGATGTTTTGAGCTAGTCTCAGCAGTATTTTGGGTTTATTCCTAACTCAGCATGTTGGTATTAATCCTGGCTAAGCTTTCAAATTGATACTGGCGGCTGGGATTGGACCAAAGTTGGCTACATGCAAGACAAAAGCTCCTATCTGCTACTGTATGCCTCAAGCCCCAAAAACTTCTTTATCCACCCATATGTTAAAAAACATTTAGGTAGATTCCATATTTTCACTATGTTAAAATAGCTGTGATGTACTAAGTCTATCATACCTTTTCCCATTTGTGTTTTTAAGCCTTTTACATAATTTATAAGTGATATGGCTAGATCACCTGGCATTTTAATTTTTATTTCTGAAAGGAATTTTAAACACATTTTTGTAAAGACTGCATCAACTTATAAATGCTCTCACCAATAGAGCACCAGAGTCATTTTTCTGTACATCATCACCAACATTTATTGTTTTAAATCTTTTTAGTATAGGCCTTTCTCACTGATGTGGACAATATACTTCACTGTGGTTTTGATTTTCATTTCCCCTATGAATTATGTTGAGTAAATGCTTCATGCATCTGTGGGCCATCTGTATGTCTTTTTAAAGAACTGTCAATTCTGGTATTTTGACAATTTGTTATTGTGTTTATTTGAGTGTTTTTAAGTTATTTATCATGGATATCAACCCCTTTCAGGTGTCTGATATATATATATTTACATATATATACATATATACAGGTTTTGAAGTTACCTTTTTTTATCTTGTGGTCATTTTGGGTAATTTTTTATAGTTATTTGTTGTGTTGTAGCATTGTTGCTTTTTAAATTCCAAATAGTTCTATTTTATTTTGCCTTTTTCCCCTGCCAAGGGAGTTGAAATTCCAGATGTTGACTTTTGAAACCTAGAGTAATTTTCCTAAATTTTCTTCAAGGGATTTTATGGGTTCAAGTCTCATACAAGTATTTTAATCCATCTTGAGATACTTTTTGTGTATGGTGCTAAAGAGTTACTGAAATTTATACTCATTTTTTTATCCTCTTTCTCCTTTTCTCTGCTTCTTCCTCCTTTCCTCTTTCTCTTCTATTCCTCTTTTTCTTCCTCCTCCTCTTCCTCTTCTCTTCTTTTTCTTTTTCTTCTTATTATTATTCTGTTTTTAAACTAACAAACATGTATAGAGAATTTTATATATTTAAGAGTTTCTCTATAAGCTAATAAAATATTCATTCCACCAATAATGGTGTTAATAACATCAAAATTTCAGTATGTGTAGTTCTTTTACCCTGAGTGATCCAGTTTTTTCCAGAGGAAGATTTTAGTCTTTTGCCTTATGAAACAGGATTTAAGCATGTTTTTAAATAGATGGCTAGTAACTATTATAGTTCTTTATTTTTTACCCAATTTTATATTTGTATTGTGTGAGGAGTTTATTAAATTTTTTAATTAAATCACAGTGATATACAGAGTTAAAAAGGTTTTATAATTGAGTTTCAGCCAATTTCTCAGCAAATTTCATCTCCTGAATGTGAAAGATTAGTCAGCATCAAATACAAAACTGAAGAATAAATGTTGTTGTTCTAAATTCTGAAGACTTGTTTTAAGCTCCCTTCATTTCTGTGTTTTTCTTTCCCTCTCCAGAGTTCAATTTAGTATCTACCAATCTTTGATAAACATTGCATTTTAGAATGATGCTTTAATACTTTGTCATTGTGGACTACATTATGAAAGAATACTTACTGCTATATTCCTGTTTACAAATTCAATTCATATGTTAATTCTGTTTTTACCAAATTTTCAAAAATCTTAGTTTGTTTCAATGACTCTAATGTTAATTTGAATCATGTATAAAATGTCCTTATTGATTGCTAGATCACAAAACATATATAAATATCAAGCTATACTAATTAATACCCTGCTGTCATAAACCATATTGCCTAATGTTTACTTTATAAAATTTGTCATTTGACTGTGACTTAAAAATATTTTGTCATACCACATTAGTGATACTAATATTTGGATATTCTTAGCCACATTTTGCTTGTTTCCTTGACTGAAGAGTATTTGGGTGTTATTTGGGCTGAGAGACAAATATACATGCTCAGATAAATGCTATCAGTCCTGACAGAAAGATAGTCTAAACTGTTATTTAAATATTTTAAGTATTTTTATAGCAAGCTATCAAGCAATGCCAATTACTACCACTCTAAATTATTTTGTCTCTGATCATCAACAGTTTACTCAGTAAATATACTCAGCACAAAAAAATGTAATTTAAGTGCCTGCCACCTTCAAAATCTTCATGTTAGTACTTGCATATAGAGAATAATCTCATTATTAATTTATCTTTTAGTTGGCTCATATTAGAACCCATTAGCAAAGAAACTGAACTCTAGAGAAAACTGTCACTATAGTAGAATGATGATGGATGACATATTTTGGTCTGGAAAATATCATAGTACATTGCTCAATTTTAATTTTTCCTCATAGAAATCTGCATCTATGTTTCCCATTCTAAAAAACCAAATGGGAGGTTCCATGGAGAACACTAGGAAGCCTACCATGTGAAGATGAAAATTTTGAGTCAAACCTGGGTAGGAAAACTCTGTCAAAAGTCTGAAGTGTTCTGCTAAGGAACACATTGTTTGTTTGTTTTTAATCGTCCAGTCCTGTCTGCTCTGTGTTTTTAATTTGATTTTTTGATGATATTTTTTTAGAGTAGCTGAGCATCTTCTTTTTTTTTTTTTTCAATAATGCAGTGAATCAATCTGAAGCCAAAATCAGCAGCTGCTGGTTTGTTTAATGGGAAAAATATCTCCCAGAGCTGCCAAAGATACATTATGGAAAGGCATGGAAGAAGCTTGAGGTTTTTTCCCAAGGCATAAAGAAAATTGTAACACACAAAAAAAAATCTTCACTTCCATCCGCAGAGTCCACATGGGACCCCCCCTTCCTCATTTTTCAGGGGTGCTGTCCAGACATTTATCATAAAATGTACAGGTCCATTATTTCACTAAAAATATTTCTGTTTGTCTGTACTCTTTCTGCCATCTCTCAAAATCCCCTCAACCTTGATTCCCAGGATATAATAAGAGAAGAAAAAAACTTCTGTCCAGACAGTTGCCTATCCCTTTGTAAACCAGCTATCTATTTCTATTTCTCTTTTCTGGATCTAAAATCTGTCTGTGAGTATAGACTCAATGTCTATATATGAGCATTAAATTTGCTCAGGTATGGAGGCACAGAAATGCGGAAAATGTGAGTTACCTTGAGTGTGAATTAATGCTAGCTAATAGCTGCCAACTTCTCAGTTAATGTCAAGTAGATGAGAAATTTGGACAGTCAAATCATTCCTCACTGAGTACATTACTGTCCTCGTCCCTCCTCCTATTTATATCACCCTTCCCTTAGGGTTTATGTGAGCCAAATCCACCCCCACTTGCCTGATTTATCTGTCCAGCTCTGTTGTCATTGGGCTGATTGATGTTGGGTGGGAGAGACTTCCCACTTTTCCAGGCTGGAAGGAGAGGAAGAATCCAGCTGAGAGTTCTTAGTACATCCAGTCCAGCCCATCTGAACATAGCAGATCTACAAATTGACCAAAAGGAGAGAGACAGTGTCCATAGACATCAACAATCCTCCTGTAATTAGGGCCTGAATTGGAGCCTTTCAGACACTTTTAGATACTGTTTTTAACTAAATATTCTCTGAGTCGTCTATCAGACTACCTAGAATCAGAACATATGGTCTTCTTTCTCGTCTTTCTTTTATATGACACAGAGGACTATATAGACTTCAGGTCTATAGTTTCATATAGCAGTGGTTTCTCCCTGAATGGAGACAAGGGCACACAGCTTGCTTCTAAAAAGTTTCTGTCTGTGTTTTACACCTAGAGAATTGCTTAATTGAAAGGAGTTATGAGGCAAACATCACTAGACCCAGAAAAAGAATGACCTCAGCTCCTCAGAACACACCAACTTTATAAAGGTTATCCAGATACTTTGCTGCAAAACAAATCCTCAACTCTTTGTTTTAGCACTCTCATATACTTTATAGCATGACACCAATTTCCTCGCTGTAATACAGCTTTTTTACCATTGCCATCTCTTACCTAGCTACCTGGTCAATCTCTATGTCTTTGGTTCTATTTCCTCTACATATGAAAGTTTATTCTTAACTCACCATGTCTATTACTCACGTTGGTTCAGGTCAGCATCAACTCTTGTAACCTTTAAAAATACTATCAACTCATCAGACTCACACAAAATATCTTTCAATGCCTATTGATCTATGGTCAACAATAAGTCTTTCACACCACTTACAAGTTTTTTTACAGTTATACACTGCCTCTCCATCCTTTGTACCTCTCTCTACTTCATGTCTATACTTTAGAATACAGTTTAACTCAGTTATAAGAACACCTGTTCCCTCAGATTCATCAATGTTATTTCCATTGCATATATTCTCAGAAGAGTGTGGTACTCCCAGCATCAGTTGTTCCCCCTTTACCCATATCCAGAAGTCTTATCCTGTATCTAATCAAATTGATTCAGGTGCCTTCCCTCCCAACATATTTCTTCCATCTTATAATAATTACAGACTGCATGCAAATATCTAGTTTTAGTTCAACAGTAGCCATTAGATATCAGGGAGAGTTTATATTTTCAATGTGGCATTTCTTCATTTCTAAAAAGACATGGCATAAGCTAAGTAAATACTTATAATTTCTAATATGGATTCATTTGGAGCTGAATAGTACAGAAACTGACCCAGCTTCTATTTCTGGCATCTAATATGGTCCCCTCAACACTCCCACCAGGAATGATCCCTAAACTCAGAACCAAGAGTAAGCCATAAGCACTATTGGATGTGATCCAAAACTCTATAATTGAATGTGCCAAAGATGTAGATAAGATTTCATTCCATGGTAAAGGATCCTATGGAGATATGCATCTAAATACAGTGTATTAACTTGGGTGGAAATTGGAGGAATATTTATTGTACAGTGGTAAAATTTCCACCATGTCTATTAATCATTATCTACTGATTATTAATGAATTCCTTGTTTCTATCATTGTTCATATGTTATTTATGATATTACTACTTAGGAATTTGGGGTAAAATAGGAAAGGTAACACATGCTACTATTTTCATTTTTTTATTAAATCATTAGTTATGATGAAACAAACTAAAGGGGCAAAATAATGAAAGTCACAAATTAAAGGCAGTCACAAATTAATCTTAAAATTAAATTCATAAATTCATTATTACTGTTCATTTTTTGCTTTTGTAACTATTCTTCATAAACAAGCAAAGTATAAGTATTAAAATCAGGGGGATTTTATGCCTGAATTTGCTATGAAGAATCTGTAGTTTCTTCTGATGCTGTCCTGTTCATGTCAAACTCAAGAATCTTTTCCATGTCAATATACTACCTGCCAATTTACTGATGAGTTACTCACCAGGAAAAGTGGATGAATGCCAACTGAATTTCAATAGCCCTATGTATTGCTGCTACACAGGGACATGGCAAAGACTGCCCATTGAGCTTAAATTGGTTTTTCTCTCCTATGGTGCCAACATTTTGAGGAGGATATTGCCTACCTGAAACCATTTGGGAATGGCCTTCACAATCAGGGAAGAACAGAAGGAATGAGAAAACCCTGATCCATATGTTTACAGCCTAGCTTCCAACCCAGAACTCCAGTCTCTGTCTTTTATCCTCAGACGAGAATGGTCAGGTCTTGTACTCACAGCACAGATGGGACTGTCCAACACTGGGTGGGAGACTTCTCTTCTTATTTCAGGAATTCAGGAGGGATTGCAGATAAAACTCCAGGCCTGGTTCATCAGCATGTTATTTCAAGTTGAACAAATATCCCCTACAGCCTAGTCAAACACTTAGCCTTTCATGAGCACAGCATGATTTGATACACATCCTTGCCTTTGGAGTGTGGGGGGGGGTGGGCTGGGAGAACCAGCACCCCTTTTCTTATTACTGATGGACTATTACTCATGTTCAGAGGAAGAAAAGAGAACTTAGCCCAACTCCTAGAGATGGAAGCCAAGGAAAACCAGCCTTATCTTAGCCATTCTGGGTGTTGTGATTTTTGCTTCCTATTGATAAGACTATGTCTGGGGTTGCTAAAATCAAATGAAACAAAATCTGTTCCCTGAAACTTCCATCTCCATTTCAAAGTTTTATACTGATATATATTTCTGACTACTCAGAAAAAGTTTGTCTTCTCTACTAATATTATAGTCCTTCAAACATCTGGAAATAGCAAACTCGTTTTGGATAATGTCAAATTCTTTCACTTCATACAACATGGTTATTGTGTCCCTCAAAATATGTATCGATCTCTAGCTTGTCTTACAATGTTATAGGCAATTAAATAAAGTTTCAGACAGGAGACTAGCACAGAGAATAGGACTGTCTTCTCCTTTACCCACTCTAGAACCTTTATGAAGGCAGCTTAAGATTGATTGCCTTTCAGAATGTACATTGCATGTGGCTTTCACTAAAGCTTTAGGAACCCTCTTTAAGACATTGATTATCTGATCTTCAAATAATTAAAGTAAGAATAAATATTTACATTAATAACCATTAACTTCAACTATGCAGTTATCACATATTTGACAACTACTCATAGGTATCTGGAGAATAAGAAGACCTACTAATGTAAATTACCATGACAGAATCAGGAAAGATTTCTAAACATACAGCACAGGGCAAACAGAAGGGAAATCATTGGCAGAACTCAATTCACCTAATAATGTCTTGCTTGCCCCAATTATATGCTGAGTATTCCAAAGCACTGGAATGTAGAGAATAGGCCCTGAAAAGCCAATCTGACCAGAGAGAATATGTGAAGGGTTGAGTAATTCAAGGAGTAAAGAGTATTCCTGAATGCATATACACTTAGAAGTTAAATGGTATTAACAAGATGTGGCAGTTGTAGAATATTTGACTTAAATGTATGAGTTCATTTGGTTGATTCCTGGCACTGCAATTAGAAAAGCAAATTTAATAGTATCTAGAAAGTCTTTAGAACTTGTGTGGAAGACTTGATAACTCAGATCATCTTCCTTGCCTATATCCACAATAGTAAAACATGTTTGACTTAGCCATTTCTAGGTGAAACAGGGATGAGGAGATTGCATATACACCTTACAATAGGTATGATTTAGTGCTACTGAACCCTTTTAATAGTAATAATATTCAGACTCCCAGAGAGATATATGTTAATTGGCTCAATAGAAGGAACTAAACTCTCACCTCTGGCATTGCAAATCAGTCTGAAAGAGTAACCTCCACTTAGGAAAGTGGTCAGAAATGTTTTCTGAAAAGATGTTGAGTTGGCGCCTTAGAAACAAATCTCAACTAAATTTATTCTGATGTTGTAAATTGTCCAAAGTTGGTAGAAAAAAGGTGTTGAATTTGCTTTCTTCACATAAAGGAAGTCAATAAACTTTAGTTTATTTGACTACAAAAGTCCTGGGCTACATTGAATGAAAGATGGGCATCAGCTCAGGAATAATTTTCTAAGTTTCATCATTAATGCTGATAAATTTGGCTAGCTGAAACAGAGTAAATCCATAGTTAAATCATTCATGAATAATAAAAAGCTTATTTTATGAGCTTATCAAAGAAGTCAATTTATGGGTGGTAATGAATATTGATTTTGTGCATGTACTATAATCCTGAAATGTGTAGTTACTTTCTCACAAACCTCATTTCATATTGACTCGAAGGCATGAAATTTGGCAGATGTTTACCTCATTTCTAGTTTTTAATTTTGGCAACTTGTTTTATTTAAACTGCATATTTTACTCTCATTACTATTCTGTAACAGTAGTTAGAAAACTCTTCATGGATTGAATTTTAGGCAAAAATATACATTTTGACAGTGCATGTTTTCTGTGACCAATGTCCCCAATTTCCCTCCATACTCCCCAAGGCCTGCCTCTGAGTAGACATTTAATACCCCCTCTCTCTCATCTCTCTCTCTCTTTCTTTCTCTCTCTCACACACACTCTTTCTCTTCTCCTTTTCTCTTCTTCCTTTTTAAAATTGTGATCCAAACTAATATAAGTGAATGGGCACATGCATATCATTTTCAACACCCCAATTTTGTCCAGATAAGTTACAACTATCACGGTCATTGTGGTCCATTCTTTATTATAACTGTAGTCCCACTTTTTATCACAAGAGGACCTGTCATAGACTGGTCCTCCTGGCCTTCATCTCTATTGTCTCTAGACATTATTACCATACTGTCTTTTTTTATATATCTCAAAATGAGTGAGGTCATTCTATATCCATCTCTCTCCTCTGACTCATTTCAATCCACATAATAATTCTACATTCATCTAAATATAAGCATACATTATTACTTCATTTTTTTCTAAAAGGTGCATAATATTCCATTGTGTAGATGTACCACAGTTTCTTTAGCCACTAAACTGTTCTCAGGTACTTAGCTTTCTTTCTAGTTTCTGGCTATTGCCAATAGTACTGCAACAGTTTTCTTATTTATACTTTCATATTTTCTTGAGTTTTATTGGCTGTTTTTCTGTTTATACCATGGATTCTTTGAGTTATTTGACACCCCCACATTTTCTCTCTAAAGTTCTTCTCTCAGTAATTCAGAATCTCTCCAAGAGTAGAAGTCCAGGAAAGATGGTTTTATGGGTTACTTTCATCAAAACATTCAGAGAAAGTCACTACCATAGATCATTAGACTTTTCCAAAATATTGGAGATGGGAATCCTCCCTAATATCTTCTTTAAATATAACATCACACTTATTCCCAAAGTTGACAGAGATACTATCAAGAAACAAAACTACAGGGGCCGGGAAGGTGGCGCTATAGGTAAGGTGTCTGCCTTGCAAGCGTAGGACGGACCGCGGTTGGATCCCCCGGTGTCCCATATGGTTCCCCCAAGCCAGGGGCAATTTCTGAGCGCATAGCCAGGAGTAACCCCTGAGTGTCAAACGGGTGTGCCCCCCCCAAAAAAAAGAAACAAAACTACAGACCAATCTCACTGATGCAAAAATCCTTAAAAATAAAACTTAGCAAATAAAAAAATCTTAATACATCTAAAAGATTTTACATCATGACCAAGTGAGTTTCATCCCAGAGATGCAAGGCTTGTTCATTATATGCAAATTAATCAATACCATATATCACATAGTAAAAGGAATGGTAAAAATCACATGATCATATTAATAAATGCAGAGAAAGCATTTGACAGAAGTCAACACCCAATCAGAAATGAAACCCTCAACAAAATAGATATGGAAGGGATCTTCAAGATAATCACAGATATCTATAAAAATCCCAGAATCAATATCAGTCTTTTTTTGTTTTGTTTTGTTTTGTTTTTGAGTCATGCCCTGCAGTGCTCAGGGATTACTCCTGGCTCTATGCTCAGAAATCGCTCCTGACAGGCTCAGAGGACCATATGGGATGCGGGGATTCGAACCACAGACCTTCTGCGTACTAGGCAAATGCCTTACCTCCATGCTATCTCTCCAGCTCCTCAACATTATTCTTAATGGTGAAAAAAAAATGGTTCCCATTTCTTATTCAACATTGTATGAAAAGTCCTAGCAATAGCAAAAAGACAAGATAAGGAAATCAGAAGAAAACAAATTAAAAAAAAAGAAGCCACACAAACTATTTGCAGATGACATGATGATATACATCAAAGACCCAAGAGAGTCTAAATAAAGCTCCTAGTGTAAAATAAAAATACAGGAGCTGTGAGATCACACACACACACACACACACACACACACACACACACACACACACACACACACACACACACCCCAGGCAGAAGGTCTAAAGCAGAGTAGAGGCAAAGAAATAATACCAAGCCAGTCAGGAAAAGATAATAATGGCTTCCGAGGCCTTTGCCTCATGCTCTCTGCCTCCACCAACAAGCCAGAACTCCTCTCTTTATTCAAATCAATTCGCAATATCAGAAAGGGGAAGAACTAGTAATCCAGGTGGGTTTTTTCATACAAACAAAGAGATTTAGGAAAGGAGGAAGTTGTGGTAATACCTTTGTTTGGGGTTGATAGCTGGATATCATCTTATATTCTTGATAGTTCTCAGGAAACACTGTGAGATATTAAACCCAGGTCAACAAGTACCTTTATCCCTGATTCTCTTAGTTAAAAGTTTTCAAGAGAAAATTTGATCAATTGCATTTCTTACAATGGCCCTTCATTAACTTTGAACTCGGAGTCCAAATTCATAGCACTTTATGCAACTGTATTTTCTTCAAATGAATTAATCAGTAGAAATAAAATAAATAGCAAATGTATCAATAATAGTAATGATTGTTTTACTGGTTTATCTTTGAAATATCTGCCTAAAAGTCAAATAGCAATAACTTTGTAAATTGTTTTTAGTTAAAATTTTATTTGAAATATAAATAAAAGAAAAATTGATTCCCAAATAATGTCAAATTGAGCATTTTATTTACTTAATATATAAATTAATCTCTCACACACAGAGAACACACAGCAACACAAAATATAGGTATAAAAAGTATTCAAATTTTTAAGGGATACTGTTTACTTTTTTGTTTTCACAATTTTAGAGAGGTAAGGACATTGATCCAGTCACTTGTTGGTTTCTTTTTCACTCTTCCTTGTGAGGGTCTCCAAACACAAGAGATTAATTTGACCTAGAGAATGTGCACAATGTGGTGTTCAATGAACTCCAATGACTACATTCAGGTACTAGCATTAAAAAATATGCAGATGGGTAGTGTTATATTTTCTCTTACAGCCTCTAGGACCTCTCTGTGCTCATTTTATGCATTTCTACTGTTGTGAAGTCAATCTGGCACACTATTTTTCTCATAGATTTCCAACCTTTGGCTGACTAAATGACTTGGACTTCTCAGTATACAGGACCACCTTTCCTCACTTTAAGGAAGATAAAAAGAAAGCTGATTTTGCTCTTAGGCACACCATATGTTTTCTATAATAAAACCATTTTTATTGTTGGCACTCAACCAGTTGTGTTCTTTGTTTGTTAGAAAACAGGAAAGTTGTACAACTATTTATCTAACTCTGATGCCAAAAGCAGGTGTCCTTTGACAGACATTTTTTTTAAAAAAGACTTAAGTGACAAAGATTTAAATGCTAAAATTAACAATATTGATAGTTTTGCTTGAGCAATAGCATATAAGGTATATAGTGTTTCAATAAAATGTATAGAAAGTTTACTAAAAATTGTGATGCATTTTTCTTGCAATAAAATGTTAAACTGAAAGAGTAAAACTTGTAACAATTCTATATGTAAAAAAATTCATCTGCCAAGAATTAAAAATTATTTCTTTACCATAACTAAATTAGGGTTTTTAAGTATAATATACCTTAACATTAAATTTATATGAAAAAGAAATTCTCAGTCAAAACAAAGATGATGGGCCCGAAGAGATAGCACAGCAGTGTTTGCCTTGCAAGCAGCCGATCCAGGACCAAAGGTGGTTGGTTCGAATCCCGGTGTCCCATATGGTCCCCCATGCCTGCCAGGAGCTATTTCTGAGCAGACAGCCAGGACTAATCCCTGAGCACCGCCGGGTGTGGCCCAAAAACCAAAAAAAAAAAAACAAAAAAAAACAAAGATGATGTTTAAAAGTGTATGTAATTTCTAACATTCTCTATAATAAGATATGAGTAAAGAAGAACTCAAAGGAACACTGATATTCTTAAATAAAATTTCTTAAAAAATTTTTAAATGATTGAATAAGTATTTTAGGCAAATTAGAGCAAAATAAAATAAAAGAAATCCTGGAAATAATTGAGGAGAATTAAATAAAAATGTAATAAGTACATAATAAAATAATAGGTTTTTTTTTGATATTGAAACCTTTTAAACTCACTTGAAACCTCTCACCAAAATTTGTTTTGAGGAAAATTCTTAGATTTACCTCAAAATCACAGTGCCTACATGACATTACATTCCCCTATGTCAGTGAGCTCTTCCTCACTCCATCTTTATCCAGTTTAACATTTTGACCTTTTACTAAGAGTCACAATCTGAGAGTTCTTGCACTTAAACATACAGAAGAGGAGATGTATGTGAGGAACCAGAAGATAGATTTCTTCCTGAAAGGATTATGTAATAAATATCTTCAAACTCCTCCATTTCGTAAGATGATCAGTGAAATATATTCTGTAATTCCTCCGACATTTCTAGTGTGATTTTCAACACCATAATGTTTATATAATTGTTTTTCTTTTATTTGGGGGTCACCCTGATGGTGCTTACTCCTGGCTCTAAACTCAGGGATCATTCCAGGCAGGCTTGGAGGACCATATAAGGTGCTAAGGATTAAATTCTGGTCTGTCACATGGAAGGCTAACTACTTACATGCTGTATTACTACACCAGCCCCAGCATGTATATCTATAAGCCACTTAAATAAAAGATAACTTTATGCAGAATTTGATAACTAATATATATTAATAACTTTAATCATTATAAAATTAGTATCTTTATTCGATAAAAAATAAAATAAAAACCAATAGCCAGCATATGTTCAACCAGATCATATATTTATGAGTCATCTGGCTTGTGTCTTCTTGTATTATCCAACAAGAAGAAAAATATTATTACTTTTTGTTTGTTTTTGTTTTGGTTTTGTTTTGGTTTGGGGTCACACCTGGTGACACTCAGGGATTATTCCTGGGTATGTGCTCAGAAATCGCTCCTGGCTTGGGGGACCATATGGGACATCCAGGATCGAACTGAAGTTGGTCCTGGGTCAACCATGTACAAGGCAAATGTCCTACCACTGCGCTATTGCTCTGGCCCAGAAAAATATTATTACTCTGTAAAATGAAACTGTTGTGTTAGTAACATTTCAAGTGCTCAGAATAGCAACTATATTAGAAAGAGTAAGTATAGAATGTTTCCAGTATTGTACAAAGTTTGAATGAATATCAGTGGTATAGTGTGTTACTAATCACATGATCAAAATTATCTGATAAAAATAAATCTGATAACTTTTTCTGAATTGCTTAAAATAATTAGAAGTTTACTACTTTTCAAGAAGATCCTGACATGTAAAGTGTTTGGTACAAACAACTCAAAACTTAAAAAAAAAACTGAATTCATTTTCTAGATATAATAGTTTGAGAAAATATCATACCTACATGTGAAACTCTACTTTTATTTATATTGAATTGCCAGCCATGCACTTGATTTGTTATTCAGCACATTAAAGGCCAAAAACTTCAGTTCCATGATAGCTCACATTTATATACTGTAGTCACAAACTTCCCAGAGGGAAAAATCACTCAGTCTCAACTGAGTGTGGGCCATGGAAAAATACACACATGCACACGAACATAGACACATGTATATAAAATCACATTCCACTAGAAGATGATAAAATGATAATGGGTCCTGTCATAGAAGAGTCTCAGAGGAGTTTAAAAATAGAGACTAACAGAAAACTTTCACCTACTTGGAAAGTTTGGGAAGGACAAATATAAAGACAGGATTTTAATAGTCTATAGAGGCAAAGTGATCTTAGCATAGAAGACAGATATGAGCATATCAGTCACAAGCAATGACTTTGAGATATTAGTTTGCTCCAGGAGCAATAGATCCAAGAGCTACAATGTGCATGAAGAGATGTACATTGTGACTCTGTTGTGTGCATATAAGGTAAACCTCAAATGCACATGAATAATTGTGTTTATAATTTGGGGGTTGCAGTCTAGATCAGAAACTACAACAGATTAATTAAAAAAACTCAAGAGTAAATAAATGGCCAGTGAGTTTTTTAAGTCTGTTTCAAATAGAAAGACTATAGTCACTTCATGAAGAATTATTAGCCAAAAACATATTTGTAATATATATCAGATAAATACGTTGCTATACAGTTAAGTTATGGTTACTATAGCTTCTTTGATGACAGAAAAAAAGACCACTGTAGAAATACTGTCCAAGGCAGTGTTAAATAAAGCTCTGGAACAGAAGTCCACAAAAGGATGATGATTCCACTTAAGGTAATTTGTAAATTTTAAGCAAACTACATTTATAATAAAAATACATTTCTTAAATCCATCTATTCCCATACAAATAGATGTACAAATATAGAGGTAACTAAACTTTAGATGAAAATCTTTCATATATTAGAAGACAGATCACTATAACTTAGAATTTGGTCACGGGATTCTCAAAGAGCTAGCCAATGGTAATTCAGTTTCAGTGAATTGTTTCACTTCCTGGGAACATGCACTAAGATAAAACCTATCCCTTTTGGCTTCCAGAGGATTTATTCTTTTCATCAACCCCAACATAAGTTACAAATTTAAAGATAAATAGAACTTTCTCAACTCTTCATAACTTACCTTTCCTTACCTCAAAAATGAGTGGAAGAAAATTTTCAAATGTTTGTTCCCTTTTTCTTTTTACATATTCACTAAAAATATCTCTTCATATTTTTTCTCATTTTCCTGCTCTTAGAGACACTCCTGTGCTCTTTGCTTTTCTTCCCTAAACTGTGGTATAAATTACCACTTAGTTCTATCTGCTTAGCTTATTTCTCAATCTTTATGGAAACAGCAGGCTCTATAATGGATTACCTTTGTGGAAAAGCATAGTCCCTGTAATTAGCAACACTTTGATGGAAAAACTATGTTCTGTTATTCAAAATATGTAAGCATTTCTACTCAACTGAAATAAGTTTAGTGCAAGAACATGAGTTTCCTGTCCTTTTTTTCTAAAATCATTTGGGCTATTTCACTAATTTAAACACTATAAATAACATACATTCTCTAAAGATCAGAATGAGGTCAAATACTTGATATATGCTATTTCATATGGATTGAATCTTTCACTGTCTTTGCATGGCCTCTTAGCTTTATCCTGAATGGATGGAGCTTCATTATTTTCAGACCTACTCCATTTTCTCTGACACTTCTTAGGATTCTTGTCCAGACAATTTGTCTAAAGAATTATGATGGTTGCCTTTAAGAAGACATGCAGTGAAAGCTAAGCTAGCATTTGAAGCCTCACTAATTGTGTATTTTGTTATTATAAATTTCCAATTATTTCCAGTTTCTTTTGTTTTTTTTTATCCAACATGTTAAATGGTTTAATAAAGGGAAAGAAAAGATAGAATGTATGTATGTATGTATGTATATACATATATATATATACTTATGTTGTACAATTATGCACCACTGACAACTGAACTTTAGAAAATTCTCTAATTTCGGAGCCGGAGAAATAGCATGGAGATAAGACATTTGCCTTGCATGCAGAAGGTCTGTGTTTCGAATCCTGGCATCTCATATAGTTTTCTGAGCCTGCCAGGAGCGATTGCTGAATGTGGAGCCAGGAGTAACCCCTGAGTGCTGCCAGGTGTGACCAAAAAAAAAAAAAAAAGAAAATTCTCTTATTCCAGTCAAGTTCTCTGGTCTTCAAGAAGGTCAAAGAGACCACTTCTGGATTCAGTTATTTCCACCTAGTCAAATTTTGTTATTGAAATTATAGCCTATCGGTTAAATGGTTTCAATTAAGCTGCACTTAGTTTTTTTAGCACTTAGTTTTTCATCATTGTTCCCCCCTTTCTCATCATTGTTTTTATATGCACAATTAAATTGCATGTTGAAATACTATATATATTGGAAAGAAAACAAAACAACAGTTTTGGAAAACAAATATTACAATAATAAAAAGAATCATTCTACTGGGAAGACACTCTAATATTGACCTAGTATCAAATAAGCAGATTAGCAAATAAGTATGCAAAATAGGAAATTGATAGAATTGAAAGACAAAAATATAAAACATTGGAAATAAGAAACCCATTCATCAATTGATTAAAAATCCTATACAGGCAATGGGTATTTTTATCAATATGAGCTAGCATGTACTAAACACTACGCAACTGAAAAACACACATTCTTCATAAGTGACCACAAAATATATGACAAGATAAACATTTTCTCAAGTTATAAAATGTGTCTCAGTTAACTGAAAAGAATTGAAACTACAATAAGCATAATTCCTAATCAAAATATATCATAAATTAATAATTGCAATAGAACAAGAGTTCATCAATTCAGAGACCAGTTCACTTCTAAATAATTTATAATTTCAATAAAATATTTAAATAAGAAAAAATTCAAATTGAATATACAGGGCTGAAAAACTTGGTAAGTGAAATTAAAAACTCACTGGAAGGCCTCACCAGCACCACGAAGTACCTGCTGCTGAGGACAGAATCAGTGAGCTAGAATATGAACTGCTAACCATATCTATTTAATAGAAGAGGTTGAAAAAGAGCCTTAAAAATTACCAGGCAATAGAAAAATCCTCAAAGAATTTGAACAGATGAAAATATAAGTCTGGGATAAATTCAACAGATACAACATAAAAATCATCGGAGTCCCAGAGACCCAGGAAGAACATCCCCATGAAAAATCAACAGTAAAGGACATGATGCAGAGAAATTCCCAAAGTACATGCAGCAACATCCTGGGTGTCTAAAAAGTACCAGTTAAAAAAAAATCTAAAGAAAAGCATCCTGAGGCACAGAGTAGTCACAAAGATAAACACAGAGAAGAATAGAATATTGAAGGTAGTAAGATCAAAAAGGAAAACTGGAGGCCAGAGAGATAGCACAGTGGGAGGGCGTTTGCCTTGCAAGCAGCTGACCCAGGTCCAACAGTGGTTCGAATCCCGGCGGCAACCCGTGCCTGCCAGGAGCAATTTCTGAGCAGAGAGCCAAGAATAACCCCTGAGCACCACAGGGTGTGGCTAAAAACCAAAAAAAAAAAAAAAAAAAAAAAAAGGAGTGGGGGACTGCATACAAAGAAGCATTGTTAAAATTTATAGCAGATTTATCACAAATAACCATCAAGGTCTGAAGACAATGGTGGTATATAGTGACAACACTTAACAAAACGAGTGCTTCACCAAGAATACTTCACCCAATTAGACTGACATTCAGGTCTGAAAGAAAGATACACAGCTTCATGGACATTCAACAGCTCAAAAAATTTACATACTCAAAACTAACATTAAAACAAAAATGGAAATGTCCACTTTGAGACAAGACAGACTGAACAAACACACCAAACTCCTGTCCCATGACGATCATCTCTCAATATCATTGTACTAAATGTACCAAATAAGAAATACAACATGGCAAAATGGATAAAAAATTAAGTCCAACCTTTGTTGTCTACAAGTAACACACCCACCTGAACAGTCAGAGCAAACTTAGACTAAAAGTCAAAGGCAGTAGAACAATCTTTCAGGCAAACACCAAAGCTTATGCATTAATTGACATGAAGACTATTATGCTGAGTGAAAAGAGCCAAAGGGAAAGTATTAGACATAAAATAATCTCACTCATTTGTTGTGCAGTCATTTGTTGGATATAAGAAAAACAAGAGATAATAAAGTCGTAAGACCAAAAGACATAAAGACAAATGTTAAGAGGTCTAACCCAGAATAGAAAAACTTGCCACAAAGAGTGGTGAGTGTAGCTAGAGTAGAGAAGGGTCACTAAGATAATGATAGTTTGAACTGATCACTCTGGACAAAATCTAGGCACTGAATTGGAGATACTACCAGGCAAAGCACCCCATATTAACAGTATTGCAAACCACAGTGTCAAGGAGGAAAAAATAGAGGGAGAGAGAGCAAGGCAAAGGTAGGGGTTGAGGGTGGAAGAAAAATAGGAGATACAGGTGATAGGACGGGTGCATTGGTGATGGATGGTGTACATTGTATGACTGAAACCCAACAATGAACAATTTTGTAAAAACAGTGCTTAAATAAGTAAATTAGATAGATAGATGATTGATAGATAGATAGATAGATAGATAGATAGATAGATAGATAGATAGATAGATAGATAGATAGATAGATAGATAGATAGATAGATAGATAGATAGATAGATAGATAGATAGATAATGGATGGATGATAGATTAAAATTAAGTGGACATTAAAAGTTCACTTGTCTTCAAAAACTACGTGTTCAGCTATTTCACATTGGTTTCCATGGGATTTGCATTTCCAAATAAATGACATCAGTTTTACTAATAAAGAGATTTCAAGTGGTTGGTTTTAATTACAAGTGTAGTTTCAGAAACTATGTATATAGGGAATTTGGCAAAAACTCTAGCTCACTATTTTCCAATGTAAATAGCATTTTTGCAAAGTGTATTTCCCCTGTTGGGTTCAAGAATTATGAGCACAGGACTAAGATATCTGAGTTTCCAAGCCAAATACGGTACAAATGTGAGTTTGCTATTCCAAGTAAAGATTGATGTTCTACATTCAATAATAGTACAGCTAAGCTTCAGCTCTATGATTCTTGTCAAAGACTGTACTTTTTAGTCTACTACCTTTTTTTATAAAAACAGTTCTGGTTCAATGGAAAGTTGTGCTCCCAAATAAGTGACCTTAGGTATCATGCAAAAGAAGATACAAATGGACTTTTCTCACTTAGTATATAGTTTCAGGAACTAAGTATAACTAGAGTTCTGCAAAGCTCTAGCTCAGTCTTTTTCTGTGGAAAGATAAGTGTTAATTTTCCATCACAAGTGTAGATACTAAATTAATGTGGCTAACTCTTATCAACTCTATTCATTCAAAAACTTTTTATAGCTAAGTGTGTTTTCTCTCTGGTTTCTAAGTAAACTTATTTACTTAGAAATTTAATTACAAGTAAATTTGAGCCCCCCAAATAATTTATCTCACTGTGTAAAAGATGATAGAATGGGAGTTTTTCACGAAAAGTGTAGTTTCAGAAAATATTTATAATGAGAGCTTAGCATTTTTACCAAAGCACATTACCCCTTTTGGTTTCAATAGGATTCTGAGCTCAGAGTAAGATACTTCAGTTTACAAGCCAAAAAAGTTATAAATGTGAGTTTCTCATAGCAAGGACAGATTGAAGTGATACATACAATAGTACTGCAGCTAAACTCCAGTTCTAATCTTCTCTTCGAAAACTGCAATTTTAATTTAGAGTGTTTTGTCATTGGTTTCAAAGATAACTTGTGACCTCAAAGAAATGATGTTTTATTGAAAAATGGGAGTTTTTCACTAAAAGTTTAAAGTTTCTTTTTGTGGGGGCCCACACCCAGTGACATTCAGGGGTTATTCCTGACTATGTGCTCAGAAATCGCTCCTAGTTTGGGGGACCATATGGGACACCAGGGGACCCAACCGTGGTCCTTCCTGTGTCAGCTGCATGCAAGGCAAACTCCCTCCCGCTAGTGCCACTGCTCTGGCCCCTAAGAGTTTAAAGTTTCAGTAACTTTGTATATGGAGAGTATTGCAAAGTGTTAGCTCACTTTTTTTTCTGGGATAATAGCATTTTTACCAGTGTATTTTTGCCTTTGTTCTCAATGAGATTCTGAGCACAAGAGTTTTCTCTCTGTCTCTATCTCTGTCTCTCTGTCTCTCTCTGACTCTGTCTCTCTCTATCTCTGTCTCTGTCTGTCTCTGTCTCTGTCTCTCTCTCCCTCTCTCTCATCTTTCCCTCCCTCTCCTCCTCTTTGCAAACTTTATTCTTAGCCTACTACAATTTCCTACTGGTGTCAACAGGGATTTGTGCAATCAAATAATCTGACCTCAATTTTAAAGAGAAAGAAGGTACAAACTGGGATTTTTCGTTACATGTACATTACATGTATAAAATGTTTAATGTAGGAAATGTAGTAATTTGGCAAAGACCTAGTTCACTTGTTTTCTGTGAAAATATTTTACCACAGTGCATATTCCCAATAGTTTCAAATTCTGATCACAAGTGTAAAGATAACTCAGTTTGTTTCCAAGAGTAAGAATATACAAACGTGAATTTCTCGTTGCAAATTAAGACTGAATTGCTACACCCAATAGTAATAAGGATAATTCCAGCTTTCTCCTTCCTTTGTCAATGACTCTTTTAGTCTGATGCTTTTTCCATTACATTACCTCAGTTTTACTAAAAAAGAAAGTTTATACTGAAGGTTTTTAACACAAGTATAGATTCAGAAATTATGTATATTGTGAGTTTAACAATCCTCTACCTCATTCTTTGTCTGTGAAAATAGTGCATTTTTAGTTGGTTTCAATGAGATTCTAAGCATAGGAGTAAGGTTACTCAGTGATAAAATACTAATGAGTCTAAGGTCCGAATCTCTTTTTCTTCAAAGCACTATGTTTTTACCCTAGTGCTTTTTCTATTGGTTTCAGTGGAAATTTGAAACCTCAGTTTTACCACAAAGAAATTATAAATGGAAGTTTCTCACAAGTATGATTTCTGAAACTATGTATAATTATAATTTGGCAAAGCTCTGACTTACTCCTTTTTTGTGAAAACAGTGTTTTTAGCAAAGTGCATTTTGTCATTTGTTTCAATGGCATTCTGAGAAGAAAAGTAGTAAAATCATATTCCAAACCTAAAAAGGTAATGAGTTTCTCAATAGATATGTAGTTCTCATTAGATATGTAAGTTCTACATAAAATAGTAGCTTGACTAAGCTCAATATCACTTCTTGACTTGTAAAACTCTGTTTCAAGCCTATTTGCTTTTGATTTCTTTCAATAGGAATCTATGCACCCAAATAAGGGATTCTGTCTTAGTGAAAAATAATGTATAAATGAGTTTTTTACATTGAGTGTAGTTTCTGACACTATATATAATGAGAATTTAGCAAAGTTCTAGCTCACTCTTTTTTGTGTGAAAAATTGTTTTTAAAAAATGCTGTACACTTTTTTCTAATTGGTTTTCATGAAATTGACTCTGATCAGAGGAGTAAGAGCTTAGTTTGAAAGCCAAAGAAGGTACAAATGTGAGTTTCTCATTACAAATTCAAATAAAGTGCTACATAAAATACTAATGAGTCCAATATCCAATTCTCCTTCTTTACAAAAACTGTGTTTTTATACTTGTGCATTTTTTTATTGGTTTCACTGGAATTTTGTGCCCCTAAATAAGTGAACTGATTTTCTTGCAAAAATAAGGTACAAATGGAATTTTCACTACGAGTGTAGTTTCAGCAACTAAGCATTTTGAGACTTGGCAAAGTTCCCTGTTTTTCTGTGAAAACTGTGTTTTAGGTGAAAACTGTGTTTTTATGAATTTATTTTCCAAATGTTTCCATGGGTACTCTGAGCACAAGAGTAAGATACCAGTTTCCAAGTCACAGAAGATATAAATGTGAGGTTTTTCTTATAAGTGCAGATTAAAGTACCGCATACAGTACTAATTTTGCAACCAAGCTCTAGTTTTCTCCTCTTCAAAACCTACATTTTTTTGGCTAGTGCATTTTCTCATTGTTTTTGATAGAAACATGTGACAACAATAAGTGACCTCAATTTTACTAACACAAGAAGGTGCAGTAGAGGTTTTTTAATATAACTTTATTTTTTTTTAATTTAGAAAAATTTTACCAAGTGTATTATCCTTTTGGTTACAGTAGGATTCTGAGCACATGAGTAATATACTTCAGGACACAAGCCAGAAAAAAGTTACAGATGTGAGTTTCCCATTGTAAGGACAGAATAAAGTGATCACACAATAGTACAACAGCTAGGCTCCTTCTCTATCTTTTCTTTGACAATTGTGTTTTCAAGTTAGAACATGTTCCCATTGGTTTCAAAGAGATCTTGTGACGCCAAGTTCGAGACCGCAGGTTTTCTAAAAAATAAATTATAAATGGGAGTTTTCCACCTAAAGTATAGCTTCAAGAACTATGAATAATGAACATTTGGCAAAAGATACAAAGGGCAGTTTTTCACTACAATTGTAGTTTCTGGAACTATACATAATAAAAGTTTGGCAAAGCATTAGGTCACTTTTTTTCCTGAGAAAAGAGTGTTGTGTTTTTTTTATAAATAAATTATTTAATTGAATCTCTGTGAGATAGTTTTTTTCTTACTGAAGTTCAATTTCGCAATACTTTTCATAGTCTTTTGTGCAAATAAGATTCCTCAGTTTACAAGCCAAAAAAAGTAACAAATGTGAATTTCTCTTTGTCAGTGCAGATTTAATTGCTTCATACATAGCACTACAGCCAAACTACTGCTCTATCCTTCTCTGCAAAAACTGCATTTTCAGATTAAAGTGTTTCTCACTGCTTTCAATGGGACCTTGTGCCTCCAACTACATAACCTCAGTTTTACTGCAAAAGCAGTTACAAGTGGGAATTTTTCACTAGAAGTATAGTTTTGGGTTCTTTTATAATGAGCACTTTGCAAAGCACTGGCTCATTCTATTTCTATAAAAATCGCATTTTTCCAAACTGTATTTGTCCATTGTTTTCCATGGAGCTTAAGTACATTAATAAGATGCCGCAGTGCCAAGTCAAAGAAGGTACAAATTTGAGTTTCTCATTAAAAATACAGACTTATGTGCTCAGATTTCCAACAAAAGTACATACAAAAATAAGTTGATCGTGGTAAGTATAGTTTCAAAAACAATATATGAGTATATAGTGTACAGTTTGGCAACTCTAGCGCACTAATTTTCTGTGAAAATAGTGCATATTCTCTGTGGTTTCAGTGGGATTTGTTCTGAAAACAGAAGTAAAATAATTCAGTCTCCAAGTCAAAAAGTAACAAATGTGAGTTTTTCCATTACAAGTGCATAGTGATGTGCTATGTATTGCAGATAATCTCCTTCTCTTTCCTTCTCTTCAAAAACTTCTTAACCTGGTATTTTTACCCATCAGTTTCAATGTCTTCATAGAACTGACATCAGTTGTCCTGCAAAAGAAGATACATATGGAAGTTTTTCACTTCAATTGTACTTTGAGGAGCTATATATAATTTGAATTTGGCAAAGCTTTAGGTCTATCTTCTTCCTTTAAAAAAAAAAAGACACCTTTTTAAACAGAGTACATTTTCCAATTGGTTTGCATACAATTCTGAGCAAAGAAGTAAGATACCTCAGTTAACCAAGACAAACAATGGCACAAAAATAGTTTGTTATTACAAAGGAAGATTGAAATGCCACATACGATAGTAATGTGGCTAAGCTCCAGCTCTCTCCTTCCTATCAAAATTTGACTCTTTGGTGTGAAAAGGAACTGTGCCACAAATAAGTGATCTTGGTTTTCTTACAGAAGAAAGTACAAATGGAAGCTTTTCTCATAAAGTACAGTTACTGTAGGTGTGTCAGGAGAGTTTGGTAAAGTGGTAGGTCACTCTTTTTTGTGAAAATGGAGTTTTACATAAATGCATATTCCCATTATTTTCAGTGGGATTGATTCTATCACAGGAGTAAGGTACCTCAGTTTCCAAGGCAAATAAGTGACAAATATTATTTTCTCAATGCAGGTGAAGTAGCCAACTGTTTTAAAACTGCATATTTGCTTAGAGCAATCTCATTTTTTAATAGGAAATTTGTGCCCCCAAAAAATAAACTCAGTTTTCCTGCAAAAGGGTACAAATTTAAGTTTTTTGCTACAAATGTTTCAGGAACTAAGACTATTAAAGTTTTGGAAAAGAGCTACCTAACTCTTTCTGTGAATGGTACTTTTTTTAATCAAAGTTTATTTTCTGGGTCCCAAAGCTGGGGCACAAGTGGTAGGGCATCTGCCTTGCATGTGCTAACCTAGGACTGACCACTTTTTGATTCCCGGCATCCTCATATGGTCCCTCAAGCCAAGAGCAATTTCTGAGCGCATAGTCTGGAGTAACCTCTGAGTGTCACCAAGTGTGGCCCAAAAACCAAAAAAATAAGAACCAAAAATAAAACAAAAGTTTATTTTTCAACCGTTTTCAGTTATTCTAAGCAGAGCTTTCCAAGACAAAGAAGTAACAATTGTTAGTGTATCATTCTAGGTGCAGATTACTACATACAGTAGCAGTACAGCTAAGTGTTGCTCTCTTTTTTTTTTTTTTTTTTTTTTTTTTTTTGGTTTTTGGGCCACACCCGGCAGTGCTCAGGGGTTACTCCTGGCTGTCTGCTCAGAAATAGCTCCTGGCAGGCACGGGGGACCATATGGGACACCGGGATTCGAACCAACCACCTTTTGGTCCTGGATCGGCTGCTTGCAAGGCAAACGCCGCTGTGCTATCTCTCCGGGCCCAAGTGTTGCTCTCTTTATCTTTGATTACTGTATTTTTTTAGTCCACAGTGTTTTCCCATTGGTTTCTATTGAAATTTTTGCAACCAAGTAAGTGACCTCAATTGTACTGAGAAAGAAGAGACCAAAGGGAGGGTTTTGTTTGGTTGTTTGGGTTGGTTTGGGGGCCATACTCAGTGTTGTTTAGGGGTTACTCCTGACTCTGAGACCAGAAATTGCTTCTGGCAGGTTTATGAAAATATATGAGATGCATGGGATCCAACCTGGGTTGATTCCAGGTTGGCTGCCTGCAAGGCAAACACCATACCCTACCCATTGTGCTATTGCTCTGGCCTGGGAGTTTTCACTACAAGTGTCAGGAATTATGTATACCAGAAGTTGACAAATGGCTAGTTTACTCTTTTTCCATGATAACAGTGCTTTTACATATTGCATGTTTGCATTGGTTTCAATGGCATTCTGAGAAAAGTAGTAAGAGTGAAGGAGTGAAGGAGCCAAGAGTGAACAAATTTGACTTTCTTATCACAAATGTAGGTTTAAGTACTGCATACTTCAGAATCAGTACTTGCGTACTTAAAATTGAAGTACTGCAACTAAGTTTGAGCTCCCTCCTCTTAAAAATGCTTTCTAAGCCTAGTGTGTGTCCCCATGGTTTTCAATGTGAAATTTAGAGATCATGTAATTAAGCTTTATTGCAAAAGAATTACAAATGGTAGCTTTTCTGGATGTGTAATATCGAAACTATATATTTTGAAAAATTTTAATAGAACTATAATTTAACAGTGCTCTAGGTCATTCATTTTTCAGGGAAAAGAGAGCATTTACCAAAGTGTAAATGTCATTTGCTTCAATGGGATTGATTCTGATCACAGCATTAAGTAACTTCAGTTTTCAAGACAAAGAAAGTAGAAATGAGTTTCCCATTCCAAGGGAAGTTCGAGTTTCTACATATAATAGTAGTATATATAACCTCCAGCAGTCTCCATCTCTTCAATAAACAGTATTTTTAGACTAGTACATTTCCCATTGGTTTTAGTGGGAATATGTGACCCTAAGTAAGTGACTTAAGTTTTACTGCAAAAGAAGCTGCAAATCAAAATTTTTCACTTAAAGTGAACTCCTTACAATAAACTCCTTATAACAAAAGTTTGACAAAATCCTAGCTCACTCCTTATTTTAAAATAGCATTTATACCAAAGAGTATTTTTCCATTGGCATCAATCTAATCATAGGAGTAATATACCTTAATTTAAAAATCAATAAAATTTATAAGTGTGAGTATTTATTCCAGGTGCAGATTAAAGTGATACGTAACAGACAGTGGAACTAGCTGATTTCTGCTGTGTGTCAGAAGCACAACAGACCCAAGGAAAAGCGCCCCAAGACACATCCTAGTCACAATGATGAGTCCCACAGATAGGGATAGAATATTAAAAGCAGCAAGATCAAAAAAGGAAATTACATTCAAGGAAACATCCTTAAGATTTACTGTAGACCTGCCACAGAAAACACTCAAGGCCAGAAGACAGTGGTGGGACATAGTGACAAAATAAATGCTTCATCGAGAATACTGCACCCAGCAAGATTCACTTTAAGGTTTGAAGGAAGTATAGATAGCTTCACAGATAAACAACAGCTCAGAAACTTTTCAGACTCAAAACCAGCCTTAAAAGAAAAACTGAAAGGTCTACTTTAAGACAAGACTGACCAACAGACCCACCAAACTTCTACACAAAGATGACACTAAATCCCATGACAATTATCTCTCTCAATGTCAAGGGATTAAATGCACCAGTTAAGAGACACAAAGTGGCTAAATGGATCAAAAAAATGAATCCAACCTTCTGCTGCCTACAAGACGCACCTGAATAGTCAGAACAAACATAGGCTGGAGAAAAATCATCCAAGCAAACAACACCCTTAAAAAAGCTGGAGTAATATCAGATGACTAATATCAGATGACACAAAATTTACACTCAGAAAAGTTGTAAGGGATAAAGATGGACATTTTATTCTAATCAAGGGATATGTACAACAGAAACAAATCACACTCCTAAACATATATATACGCAATGAGGAACCAGCAAAGTGTTTAATATAATTATTGACAAATTTGAAAAAAGATATCAATAACAACACAACAATTGTGTAAGACCTCAACATGTTTGTTCTGACTATTCAGATATTTTTCTTGTAGGCAACAGAAGGTTGGATTCATTTTTTGATCCATTTAGCCACTCTGTTTATGATCAAAACCCAACTACAAACATGCTTGTAATCGTGGTACTTAAAGATTCATACATATATAAATAAATCCATTTATTAAATAAAGAAAATAAAGTGATACATAAAGTAGTAGTGTAGCAAAGTTGCAGTTCTCTTAGAAACAGTATTTTGAGCCTACTGCATGTTTCCAATAGTTTTAAAATGAAATTTGTGCCATCAATGAGTGGCTTCTGTCTTACTGGAAAGATGGTTGGTACAAGTGGGAGTTTGTCATTACAATTGTAGTCTCAGTAGTCATGTATAGGAGAGAGTTTGACAATTCTCTAGCTCTCTCTATTTCTGTGAAAATAGTTTTGACCAAAGTACACATTCACACCGATTCCAATAGAATTGATTCTTATTTTTAGATTTAGAACTTATTACAAAGGTGCAGCAATTATAACACCATAGTTATAGTATGCAAAAATACAAAAAAATGAGATTGTAACGATCCATTAATAAACCTTCATTCATACAGTCAACTGATTTTCTTTTTTTCTTAATATATAAAATCTTTATTTAAGCACCATGCTTACAAGCATGATTGTATTTGGGATTAAGTCATAACTGAATACCCCCCATCACCAGTGGAATTGATTCTGATCACAGGAATTGTAAAGTCAGTTTACAAGCCAATGAAGATACAAATGTGAGTTTCTCACTATAAATGCAAACTGAAGTCCTACAAACAGTATTGGAGTGCCAAAGCACGAGCTACAGTACAGTCCTGAAAAAAATAACAGCCAGCCCTGAATAGGGAGATTTTTGGCTGGGGAGCCAAATGTAGAGCCTGCCAGAAACTAGACTGCTAAAGTAGACAGTTGTAAGGCTCCATTCGCCATAATCCTCCCTTGGAAAATGGGTCTGAAGCAGGGTGCCATGAGAATTAATAAGTCAAACCAAGCATAAGGGTGACAATATGGAGTTGGGCCTGAGCTTCTAACCTTGTGGTCCAAAGCCCATCAAACCTACCTCTCTTAATTGACATGATCAGTCCACATCTGGTGAGGTGGAAGGTAGAGAGTGATAAAGTTCCTATCTCCAGCTAATCCAATTGAGAGGATACTTTTATATGTAAAAAAAAAAAAGCGTGATGGAAAAGGATGCTGGGGAGCTGGGTAAGGACTTTGTTTTGAGCAAAGCAGGATGTAGTCCCACAGAAGATGTATGTCATAAATTTGTCAGGATGTTCTAATTGCAACATTTTGCTTCGGCACCTCTGCTTTGCTTCAGATAATATGGACTTGGCTCCCCCAGCCTATATAAGGAAGAGTATATAATGTGCGTTTATCAAAGTGTAATTTCACTTTGGTTTCGATGGTATTTTGAGAAGAACAACTACATCAGTTTCTAAGACAAATAAGGTACATTATGAGTGTCTCATTACAAATAAAGAATAAAGTTCTATTTATAATAGTAGAGCAGCTATGCTTTACTCTCTCCTTCCTTCAAAAATTATGTTTTAAGCATAGTGCTTTTTTCCATTGGTTTCAAAGGCAACTACTAGCCTCATATAAGTGACATCGGTTTCTGTGCAAAAGAAGCTAAAAATGGAAGTTTTTCCACTACCAGTATAGTTTCAGGAACTATATATGTTGACTTTTTGGCAAAGCATCAGCTCAGAAAAACAGTGATTTCACAACTTATATTTTTTGTTGCTTTAAATGGTATTCTGAAAACAGGAGTAAGATACCTCAGTTCACAAACCAATGAAGGTAGAAATGGGTTTCACATGACAAGCACAGATTGAAGTCTAAAACAAATTAGTGCTACTACATTGCAGCTCTCCTCATGGAAAACTAAATTCTTAGCTTAGTGTTTTTTCCTATTGATTTCAATGAAAATTAGAGTGCCTCAAAATTAAACCTCAGTTTTAGTGCAAATGAAGATAGATTATGGAGATTTTCGTGATAAATATCATTTCATAAACTGTATAGTGAAAGTGTGGCAATTTTCTAGATGACTCCTTTTCTTTGAAGACAAAAGCTTTACCAAAATGCATTTTCAAATTATTCCTTATAGGATCTGATCGCAGGGGTAGAAAAATCTAAATTTCCAAGCCAAAAACAGTATAAGTTTGCTTTTCCCATTGCAAGTGTTGATGGAAGTGCTCCATACAATAGGAGTGTGACTAAGATTCATCTATCTCACTCCTTCTTCCTTCTTTTGAAAAACTATTTTGGGTCTGGTTTAACTAGCATTTTATTTGAATAATTGTAGGCACAATCCCCTGCCTTCTGGTACTTCCTGATGTGGGGTCCTAGGTTCAGAGTATGAAGAACAGCATTTTCTAAAGGTCTCCATGTTCTAAACTTCTTGGGCTTCTCTTTCTTAAGCCTATATTTCCAGTTGACACTGCCTTGAAACCTCTGGCCATGTCAAGTAGCCTATTTGGAAAGGACACAAAGAAGAGTTAGGAAGGTATCCTAGATAGTAGCCAATCATTTTAACTATCAACAGAAGCAAGAACCTACTCATCCCCTCACTATATAAATTGGCTTATAACTCTGTACTTGTGACCCCAATGGTCAGTTTGGGGCTGCCGCTGATTAAAGTCTTGCTTTATTTTAATTGTGGAGTCTTGTCCTTTAATTTTCCCTAACATTTGGGGGCTCATCCAGGATCAAATGACGATGACTCAGTCACCAAAATAGCTGTCTAGGTCTCATGTCTAGGTCATTAAGGTAGGTGAAGGCCTAATGGTTATGGTAATCTGATGGGTGCACAAAAGGAAGAGACTGGACACAGTATTGCTCCCTAGGTTCTAAAAGATGTGGCAGGCAATGGTGGAACAGAGCAAGACAAGGCCAGTGAGATCTGGACAGCTATGGTAAAACAGGGGATGGCAAGGCCACCAAGACAAGGTTTTCTGTCTTATGGGACAATAGAGGCAGGGAGGGGGTATGGTCCTTAGGGCAGGGCTAGCAAGGAGGTATTTAGAAATACCTCCTTAGGATAAGGAGATGGTGGTGCCATAGAGACTAGGGACAGCAGAAGTGGCAATCAATCAGGTGGGGCTCTTTGGAGGGGATGATGACAGATTTTGGATGGGTTGGCTTGGATTTCTCCAGAGCTTTAGAGCCCGGAGTACTTGAAAAATGTGATAGGACTTAATGAGAGAGAAGGCTGAGAGTCCAAGAAGAAGAAATCCTGGATATAGGGGAACTCTATTATGTTGTTGATTGTATGCTCTCAATACATATAATGTTGGATAATTAAATGTGCCATTTTGCAGGCCTTCAGGAAGCTACTGGGGCCAGATAGAATTAAGTGAACCAGAGGCCAAATATATAGAATCAACTGGAGAGCCTTTAAGATCCCCAGTTTGGCTTTCAGGTTATGTCAGTTTAAACAGGTTAGTTTTGGGGGCCTGATTACCCATAGTGTCCCCTCTGTCATGTCTTAGGTGAAAATTGCCCAGAACACCAGCATCTTGGTATACTGTGGCAAGTCTCAAAGTCAAAGACTGAGGGGAAGGAAGGAATGTCTTCCAAGTTCTCCTATTAGTCAGAAAAGTTAGGTCAGTCAGAGTTGAGCAGGCATCCTTGGACTACTCAGACCACAGAATGGGACTAATCCTGACATGGTATCATGATTTTGGAAGCAGTAGACAGAATAGGGTAGTCAGGGATCTATATCTGGGAGACAAGGCAAGGAGTAAACCAGTGATAGTGGAGTTCCAGCTAAAAATTAAATAGATGGTGGGGTGACTTCTAAGCAGGAGAGTTAGAGAAAAGAGAGAATTAGATTTCCTGGTAAAGGTCACTCCAGATCAACTCCAGAGTGTTGGCGACTTTGGCAGGTAGACTCAGCTTCCCTTTCCTGGAAGTTCTAAGGGGTTCTCTGTGGCACCCTATGGCATATGTCCTCAAACTTTTTGAACAGGGGCCAGTTCACTGTTCCTCAGACCAGTGAAGGGCCAGACTATAGTTTAAAAAATCTATAAACAAATTCCTATGCACATTGCATATATCTTGCTTTGAAGTAAAAAAAAAAATAGAGAGAGAGAACATGCAATCTTTAGAATGAAGAACAAGTAAAATTAAATCAATATACTTACCAATATTTCAATGGGAATCCTGGGCCTGCTTTTGGTGAATAATAGTTTAAGGACCCCTGCCTGAGACAGAGAATAAGGGGAGTCAGAATGTAAAACACACATCCTATACATACTCAGCTTCTAGGTAGGGCAGACAACAGTGGCAAAAACAGTTGTTGAGCCAAATAAATATCCTTGACAGGCTGCATGTGGCCTGCAGACTGTAGTTTGAGGACCCCTGCCTGCCTTAAGGCAATGTCATAATTGACTGTCAGATGCTCATCTGGCCAGATCCCTAATTGGATCTTAAGGACCTTTAGCTTAAGAGTTCCCATATAAGCCTAGTTCACACCTTGGTGGACTGGAGTCTGAGGTAGAAATATCAATTAGGCTAAAATGGTGTCCAGGGAATTGTAGGTGTTAGCTCAGTCAGCTTCTGTACATAGCCAGCATTGTCGTACCAATTCATTTATACAAGCAGGCACTCACACATTCACACTAGGAAGGATTCTGAGTCATTTTTGTGGCAAAGATGTATGAGATGGGGTCACAGGCCAATCTACTTAGGTTTGGAGTGTACCCATACACAGTAAAGGAGCAAGTTTTTGGCCTGAGACCCAAAGCCCAATGCCAAGGATTGTCCAGAATCCAGGGCCTGTCCCAGGTTTCAGCACTAGATAAATGGTGTTGAAACTGGCAGAATAGAAGAAGCAGAGGCATATTTGACCAAATGGGGGGGTGGGGTTATAGAGAGGGGATGCACTCCTTAGTTTCCTCAGAGGCTACCAGTGTCCAGAGTTTCTCCCGCCAGCAGCCTACAGTAGAATTATATAGCTCACATCTGGCAGTAAAGTAAAATAAAAGAAGAGGTAAGTCCATCTCTCCTCAAAACAGGCCAAGTGGGTTTTCCTAGCAACCCTTAACACTTATAGTCAGGACCTATTTTCCCTTGCAGTGGATCCTTGCATCCATCACTGGATGTCTTCAGGTCTAACAGGCAGTTCGCCAGATAGGGTGATGGGGGGGGGGGGGACTATTTGATTTTCCCCAGCAAATTTTCTCCATTGTGTATCACTCCTTTGTTCCAAGCTGATTTTATAGAGTTTCTTTTAACCTGCCCTTTTGTGTTTTTTTTTTCTTTTGTTTTGGTTTTGCTTTTGGTTTTTTTTGAGCCACACTCGGTGACTCTCGGGGGTTACTCCTGGCTATGCGCTCAGATATCACGCCTGGCTTGGGGGCCCATATGGGACTTTGGGGGATTGAATCACAGTCCGTCCTAGGCCATCAAGACAAACACCTTACCACTTTACACCACTGATCCAGCATCCTTTGTGGGGTATTTGTTTGCTTGGTTGATTGGTTTTGTTTTTGTTTTTGTTTTTGCCCAGGTAAGTAAGAGTCCTGTTGCTAGGGTGATTGCCAGGGGGAAATTGATGGCTTTCCTTGATATTCCCTCCCTGGCCTTTGTTCCTGCTAGGGCTTCCTGGCTTTTGTTCCTGCCAGGGTTTCTCCTGGTAGGGGGTCTTGGGCTCTCTGGGTCTGTTTTGGTGCTGAGTGAGATTTTTATCAATGATGAAGCAACTACTCCAAACTACTCCAA
Organism: Suncus etruscus; assembly: GCF_024139225.1. Lineage (NCBI taxonomy): Eukaryota > Metazoa > Chordata > Mammalia > Eulipotyphla > Soricidae > Suncus > Suncus etruscus. Next base: position 33,398,307 of record NC_064864.1, on the reverse strand, counting down.
ATTCTGTCTCTTGATCTTATTACATTCAAGATTTTATTGCAGTGGCTGTACTTTCCCTTACCTATCTGCCTATGTGCCTGTCTGCCTGTTTCACTACATTCAGGGAATCCTATGGGCGTGATTCTTGTAAGGTTTGCAGGCATTACAGAATCCCACGCATTGGATTGGGGATAAAGGCTTCTACCTTTTCCAACTCTCCTGAGCCCTTGGTAGAAGCCATCGTCTCTGATACCAGAGGGACATAACATTAAAGATACTATAGAAAGTTTCCAGACATGGCACATGATGGGCCTAGTGTAGAGGCCAAACTCATTTGTCTACTGTACCCTTTTCATGCATGAACTATACATACTGAGATTTCAATTAATGCTGCTAGGCACATACCAAGTTTAATGCGTGTCCATTAGAATTGTCCCTGAAATTGGGCTTTTGAATGAGAAAACAAAAGACTGGAAAACAAGAGTCAGGCCAAATAACTGGCATCCCAGGAGATTGTTTTAGCTCATTGAGAACAAGTCATCTGGATCCTTTGCAAGTTTTCTATTTCATTTTATTTATTGTTATCTGTCACACATGTGTGCAACAGCTTTAATAAAGTCATTGTGATATAGTAATTTCCTGATTAATACATGCAAGGAAAACCGTAAAATACCAGGGCTTAATTTCTTAACTTACTTCTTCAGTAGCAATATTACAGTCATTAAAATGGCAATAGATAAATAGAAAAGTAGTCTCTTTTTTTCAGTTTAACATGTTTTATTTATCTTTTTAAATTATAAGATTTTTTAATTATCTTTATTTAAAACACTGTGATTACAAATATGATTGTAATTGTATGATAACAGTCATATAAAGAACACCCCCCTTCACCAGTACAAGATTCCCACCACCAATTTCCCAGATCTCCCTCCTCCCCACCCCACCCACACCTGTACTCAAGACAGGCTTTCTATTTACCTCATTCATTCACATTGTTATGATAGTTTTCAGTGTAGTTATTCTCTAACTGCACTCAGCACTCTATGTGTTGAGCTTCATGTCATGAGTTGCACCTATATGGGAAGATGGGAGGAAATAAGGGTTGGGACTGAGGCAGTAAAAGATTAGATATGAGCTTTGTGGGGCAGTATCAAGGTCACAATACAAGTTGGATATTATGCATATACAAGCTATATGCATACAATACTGTCAATAGGAGACCAAGGAGAAAATATTTCCAGTGACTGTTCCAACATAAACCAGTGCTAGAATGACTCACCTTCCTCCCAAAGCGCATTCCCATTACTGTAGGGAGAGGTAGGGGGAAAGCCTGATGACCCCTATAGAGCCCACCTGGACTGGCGCCCAGGGAAGGCCTAGAGTCAAGGGAAAAAGAGAGAGACGGATGGGGGCCTGCCAAGCATCCTAGTACTCCCCAGGCTAGGGAGAAGGCCTCCAGCATGGGGACTCCCCAAATCCCATACCTGGGAAGAGCTGGCCTCCAGAATCAAAGGGGAAATCAGAAGCCAGATATTTGTCCAACCTCCTCCCCATGCACCTCCCCCCTAGAGTACGGAAGGAGGAGGGAAGCCCGAAGACCCCTAAGAATCCACCTGAACCCACTTCTGGCCATCTGAGCTGGCACCCATGGAGTGTCTGGAGTCCAGGGAAAAAAGAGGAGGACGGCTAGGGGCCTGCCAAGCCTCCCATTACTCCCCAACTAGGGAGAAGGCCTCCAGCATGGGGCCTCCCCAAACCCCATACCTGGCGTGAGCTGGCCTCCAGAATCAAAGAGGAATCCGGAAGCCAGATATCTGGCTGCCCTCCTCCCCATACACCTCCCCCCTGGAATAAAAAGGGAGGGGGGAAGCCTGAGGACCCCTAAGAGTCCACCTGAACCCACTTCTGGCCATCTGAGCTGGCACCTAGGGAAGGCCTAGAGTCAGGGGAAAAAGAGGGGGGATGGCTGGGGACCTGACAAGCCTCCCATTACTCCCCAGGCTAGGGAGAGGGCCTCTAGCATAGGGCTTCCCCAAACCCCACACCTGGCAAGAACTGGTTTCCAGAATCAAAGAGAAAACCAGAAGCCAGATATCTGCCCAAACTCCTCCCCATCCACCTCCCCCCTGGAGTACAGAGGGAGGGGGGAAGCCTGAGGACCCCTAAGGATCCACCTGAACCCACTTCTGGCCATCTGAGCTGGCACCCAGGGAGGGCCTGGAGTCCAGGGGGAAAAAGAGGGGGACGGCTGGGGGCCTGCTAAGCCTCCCAGCACTCCCCAGGCCAGGAAGAAGGCCTTCAGCATGGGGCCTCCCCAAACCCCATACCTGGCAAGAGCTGGCCTCTAGAATCAAAGAGGAAACTGGAAGCCAGATATCAGGCTGCCCTCCTCCCATGCACGTCCCCCCTGGAATACGAAGGGAGGGGGAAGCCTGAGGACCCCTAAGAGTCCACCTGAACCCACTTCTGGCGATCTGAGATGGCACCCAGGGAAGGCCTGGAGTCAGGGGATAAAGACGGGGACAGCTGTGGAGCCTGCCAAGCCTCCCAGCACTCTACAGCTAGGGAGAAAGCCTCTAGCATGGGGTCTCCCCAAACCCCATGCTGGCAAGAATTGCATAAGCTCAGTTTTTCAGACCTGTTATTTCAGTGTGAAAATTTCTAATTTAATCTTCAAATACTCTTGATGCTTAACTGTGCTCCAGTCAAGTCTATCAATGCTTTTTAGAGCTCCCTGAAAATCTTCCATAATTTTAATCTAAACTTCTTATTTGAGAGGATACCTAGCTATTTCCTACTTTTTAGGTTATCAGAGCAGCCATCTTGATTTCTTTAAACATGGGGGTGTTCTGCAAAATTTCTCCTTTGGTAAGGCTGTAGGTTGCTTCTTACAATGTGGAGAAATGGAAATCAGGGGTTAAAAGATAAGCGAGGCTGGCTCAGCAGGAAAAAGGCAGAGAAAATTAGTCTTTAAAATTTCTAGTATTTGACATAGTTGGCAACTATCTTTTCTTATGCATGAAAAAACACCCACACATACCTACATGTACCTACCCCTCCATTTCAGGAACTGCTTCTTTCTACCTGAAAGTTGAAGCTTTGTTTCTTCAGGAAATTTTCTAATTGGCTTCTAGCTCTATGCGCCCTGTACACAGCCCCTGTTGCTCGATACCAAGCACTATGTCCACAGGAAGTATGCCTACTTTGCCTTCAACAACAGGATGCCAATGGCAAAGGCTATAAAATCAAATCTGAATAAATGAGGCTACATCAAATTAAAAAGTTTCTGTATGGCAAAAGAAACATGGATAAAACTAAATGACAGTTGACCAAGTGGGAGAAAATATTTTTACCAACACATTATATAAAGGGTTTATATCTAAGATATATAAGCTACTTCCACAGGTTAACGCCATGAAATGTAAAAACTCCATTAATAATGGGGAGAAGAAATGAATAAAACTTCTCTATGGAAGACCAACAGATGGCCAACTGGCACATGAAAAAATATTCATCATTACTTATCACTAGGGAAATATAACCCAAGACAACAATGAAATACAATCTTACACCAGTGAGAATGGCATATATCAAAAAATATTGGAAACAATTAGTGTTGACCATGTTGTAGTGTAAAAGAAACTCTCATACACTGCTCATGGGAGTCCTGTCTGATCCAACCCATATGGAAAATAGTATGGCAGACTCTCAATAAATTTAGAATCAAACTGCCATATGACACAGCAATAACGGTTTTGGGTATCTAACCCCAGAACAAACAAACAAAAAATAAAAATAAAAACAATACACATTCAAAAGGTTGTATGTTTACATTATTCATCACAGCACTTAGTTCAATAGCTAAGAGTTGGAATTAACCTATGTCCAATAACTTATCATGAAGATATAGTACATATACACAATAAAATACTAAGTATTTGTGAGGAATGATGTTATCATGCAATTTGCTGCAACATGGATGGAATTGGAAGGTATTATGTTAAATGAAGCAAGCCAGAAAAAGGATAAAAACAGTATGATATCACTTATCTGTGGTATTTAAAGTAACTATATAATGAAATGCAATGACTTAACTATAGTGAAGAGAAAGAAAGAAATTGAGTGGGGGAGGAGAAATAGAGTTCTGAAATGAAGGAAGAGAAAGGCTACGGGGTCTCCACTGCATTGCTGTTGTTAAAGAAAAGATATTAAAGATATAGATAGATATAAAAGAAAAGGTATAAAAGAGATAGCAAGCGGTAAGGCTCTTGCCTTGCATGCAGAAGGACAGTGGTTTGAATTCCAGAGTCCCATATGCTCCCCAGAGCCTGCCAGGAGCGATTTCTGAACATAGAGCCAGGAGTAACCCCTGAGCGCTGCCGGTGTGACCCATAGAAAAGGAAAAAAAGGAAAGAAAGGAAACTGGTGGTGGGATTGGTCCTGAAATTTTGTATGTCTAAAATGCAATTATGAATATCTTTGTAAGTCACAATAGTATAAATTAAAAAAAAAATAGTCATGAGAGGGTTAGATAGGTGCCCTACCTGTTATACTTTCACTCCAACCCCAGCTTTTTTTTCTTTTTTCTTTTTCTCTGCTTTATTTTTTCTTTTTATTTTTAATAATGTCTTTATTTAAGCAACATGATTATTGTAGAATATAAGCCCCTTGGATGGACTTGGATGGTGGTGGATGGTGGTGGATGGTGATGAAGGAATGAAAGGCCTTTCTCCTCCAGCCCAGGACCATGTGTTTCCAATCCCCGTCAGCTGGAGGTCTGCAATTTCAGGTAGGGGCAAGGAAATCATCCACAGACAGGTTTCTTCAGGAGATATCATCTTTATTCAGCCCTGGCCAACATGTGTGGCCTATCATAACCATTTAAGCTGGATCCATCATCAGCCCTGTACACTACCTTCTCCCTCAGCCATCTCCTCTCCATCCATCTTCCTTCCTCAATCCCTCTCCAAACCCCTCCTCCAAATCTCTCCTAATTCCCCTCCTGGCCTTCCAGCCAAACCTTCTATAACCCCTCAAAGACCCCGCTCAGAAATGGGCAGGTCTTTCTTGTAGGTAAGTTTACACAGAAAGAATGGGGGCTGGATAACAATCACAAACATTATTATAGTTGAATTTCAGTCATAAAAAGAACACACAGACCTGTCACCAGTGCAACATTCCCACCACCAATGCCACACATCTCCCTCTCCCCCCCCCCTGCAAGTATTCCAGACAGGCATTCTACTTCTCACTAATTAACATTGTCATGATAGTTGTTAGTGTGGTTATTTCTCAAACTGCTCTCACCACTCTTTGTGGTGAGCTTTATATCGTTCATTTCTTAAGATTTTAAACAATTGTTTCAATTTCCTCACCTGTGATTAGACTGTCAAGCTTTTCTAATTTCTCCTTATTCAACCTTTGTATATTTTATGATCTAACAATGTCCTTTTCTTCTCAGTGCTTCATCTTATTACCATAAGTTAACATTGTCATGGTAGTTGTTAGTGTAGTTATTTCTCTAACTGCACTCATCACTCTTTGTGGTGAACTTCATATTGTAAGCCGGTCCTTCCGGTTCTTATCTCTATTGTCTCTAACATTATTGCAAGGATATCTTTTATTTTTCTTAAAACCCATAGATGAGTGAGACTCCTCTGTGTGTCTCTCTCCCTCTGACATCTCAAAAAGCATGATAGTTTCATGTCCATACATGTATATTTTATGGTCTAAAAATGTCTTTTTCTTCTCAGTGCTTCAAGTAATATATATATTATATAACATATAATATAATAATGTCATGGTAGTTATTGGTTTAGTTATTTCTCTAACTGCACTCACCACTTTTTGTAGTGACCTTCATAGTATGCATGAGCTGATTGCAATATATTTTTATTTATCCTAGACTAGTCCCAATGGCAGACTCCTTATCCCTTGCTCCACTGCTCCGGCCCTAAATTTGAAATTCTGACTGGAGTTTATGTGGTGATTTTGTGTTCTAAAAAGTCTACAGATGGAATTCTTTCTGCCTCCAATATTTTCTGTTCAACTAATTTGATGAAACCTTCTCACATTATGAAGAGCAATCTACATTACCCGAATTCTACTTATTTAAATATTTTAGATTCTTTCTTATTAACAGCTTGATAGTATTTGATCAATCATTTGAGTACCATGGATCTGCAAAGTGACACATTAAATGTACTACCACTCCATTATAGGTAAGAAATAATACACTTATACAACTGCACAAAATGTACAAACTTGTGTCTTTTCTTTACAGTGTGGATTTCAAATTTCAGTATGTGTATTAAGTATGAGGTGGGTTGTAAAATCATGGTTGAAGGACCACATTATACCAAGCTTCTGATTTAGTGTGGTGCTTTTGGAACAAGATGCTAGTGATATTGATGGTACTGGTCAAGGGAACATACTGATAAACTGTACTGTACATTGCTCTAAGTGACATCATGAACACTCATCAAAGAAATGAATGTTGCTGATTATAATAATCCAAACATTTTCCAACAAGTTTCAATGTACTCTTTTAAATCTTCATAAAAAATATTCACCTTCCCTTAGTTTCTATAAGACTATATTAAAAATCTATGTGATTACTCACATGCATCTAATTTATTAATAATTTAATTAAATTATTGATTTTTAAAATTTATTCCAAAATAATAAATCACAACACTACTGCTAACAATGAATATGACTAAAGTGAGTATAAGGGACACTATGAAATGGGATACATGATTAGGAAAGGTTACAGTGTTTGTAGAACTGATTTAATGAAAGCCAAGATCTGATTCCTTACACTTACCCCTCTTAGACATCAGTTTCCACATCCATAAAGGGAAGAAGTTGTATCCAGTTCCTCCCTTATCTATTTACTTACATATGAATTTTACATAGCTTGATTCAACTCCATAAGTCTTTTAGTCTGTGCTATCAGAGGGAGACAGGCTGCTCTGTAAGGTAGGAAGCTCACCCTGAGAATTGGGAGCTGAGGGGATAAGTGGACAAGTACTCAGAGAAAAGTTCACAGAGAGGATTCAGAAAGCACAGAGGGTTCTTGCAATCCTGTCATGTGGTGAAGTTCTATGAGTCCCTAAATTCCAGGTCAAAGTCTTAGGATAAAGTGTTAAGCTCAAAAACAAAGACCTTTAAAGAAAAATAGGAAAAGACACTATTTTTTTTAATTTATAGCTTAGGTAACATGTAATGTCACCACAAACAGGTAACATAACCACCAAAGTGCCCACAATAGTTATAATCATTATGGATGCCCATTCTAAAAATAATACTAGTCATGCTCTTGCATCTTAAATGCAGAAATCTAAAACATGTCATTAAGCTGTTTTAGATTATCTGAAAATGAATTAATTAAAATCTATCTTCAGCTAAATTAAGCAAACTTGTATTAATCTGGAACTGAATGTCACCTTTTATTCTGCCAAGGCTTGGCAGGGCCCAAATCAGGGAATGGTTTACATTCCATCCAATAAATCAGCTTTGAATACTGGGAACCAGCAGTCTTTGTGGGGCTAGTAGCATTGTTCCTCTGAAGCACTCACAAAGCAGGTATTCCTCTGAGTCTTAAAGACAAACCTTCACTCCCACATTGAACCTGGTCCCAAGTATACCACAGCCACAATACAGCTGGAAATACCAGCAGCTTATATATAGCAAAAACAAAGTTGCACTCATTTGATTCCCAGCTATGAAACCTTGATATTCCCTTTTGTCCTCCCTGCAAACCCAAAAATTAATACTGCTACTCAATCCCTGCTTTCTGAGCATTGGTAGCCCTAATCTAGGGCCAGAAATTTGTGGTTTTAAGAACTGACTCTGTCTTTTAAACATATCATATCACCTCTCTGAAACTTTGTTACTTCCCCAGTAACAAACAAAATAATATAAGACTGAAATTTTATCTGGTTGGACTCCACTGGGACTTTCTGCAAGAGGCTATTAAGGTTCAACATCTCATATCTTTAATAAAAAAATACCACAAGAGATACAGTTCACAGGAGGCTTTAGATCAAACTTGAATGAGAATTAAGTGTTTTATATTAAAAAGAGCATGGTGAAAATTATTAAAATCTTCCCTCCACTTTACGTTGGAAGACTGAGTGAAGACAGGCTCTCGAGTGGTGATGTTTTGCCAGGAAAATGTGATAGTGAGATATGGGATATGAGATAAGAAGTGGTAGTGAAAGGGAGCTGGACTGAACCTTTGGGGGAAACTAGAAACAGGGCTGTGACCATAAAGATGGGTTGAGTATGAAGTCAGGACAAGAAAACATCCACAAAATTTACCTAAACAAAGGTTTTTGCTATTCTGAAATACTTTGGAAATGGAAATTGCACAGCTTTTCATTTGTCCCAGAACTAAGACTAGACTTTAATATGAAGGAAATCAGGTTGAGAGCCAGAGAAATAGTACACGGTATAAGGCACTTGTCTTGTGTGGGGGGGGGAGGTAAATAGAACTGAATGCAGCTTTTGAGTATTTGTAAGTGATTACACATACACAATAAATATAATAAAATAAAATGAAATGAAACAAAAAAGGCAGGCTGAGCTTGTTTTTGGTTGTATTACTGAGTTTGAGTAAGTATGTTTCAGAGTAAAGGCTAAGGCATTATATAATAAAGAAATTTCAATAATAGAATGGCTTCTAATTTTTATTGAAAATTCTGCCATTGAGTCCCTTGAGAAGGGCGGTCTGTCGGCGGTGCGGGCCAGGGTCCCTGTGGGCATGGGGGTGGGGGTCTGGAGGGACGATCGGCCACTCTGAGCATGTGGAGCCCCGGGTCACTGCCAGGGATTTATGTAAACTGCCTTTCTGCTGCTCTTCTGGAATAATACGTACTAGGAAAAATAGATCTGCACCATCAAATGTCCAGTCCCCAGATTTGGAGCTTTAAATGAAATATTAAGAAAAAAATGTGGCCTGCTTCAGAGGTGGTTCGGGATGTACACACACTGATTCCTGCTGCTTTCTGCTAGGAGTCAGAAGGGCGCAGAAGCCATCTTGGGCCATGCAGTTTCCAGCTACCTGAGACTGGATTTTATCAGCGTTCCTGCAGGTGATCCTGCCTGCTTCAGAGTGAGAGACAGAATTGAGGAACTCTGCTGGAACTCAGATGCCAGCACCACTATCTGCCTGTCTTCTGTGCTGTGCAACATTTTCGGCCTGATTTCATCCTGTGTTAGCTCATCTGCAGATGGCTTGCCTTCCCTGGAGCTTTCCCTGGAGGTGAGTTTACAAGCCCACAAAGGGTGGAGCCAGAGGAGCATGGCCACTGTGCTTCGCTTCCCAGCCATGCATATCATTTAGCCAATGAATACAACCACAACACATAGAAAAACCTATAATACAAGTGTGACAATGGGGAAATAACACAGGCCAGCGCCAGACATAGAGAATGATGATGGCAACACTGATGACTTGAACATGACCAAGCAACTAGTCAGTCTCTCAGATAAGAAGTTTAGAGTCGCAGTATGGAAGATGTTCAAAGAACTCAAAGAAAATATAGAAGAGAACACTAATAAGAATGAAGAGACTATGAAGATAGAAATCAGAAAACTCCAAACTGAAATTTCAGGTCAAATAACAGGTCTGAAAAACTCAGTAGATGAATTGAAGAAAAACATGGTTGGGATTTCCCACAGGTTAACAGCAGCTGAGGATAGAATTAGTACACTGGAAGATGAGATGAATAACAACTCCATACAGCAGAAGAGATTGGAAAAAAGCCTTAAAGCAAATGATCAAACAATGGAAAAATTACTCAAAGAATGGGAATAGATGAAAATAGAAGTCTATGATAAGCTCAACAGAAACAACTTAAGAATCATTGGAGTCCCAGAGACCCAGGGAAAAAATCTCCAGGAAGAATCAACAAAAACAGAAGTTGGTTCTTTGAAAAAATAAACAAGATTGATAGACCACTGGCAAAATTAACAAAGAAAGAGAGAGAGAAATTTGATAACTCGTATTAGGAATGAAAAAAAGGAGAGATCACTACTGATATAGTGGAGATACAAAGGGTAATCAGAAACTACTTTGAGAAACTCTATGCCACTAAAAATAAAAACCTGGAAGAAATGGATATATGTTTGGACTCTTATAATCGTTCACAGTTGAATGAAGAAGATGTAGCATATCTAAACACACCCATCACTACTGAGGAAATTAAGACAGTAATCAAATATCTGCCAAAAAACAAAAGTCCAGGCCCAGATGGATTTACTAATGAATTATTTAAAACCTTTCAGGAGGAACTTCTACCAATTCTGGCAAGACTCTTTCATGAAATCAAAAAAACAAGAACACTTCCAAATAGCTTTTATGAAACCAACATCACCTTGATACCTAAACCAGTCAGAGATGCTACCAAGAAAGAAAATTACAGACCAATATCGCTGATGAATACAGATGCAAAGATCCTCAACAAAATCCTGGCAAATAGGATTCAATGCCTCATTAAGACCATCCACTACGATCAAGTAGGTTTCATCCCAGGAATGCAAGGCTGGTTTAACATCTGTAAATCTATCAACATAATACACAACATCAACAACAAGAAAAATAAAAACCACACGATCATATCAATAGACGCAGAGAAAGCATTTGATAAGGTTCAACACCCATTCTTGATCAAAACTCTCAGCAAGATGGGAATGGAAAAAACCTTTCTAAATATAGTTAAGGCCATCTACCACATGCCAGAGGCAAATATTGTCTTCAATGGAGAAAAACTGAAAGACTTTTGTCTAAATTCTGGCACAAGGCAAGGCTGTCCTCTCTCAACACTCCTATTCAACATAGCACTGGAAGTACTTGCCATCGCAATTAGGCAAGAAAAATATATCAAGGGAATCCAGATAGGAAAGAAAGAAGTCAAGCTCTCACTGTTTTCAGATGACATGATACTCTACCTAGAAAACCCTAAAGTCTCTACAAAAAAGCTTCTAGAAACAATAGACTCATATGGCATGGTGGCAGGCTACAAAATTAACACACAAAAAATCAATGCCTTTTCTATACACCAATAGTAATAAGGAAGAAATGGACATTAAGAAAACAACCCCATTCACAATAGTGCCACACAAACTCAAATATCTTAGAATCAACTTGACTAAATATGTGAAGGATCTATACAAAGAAAACTATAAAACTCTGCTCCAAGAAGTAAGAGAGGACACGCAGAAATGGAAGCACATACCCTGCTCATGGATTAGCAGGATTAACATCATTAAAATGGCAATACTCCCCAAAGCATTGTACAGATGTAATGTGATCCCTCTAAAGATACCCATGACATTCTTCAAAGAAGTGGATCAGGCACTTTTGAAATTCATTTGGAACAATAAACACCCTAGAATAGCTAAAGCAATCATTGGGAAAAAGAATATGGGAGGAATTACTTTCCCCAACTTTAAACTGTACTACAAAGCAATAGTTATCAAAAACAGCATGGTATTGGAATAAAGACAGGCCCTCAGATCAGTAGAATAGGCTTGAATACTCAGAGAATGTTCCCCAGACATACAATCACCTAATTTTTGATAAAGGAGCAAGAAATCCTAAATGGAGCAAAGAAAGCCTCTTCAACAAGTGATGTTGGCACAACTGGCTAGCCACTTGCAAAAAAATGAACTTAGACCCCCCAGCTAACATCTTGTATGAAGGTTAAATCCAAATGGATGAAAGACCTCAATATCGGACCTGAAACCATAAGATATATAGAACAACACATAGGTAAAACACTCCAGGACATTGAGACTAAAGGCATCTTCAAAGAGGAAACTGCATACTCCAAGCAAGTGAAGGCAGAGATTAACAGATCGAAATATATTAAACTGAGAAGCTTCTGCACCTCAAAAAAATAGCACCCAGGATACAAGAGACCCCCAATGAGTGGGAGAAACTATTCACCCAATACCCATCAGATAAGGGGCTAATCTCCAAAATATACAATGCAATGACAGAACTTTACAAGAAAAAAACATCTAATCCCATCCAAAAAAAAAATGGGAAGAAGAAATGGACAGACACTTTGACAAAGAAGAAATACAAATGGCCAAAAGACACATGAAAAAATGCTCCACATCACTAATCATCAGGGAGATGCAAATCAAAACAACTATGAGGTACCACCTCACACCCCAGAGATTGGTACACATCACAAAGAATGAGAACAAGCAGTGTTGGCGAGGATGTGGAGAGAAAGGAACTCTTATCCACTGCTGGTGGGAATGAATGCCGTCTAGTTCAACCTTTATGGAAAGCGATATGGAGATTCCTCCAAAAACTGAAATCGAGCTCCCATATGACCCAGCTATACTACTCCTAGGAATATACGCTAGGGACACAAAAATACAATACAAAAATCCCTTCCTTACACTTACATTCATTGCAGCACTATTTACCATAGCAAAACTCTGGAAACAGCCAAGATACCCTTCAACAGATGAATGGCTAAAGAAACTGTGGTACATATACACAATGGAATATTATGCAGCTGTCAGGAGAGATGAAGTCATGAAATTTTCCTATACATGGATGTACATGGAATCTATTATGCTGAGTGAAATAAGTCAGAGAGAGAGAGAAAGACGCAGAATGGTCTCACTCATTTATGGGTTTTAAGAAAAATGAAAGACATTCTTGCAATAATAACTTTCAGACACAAAGGAGAAAAGAGCTAGAATTTACAGCTCACCTCATAAAGATCACCACAAACAGGGATGAGTTTAGTTAGAGAAATAACTACGTTTTGAACTATCCTAATTAGGAGAATGTACGAGGGAACTAGAAAGCCTGTCTAGAGTACAGGTGGGGGTTGGGTGGGGTGGAGGGAGATTTGGACATTGGTGATGCAAATGTTAAAACCCAAACACAATCATGTATGTAATAAAGTTGTTTAAATAAAAAAAAATTAAAAAAGAAAAAATGCAAAAAAAAGAAAATTCTGCCATTACTTAAATTCTTTTTCACTATTCAAAAATAAATTTTTTACTCCTACCCTCACATGTGCTAAATACTGAACACTGAACTCTGATATAATATTAGTATTCTGTGTTGTGGAATTGGACAAATAGCTCAATGGGCTAAGCATAAATTTTGCATGCAGGAAATTCATATTTAATTTGCAGCATCATAATATCCTGAAAACTACTAAGACTTATCTCCAGCATTGAGCTAAGAGGAATCACTGAGAACTACTGGGTGCAGTTCAAAATTCTTCCCACTTAAAAATATTGAGGTACATATTTAAAGATAACATTTAATAAGATATGTTATTAATGGAAGACACAGTATCCTCCTACCCATGTGAGGAAGGATGAACTCTGACTACAGTTTCTTCAGAGGTAATGTTGATGTGATAACATCATTATATCCAGACATATGTTTATTTGTTTGTATAGAAATATGCTCACATATATAGTTCAGTTGACTAAATAAAGTTCTACCTTGTTATGAGAGAATGTTTCTGTCTCATAATCCCTGCTTCTCTGGCACCCAGAGGTGATCCATAAATATCTATTCATAAATAAATTACACTGAGATCATTTGGCATGCCTTATGTTCCTAAGCTATTAGAAGAAAATAAAAGTCATCACCAGATTAGCTGCATCGAAGGTAAACTGTCTGGGAGAGAAAGCAACTGACATTTCAGAGAGAAGTTTTTCAATCAGTTTTGAAGATAAGATTCGACTCTACCTATGTCTGGGTCCCTCTAACTGGGCTTTTATTTTTCTTCAGTTTTTGGGCCACACCCGGCATTGCTCAGGGGTCACTCCTGGCTGTTTGCTCAGAAATAGCAGGCACTCCTGGCAGGCACGGTGGGACCATATGGGACACCGGGATTTGAACCAACCACCTTTGGTCCTGGATCGGCTGCTTGCAAGGCAAACGCCGCTGTGCTATCTCTCCGGGCCCTCTAACTGGGCTTTTTACAGCATTGTTCCCATCATTTGTTCTTTAGCAAATTAAGTTGTTCTCATTACCTACAGGTCAGTGTCAGCTCCTGGCACCATTCTATCCATTTCAGTACATTTTGCCAACAAGTTACCATTTCTTAAAGGTTCTGAGTGAGCACAATTTCAGGAGACTGTATTTATAAGGGTGTTATACTTACAGGAAGGGGATAGAATAAAGGAAGACTGGGGTTCATGATGGGGTGAAAAATTGCAGCTGACAGAGAAAAGTCTTGGTTCTTGAAGATGAGCCAAGAAGAGAAAGAACAAAGTGGGGTGTGGAAACCAAGACAAGGACATTACAAAAACACCTAAAATCATTTCTGTGTGAATGATGCATTGTTGGAGCTTACCATGGTGGTGCTAGGTGGGTGGTGCCAACCATTTATAGAGGGTTTGTGTCATTCTTTTAAAGTTAAGACATTAAGGAGCAAGAGCAAGGGTCTTAACTGGGCAGGTTTTACTCCTCATGATGTATATCTAATCTGATTATAATCTAAAATACAGTGGCCTCCCAGTCTATGGAGAAACTATTCCAGAATGGGCTGGTGAATAAATAATCCTATGCCCCTCATTTCTGCAAGGTGCCACATATATGTTCCAAGTAGAAAAGTGTCTGTTTTATTTTCACCCCTAGGGAGTGACCAAAGGTGTCACTCTCCATCCTCTTCTGCACACTTTTTTTTCCAGAGCTTTGATATGACCTGTTGATATGATATGTGTCCTCATCTGTGTGAGTAATAATGATGCTCTATATCACTGAGTTCAGTTTTAATTCTTACATTGAAGGGCACACAGGAAGTTGACATTTATTTTATTTTGGGGGGGGTCACACCTGGCAGTACTCAGCGGTTATTCCTGGATCTGCTTTCAGAAGTCGCTTTTGGCAAGCTCAGGGGACCATATGGGATGCCAGGAATTGAACCAGAGTTCGTCCAGGTGTTGGCCGCTTGCAAGGCAAAAGCCCTACCACTGTGTTATTGCTCTGGCCCCACAAGTTGACATTTCTATAAGGAAATAAACGCTAAAAATTATGTTACTAATTTGAGTACCAAGCATATTAGAAATTCATCAAAATCCCACAAAGCCATAAACAAGGGGCCCTCAAACTACAGTCTGAGGGCTACATGTAGCCCCCCAAAGACATTTGTCCTGCTCACTGGGTGTTTTTTGCCACCACTGTCTATTCTGTTTTGAAGCCAGTAGCATAGTTAAAGCCCCAACTACACTGACAACTACCATGGCAATGATAGTGAGAGATAGAGCTGGAATGTCTATTCTAAAGACAGGCAGTGGGTTGGGGAAAGAGGAAAATGGAGAAACAATAATCGCTGGAAGGGTGCACTGGTGAAGGGTGGTGTACATTCAATGACTGAAACACAACTATGAACATTTCTATAATCCTAGTGCTTAAATAAATAATTTATTTCCAGAGGAGGAGGAGGAGGAGGAGAAGGAAAAGGAGGAGGAGAGAAAGGAGATTTATCCTGAAATCACCATGTGTATGTGTGAGTTATGTGCCTCACTTTTCAACTCTGACTCCCCCCTCTCTGTCTCTCAACTCCTCTCAGTCTCAGGCAGGAGTCTTCAAATTACAGCTCTTATTTCCATTGAAATACTGGTAAGTTTGTTGATTTAACTTTACTTGTTCTTCATTTTAAATATTGTATATGTTTTCATTTTGATTTTCACTTCAAAATAATTATTGTGCAGTGTGCATAGAAATTTATTCATAAGTTTTATAAAACAATAGTCCATCCCTCCAATAGTCAGAGGGACAGTAAACTGGTCCCTTGTTTAAAAAGTTTGAGGACCTCTGTTCTAAAATATTATATCTGTGGGGCCGGGCGGTGGCGCTCGAGGTAAGGTGCCTGCCTTACCTGCGCTAGCCTAGGAGACGGACCGCGGTTCGATCCCCCGGCGTCCCATATGGTCCCCCAAGCCAGGAGCGACTTCTGAGCGCATAGCCAGGAGTAACCCCTGAGCGTCACCGGGTGTGGCCCAAAAACCAAAAAAAAAAAAAAAAAAAAAAAAAATAAAATAAAATATTATATCTGAGAAATTAAAATTCTATCTGACTACATCAAAGATCACATTGAAATGTTTATGTGTGTTACTAAATCAAGCTAAAAACCATCTGATTGAAAACTCATATTTATCTGAACTTGACATTTTTAATTCATCGAAATTCTCATTTATATTCAATTCTCTGACCTTTTCTTTAATTTCGGTGCTAGAACTATTAATCCCAGGGGCTTTACCCCTGAGCTACATCTGCAACTTAAAGAAAACACAGAAAGCCACTGAATCTGAATTAGGAAAAAAACAGAATTCAAAGTAACAGAGTCCTTTGACTTTCATAAAGGTTATAGGATCTCTGGGTGGTATAAAGGAAAGTATGAAATTTAGGCAAGCAGGTTGAGATCTTTTATTTAAAACCACCTTAGATACCATACAGCAAGGTTGGAGTTAAGAGCATTAGCAGAAAACAAAATAGCCCCTTGTGACTAAGCTACCTTGAAAAATAGCCAGGTCATAGGACACAGGCTTGTAGGCCCTGGGTGGAAATACACTGGAAGCCTGGAAGATAGTGGCCCAGTCATAGTGTCAGGCCAACTTGGAGAAGGTAAGGAATACCTATCTCCTCCCACTCATTTAGCTACAGAGATAGTATGACCCAGAAAAAACTCAGGTGCACCAGAAAAGAATTTTAGAATAGCTTTGCTGAAGAGACACCTCTTCCCAAAGCATATCCCCTTTGTCTAAGAAGCCAAGCTCTTTGCCTCTGCCAGTCTATTAGCCCCTGATCATAATCTATACTAAGAGAACCTGTAAAGGCAATTGTAATATAGCCCATGTGCTCTGAAAGCAGAGAACTCTACATTCATATGCTTCTATATCTAGCTGACTCTGATGACTTTTCTCATCACTGTGAGTCTGAACACCCTCATCTATGAAGGGGGTACATTGGCATGGAGAGCATGCCAACTTAACACTCAATATTCTTAGCTACTTACATTCTCCAATACCTGGTGACTTTCACATCTCTTACTCAGTCTCCTAGCAGCTCTGTGGGAACTAAGAACAGCATTGTTCTTGCATTTTTAGAAAACATTCACATCTAGATACAGTTCCTTAAAGCATCTCTTTCTATCCACATCTGAGGCATTCAATCCCTCAACCTTAAACCTCAATCCCTCAATCCATAAACCACTCCCAGAAGATTATTTTCCCCCAGAAAACACATTTTTAAATTCAAAATTGTGGTAAACTCCAGTTTCATCCACTTAAAATGAGCAAGAAAGTCCTGAGAACTTAGATAAAAATAAAATGTCAAGATTATAAAATGCTCCAAATAATATAAGTGGATATTTTTGCTAGGGAAAGTCAGGCTTGAGATTACAGCCAAAATGGGTCAAAGAGAAAGGTGTTCATTCACATGGACGAGGAGGTCAGGTAGCCCTGGAAACTCTTGGTCCCTGAACTTTTGTTCTTGTTTTTATGTCTTCAAATGTTGAAGCAAACAAGCAAGCAAGCAAGCAGGTTTACACAAGCAAAATTCCACTTAAGGCTTATGTGGTTTTGAAGAACAATGGGTTTTTCCTACATTAGCTAAATAATTTTGCTTCATATTCTATGCTCTAGTACTTTAGATGCCTTAGTGCCCATAAATTTTCTCTACTTTTTTTTCCACCTCTTCTTGTTTTTCTCTCTTAGATGTCCATAAGTTCTTGTCAGCCATTTTTTACTCACCAGTTTTCCTAAATTTCCCTCACATTCTATTGTGACTATAGTCACCAGAGACAAATGTTGGAAGCTCTCATCCCTGTTGTTTGTATTTTAAAGTGCACAAAACATCACAAAACTTATCAAATGTCCCTAAATATCACACAATTGTCATTTTGTCTTCTTTGAAGACATTTGCATTTCCATTAAAAACTATTACAGAATTTTTCTTGTCACCTCGTTCAATTCATAGCCAGCAATTTATGTTTCTTGCTTCCCCTCCTTTGCTCTTGACATATTCCAGAAATTAATTTTTTTGAAAGTCGGTCTTGAGAAACTTGATGCATAGTGTGTCTCAAGTTCTTGGAGAGAACATTAGAGTTAGTAGACTCAGTGAGCAAGGCAATCACTCTTTATAAACATAGATTTGTGTTCTGTAAACTTTCTGTAAAGACATCCTCAAAATTGTCTATTCATAATGGTAATGTGAAAGGTGCCAAACAAGTGTTAATTAAGCTCTTTATACTTTGATTCTATCTTGCCCTCAACCAGTGTTTCTCAAGACAGAATCAGCAAATCCCTCTTGCACAGTTTATAGAAGGGAATACCAGAAACCAATTAATGTAAATTGTTTTTTAATGTTGACAAATATAAAGCTACAAAAGTAACTTTACATTCATGTAGCTTTTTTAAATGTCTACAAAGATAAAATTGTGATTCAGCAATTTCTTTTATAAGCATTTACCATAACAACTGGTGTGGGCAGAGGGACAATGAATGTAAAAAAAAAAAAAGCAAATTTTTTTATCTTTTATTTTTTTTTGTACTATGTTATGTTTTTCTTCCTTTTCCCTTTCTGCTCTTAAACTGATAGATATAGCCTCTAGAAAGACTCCTCCCATTTTTGCTTGTTTGATTTTTGCCCCATTTTATTTTATTATTATTTAAATTTTTCTCTTTCCTTCAAACAGAACCACACAACTTGAACCATCTTGTTTCGCCTCACAAATGGAGGGGGAAATAATGGAGGATACCAAGACCAAACAGTCATATGAACATTAAGTAGAAATAAAAAGAGCGATCAAACTTTTTTTTTTTTTTTTTTGGTTTTTGGGCCACACCCGGTGACGCTCAGGGGTTACTCCTGGCTATGTGCTCAGAAGTCGCTCCTGGCTTGGGGGACCATATGGGATGCCGGGGATCGAACCGCAGTCCGTCCAAGGCTAGCGCAGGCAAGGCAGGCACTTTACCTCTAGCGCCACCGCCCGGCCCCAAGAGCGATCAAACTTAGGCACTAAATCCAAAGCCAACAACATCAGAATTGATACCCAGTTTACAACTAGACACAGAGAGGATCACTTATACTAGCAGCCTGGGGGGTTAAAGAGGGGGATATGGGATGCATGCTGAAAACAGGGGTGGAGGAAGGACAGCATTAATCATGGGAACGCCCCTATTCAATATCACTATATACCTAAAATATTACTGTGAAAGATTTGTAATCCACTTTGATTAAAATTTAAACAAATGCAGAAAAAGAAAAGAGAAGAGAGGAAAGAAAGAAAAATATGAACTCAAGGAATGAGATACTATTTTAAAAACCAAAATATATTAATATTAAATTTTAAGAGGCCAATATATAAAGAATGCATATGTGTTATTTTGCATATTTTCAATCTAGAATAAAGAAATACCAAATTAAAACACAGGTCCTATATAATTAAGGGTGATATTGTGATATAGTGATATGGTCTCTATTTTATGAAAGTATTTTACTTAATACTATGGTTAAAAACATGTTCATGATTGACTTTCAATCATACAATTTACACCTCCCTTCACCAGTGCAAATTTCCCACCACTATGTCCCAGTTTCCCTATCACCCACCTACCACTCACCTGCCTCTTGGGCAAGCATTTTACTTCTGCCTCTATGTCTCTCTCTGTCTCTCTCTCATTCTCTTTTAGTCTCTTCTTACTTTTCTATCTGGACACGGTGGTTTACACTACTGTTAAGGAAGGAGTATTATTTTCATCATTTATCCCCTAATCAGTTCTTATCCAGAGTGAACAGTTCTAACTATCATTGTCACAGTGGACTCTTCTTTACCCTAACTGCACTCACCACTCTTTGTTTCAACTTTCTAACATGGAATGGTCCTCCTGGCCCTCATCTCTATTGTTTCTCGTTATTATTACCAGAGACAATATTTTTGATAATTATATTTAGTGATGATTAGTATGAATATTAATTATTGTTAATAATTATTACTAAAATGCATGCATACTCCCTAGTTATTTTCATACCCCACAAATGAGTGAGATTAGTCATGCCACTCCTGACTCATTTCATTCAGCAAAATCATCTCCATATTCATCCATATACAAGCAATTTTCATGACTTCAAATTTTTTCTTTTTTTGTTTGTTTATGTTTTGGGGCCACACTCAGTGTCACTCGGGGGTTATTCCTGGCTCTGTGCTCAGAAATCACTCCTGGCTTGGGAGACCATATGGTATACTAGGGATCAAACCCAGGTCTTTCCTGGGTCAGTCATGTGCAAGGCAACTCCCTACCTCTGTACTACCACTTTGGCCCCTCAATTTTTTAACAGCTGAGTAGTATTTCATTGTAGCGATATACCACTGTTTCTTTAGTCACTCATCAGTTCTCAGACACTTGATTTGTTCCAGATTCTGGCTTTTGTAAATAGTGCTATGATGAAAATAGGAAATGATGAAAATAGGAAGGGGTTTTCTGAATGGTGTTTTGGGGCTCCTAGGGTTTATCCCTCAGAGTGATAAGCTAGATCAATTTCTAGCTTTTTGAGAAAGATCCAGTATAGTTTTCCAAAAAGAATAAGCATTCCAACCAACAGTGAATGAGAGACCTTTTCCCCATCATTGACACAAACATAGATTATTCTTGTTCTTTGTAATGTGTGCCAAACTCTGTGGTGTGAGATGTATATCTCCTTGTTTTGATTTGCATATCCTTGATGATTAATGATTTGGAGCAATTTTTCTTTTTTTTTTTTTTTTGGTTTTGGAGACACATTCTTTGATGCTCAGGGGTTAATTCTGGCTATGCGCTCAGAAATTACTCCTGGCTGGAGGAACATATGGGATGCTGGGGGATCAAACTGCAGTCTGTCCTGGGTCAGCCACATGCAAGGTAAAAGCCCTACCACTGCACCACTGCTCCAGCCCCAATTTAGAGCAATTTTTCAAGTGCCTTTTGATCATCTGTATTTTCTATTTGAGGAACAATATGTTCGTCTCTTCTTCCAATTTTGGGTTGGAGTTAGATGTTTTCCCTATATATTTTAGATATTTACCCATTATCAGGTAGATATGGGGTGAATAGTTTTTCCATTCCTTGAACAGTCTCTATTCAGTCACCATTTCCTTTGAGGTGCAGTAGCTTCTCATAAAGTTCTTCATAGTTATATTTCAGTCATATAATAAATTAGGGCCAATCCCACCACCAGTGTCAACCTCCTTCCACTATGTTCCCTGAGTTTATCTGAACCACCACCCTTTGTGCCCCCCGCCCAGCCTGCTGGTATAACATTAAGCCCATTTAAAGTTTATATTGTTAGTTTGGGTCTCTTGATTCCATTGTTGTTGCCGTTGGCTTGGATATTTAGTTCTGTTCATTTAATGTTGACCTACACACCTGAGATCACTCAGCTCCTTTTATATTTGATTTTTTTAATTTTTAATTTTTTTTATTTAAGCACCATGATTACATACATGATGTAGTTGGGTTTCATATGTGTGTTACTTCTCATCCATTCAGTTGCTTTTTTTCTTCTTGCTATATACTCTGGTGCCAAGAGTGTTTGAGACAACTCTCATTTTGATCATAACTTCATGCAGTTAATCTAAATACCACATATAAGTGATGCCATTCTGTATTTATCTTTACTATGGCTTAATGTGTTTAATATATCTTCCAGTTCATCCATGTTGCTGCAAATTGCATGATTGCATCATTCCTTATAACTACGTAGTATCCATTGTATATATGTATATATGTACCATGTCTTTATGATCCACTTGTCTGTTGTTGGATATCTAGGTTGATTCCAAATATTAGCTATTGTATTGGTGTGCATACATTTTTTTTGTATTAATGCTTATATATACCCAAAAAACAGATTGCTGGGTCATATGGAAGCTCAATTTTGAGTTTATGGAGAACTCTGTTTTCCATAGAGGTTGGACCAAGGCAGCTGTTATTCCTCCCCCAATTTCATATGCTAATATCACCTGGATGGCCAGATCCACCCACAGCTGGGAGAGATTCTGCATTTGAGAATAAAGGTGTTACCTGGGCGGGGAGGAGGAAGATAACTGCACGGCAAGGAGGGAATTTGAAAGAGACTGCTTGAAAAACTTAGCATAGAAGTCACATGAGAAAAATGGAGGTTAGGGCCGTGAAATAAATCTGACTGTCTACTGAAATTTCAACTGACTGCTTATGAATCTCTCCACCGTTATCTTGCAACCTTCAGACCCGCCAGCCAAGGGACTACAGGTACCATGCCAAGAAAAGCCTCACCCCAACACTAGGCCTCTATATTTTATATTAATACAACAGGCAGCATTCCCACCAGCAAAGGACGAGATTTCCTTTCTCACCACATTCCCACCAACAGAATTTGTTCCCATTATTTTTACATACCATCCTCACTGGTGTAAGATGATATCTCACTTTGTGCATGGTGTTAAAGAGAATTTGGAGTTTGGGAACGGATGAGAAACTGGGGGCAATGGTGAAGAGAATTTTATGTTGGTGGTGGGAGATAAAGAAATAGAGACACTTATGACCCCTGCTAAGCCATAAGCAGGTACGTCCCTTTAAGGGTGAAAAATGTCATTTACCAGAGAATCACCCCTTGTAACTGCCATTTGGGAGTTAGCTGAAGGGTGTATAAATCCCTGAGCTGAAGTGCTGAGGCATGTAGGAGACTCGGCCACTGCCACCCCTGGCAGATTTGTTCCTGCTAAATGATTGCTGCTGAATTGCTGGAAAAACTGTTTACCAGACTCCTAGCTCCTGCTGCCTTTTGCAGCCTCTCCTACTACTCTGGACCTATAACAGTAACAGTGGGATTGATCTTGGAACAAATGTATTATGAGCAACTATGTATTACTATGTAAAACTATGTAAACTATGTAATACGTGTAATTACAACTATGTAATGACTAAAATAATTTATTTTAAATGTAACTAAACTTTAAATGTCAGATTTAAGCAGTATTAAACAGTAAAGTAAAACATTAATAACAACATTCTGCCTCTTTTTTTTTTACCAAGTTTACTACCTAAAGACAAACATTTACAAGTATTTTAGTGAATTTTTATTTTTTGCAATATGTTCATTCTTTTGGGGGGAATAGTTTTTTGAGAGGCACCACACCTGATGGTGCTCAGGATTTACTGGCTCTGTGCTCAGAAATCACTCCTGGCTGGCTCAGGAGACCATATATGATGCCAGGGATTGACCCACATCTGCCACATGCAGGGCAAATGCCCTATCCACTGTGTTATAGTTCCAGCTCCAATACATTCATTCTTGTAGTGTTTGGTGTATCATTAATTTTTGACTTTTGCTTTCTACCGCACATTCTATACTTTCAAACATAATCTTTTTTGAGACTAACTTTCTTCAGTTCTGAAAAACTCTCCACATCTTACATATATTCTTTCTGGAACTCTTATAGATCAATAAATGGCCCTTAACTTTTTTCTTTTCTTTTTTATTTTTTTGTTTGCTTTTTTGTTTGATTTAATTTTAGCTCTAAATATTATTTTGTGTGTTTGTTTGGTTTTACTTTTAACAAGTTCTTGTTCTCTAATTGTATTTCTATTGTGCTTATTTCATATTATCTATATCTTTTACGACAGAAATTATATGTTAAGCTTTTTTGTGTATTCTGAATTGGCTGCAGCTCTTTGCTGAGCCTTCTCTTTTCTACTTTGTGCTGAAGTTTTTTCTCACATACCCTTCCTCTGTCTTTTTGCTTAACTTCCCTTGCCTCACACATCTCCATTTAGTTAATCTGAATAATGAAGACATTCAGAGACATTATCATTAAAAAAAAAATTGACAGAGAATGGGAAATTGAAGCTTCCTCTTCTGAGTGTCTCCACAGTGATACACCACAGTGGGTAGGTTTTCTGAAAGAGTAAGAAATGAAGAATTCTATTTTTTTCTGACCTTTCCTGAGGTTCTAATTGATGAAGCTATCTCTTCCTTTTAGCAAAGAAAGAACCTATCTATAATGAATCATTAATATTCACCATTTGAGTGTTTTTTGTTGAAGGGGGGTGTTCTTTACATGACTGAAACCCAACTACAGTCATATTTGTAATCAAGGTGTTTAAATTAAGATAGTAAAAGAAGAAAAAAGAAAATAAATTATTCATGCAGACCAAAAATCCAGGTAACCTAAGAATTCTTGGTCCTGAATAAAAGGTTTATACCAATTTTGTACATTTAAAAATTGTATTACCCCTTATAATTTCACAATTTAATAGTATTAAGTATGAAATTAAATTTGTATCATTCAAAAAGAATGTAACCTTTTAAATGCTGTAAACATGGACAGATATTCAATCTCTGTACTCTGAGAAAATGTATGTCAGACAAAAATTTCAGAACACAGTGGGTTCTTGCTATCAGAGCCATCTAGATCTTTAGGTTGAATCTTCTAGTTGTGTCTGAGAACTTCCCACAATGTCATAGGTCTCAAAGGATCTCAGAAACCCCAAAAAGGATGCATCTTATAAGTGAAAGAAGGATGGATAGAACATCTTCCCCTCCTTGGAGAAAACTGTTTTCCCTATAATGTCCACTCAATTGAAAATTGTCTTCTATGCTGAAGATCCAGGCCTCACTACTGCCCTAAACAGCAGGCTCCCTAAAGATCTGTTTTCTCTGTAACTGTAATCTGAGATTCCCTTTTTGTGATCTCAAGTACTTTTTCCCATTCTCTATGCAGATCCCTGTTTTCCTGACAGCTACTCTTAGCTCTGTCCTCTCGTCTTTCCATCCTCTCTGGTCTCAGCCTTTATATGCTCTCTGGCCACTGCATAAATTTCCTCAGGAAATTACCATTTCCTTTGGGTCCATTAGTGACTCAAAATCAGACCTGAATATTTAGGATCTTCTCTCAGTGAGCTTCTATTTTCAGGTCTCTGCCCTTGGTTACTGGCAATCCTTTCTCTGAATTCCGAGACACCGAAAGAACTTGCCTGCCAGTCAGATTTATCCTTTCCCCATGGGACTCCACAAATGGCTTAATAATAGCAAGAGGAGGCATAAATTCTGCCAGACTTGTCTCTGCAGTTTCTTTAAGAGGTTCCTCCATAGTTTGCTGTAGAAACATGCCATGCCCTTTTTCATTAACCTAACACCTCTCAGAACATCTCTCAGAAAGAGCACACCCAGTAAGGCAACATTAACTTTAGAGATTTAAAAAAAAAATAAAAACAATCCTCCTCATACCATCCTAAATCTAATGTACATCAGAGCTTTCCTAGATAAAAAATATAAAAGAACTAGAGAACTAAATTCAGACAATTCCCACCATATCATAAAAAAATTTTAGCTCTCAGATTAACCCTAAATTAACCATCTTAATGTTACAAGGTAGGTGCATTTAGCACTTCTCTAGGTCACTTAGTGCCAGTTGTGATTCACTGTCACACGGGGCAGATCTCAAGTGCTTGGTGCCCTTTGCTTGAAACCCTTCATCACAACATAGCTGTTCATTCATACACAGTCATGTCTAAAGAAAAAGATAGCATCCCTTCTGAGGACCTTTATAAAAGCAACCTTTATAAAAATCCCTTCACTTTTATATATATAAATATATATATGGAATATATATTCCATATATATAGTTCATATATATGGAAATCTGTATACATATATATCAGCATATGCTCCATTCAAGCTATTTAAATAGACTTGGTTTATGTACTCCTTCTCAAAACAAAGTCACTAAGAAGGAAAGGCAATTAAAAGAACCTACAGGAGAAAGAAACTTCATGTCTTTTGTGCAGGCAGGTATCTGATACCAAACAAAACAAGCAATGGAAGAAGCTAAGGGTTTTCTAGGGCCAGGAGTCCTTTTCAAGAGCTGACAATAGGTTCCTAAACAGTATGAATCCAAGGGACAACTAGCTCCTCACCGCAGAAAACCCATATTTGCAACTCAATGTGTGCCCCCCAAAGCCTGAAACTATTAAACAGAAGTAGGAATAAGCAGGTATGAATCCAAGGGACAACTAGCTCCTCACCGCAGAGAACCCATATTTGCAACTCAATGTGTGCCCCCCAAAGCCTGAAACTATTAAACAGAAGTAGGAATAAGCAGGTGTCAAAAGCAGGGCAGTACAGAGTTGGTAACTAAGAGTTCTCCACAACAGCTCCAGGAACCAAATCCCCTCCAGAGCATTTACAATGCTGTTCTGACACCAACATAAGCCAGTTCTAAATTGATAACCTGACAATGAGGAAATGGGAACAACTTGATCTCAGAGCAAGTTGTCCTTCCTCATCAGCTATCGATAAGACAAAATCAGAAAACATGTCACCCTTTGATCTGTGCAAAAGCCAAGATCACTATATACAGACGACTGGTTGTTGCAACCAAGACTGGACAGTACGCACTGCACCCAGGGACCAACAACAACAACAACAACAGCAACAAAAAGCTCTAGCCTAGCTTTTGGTATACGATCTTTTCAACAAACGAGCTCCAATTCCAAAAGTCTGACTGAGACAACCGCAACTGAACGGGTCTTCCGGAAACATAACGAAAGACTTTATTCCAGCCTCCATTCTAGGAGCAACATAACGACCAAGAACACCAACTACAGAAGATGGATTAAAACGACACAGAAGAAGCATAACTGCTAGAACCACAAAGAAAGACTTCATAAACTCCATTCCCTGAGCTGCACAGCCACCAAGATCTCTAGAAACAGAGGTCTTATTTTACCATCCAAGACAAAGCAGAAGTCTTCCACACACCACTAAAGCAGCAAGGGGAGAGTAAATGATCATGCAAGGAGTCTAAAGTTAATTCCATAACAGTATACTTCAGGGGTGGAGAAACCCTTATCTCCTAGGTCAAGGGAATTCCCTCTACAATATCCCCAGTAATTACTGTGCCTATGCAGGGGGATAAAGAAAAGGAGAAAAAAAAAAGCACAAAACAATCATTTTTCCACATGTTTATTTATCGATTGATCGATTTTTTTTTGACATCTTTGTTTTGGTGTGGAGACTACAGTTGATATCTCCAATATTATTTTATATTATTTTGTCTTGTCTTTCTCTTTCTTTTTTCACTCGAGCATGATTTGATTTCAGAACTGAGACTATTGTGTGGTGCCTGTCTTTATTGCTGTAATGCTCACCGGTTATTTAATTCGATATGTTTTTCTGCATTGTTGTGGTATCTCAAATACCTTTTTCACGTCCTCTCTCAAACTGTGTTTGGAAGCCTCTAGAGGGCCTCTGCTCATTTTCAGTGTATTTGACTTTTTTTTTTTATTTAAACACCTTGATTACATACATGATTGTGTTTGGGTTTCAGTCATGTAAAGAACACCACCCATCACCAGTGCAACATTCCCATCACCAATGTCCCAAGTCTCCCTCCTCCCCACCCAACCCCCGCCTGTACTCTAAACAGGCTCTCCATTTCCCTCATACATTCTCATTATTAGGACAGTTCAAAATGTAGTTATTTCTCTAACTAAACTCATCACTCTTTGTGGTGAGCTTCCTGAGGTAAGCTGGAACTTCCAGCTCTTTTCTCTTTTGTGTCTGAAAATTATTATTGCAAGAATGTCTTTCATTTTTCTTAAAACCCATAGATGAGTGAGACCATTCTGCGTTTCTCTCTCTCTCTCTCTCTCTCTCTCTCTCTCTCTCTCTCTCTCTCTCTGACTTATTTCACTCAGCATAATAGATTCTGTGTACATCCATGTGCGTATTTGACTTTTGACTTGTTTTTTTCCTCTTATTTTGTATCCCAAACTATTGCTCTTCTTTCCTTCAAACAAAACCACATACCTCGATTTTTCTAGCTTTGCCTCTTAAATACAGGGGGAAACAAGGGAGGGTTCCAGGACCAAACAGATATGTGATCACTAATAGTAAGCCAGTCAAAGAGGGGTCCACCTACTCTAGCAGCCTGGGGGGAGGGGGTGATGGTGGGATATATGGGCTGTAGAAAGGGAACTGGAATGGGGGGAGGATGTAGTTGGTGATGGGTATTCCCCTGATTCAATGTTAATATATACCTAAAATACTACAGTGAAAGATATGTAAGCCATTATGGAAAAAAATTGTGTTTTTAATCAGAAACTTTCTTTGACTTACATGTATTATTATTATATCAATTATATTATATGTTATGTTATGTCACTATATTATGTTATGTTAGTTTACCTCATTATGTTAATCAATTTTGTCTCTTGAATAAATTCTTACAATAATAAAAAAAGAAATACAGTAAAACATTTTGGGATAATATCCATGGAGCTCCTTGCAGAAAGGAAAAATCTGGTAAGTGGACACATTCCTTAGACCTCTTGGTGTTCCAGAAACCAGTTAACAATGATATCAAAAACTGAGTTGATTGAAATTATGA
Organism: Suncus etruscus; assembly: GCF_024139225.1. Classification (NCBI taxonomy): domain Eukaryota; kingdom Metazoa; phylum Chordata; class Mammalia; order Eulipotyphla; family Soricidae; genus Suncus; species Suncus etruscus. The sequence goes on along the minus strand of NC_064864.1, from coordinate 33,369,919 downwards.
AGAGACTCCCAGACATCTGAAATCTGGTAGTGAACTCAATTATTTACCCCCAATAAATAAATGTCAAATTTAAATGTCACTTTTTAAATTAAATACTTTTTATTTTGACCTAAGTAAATTACAAGTCTTTCATAGTAATATTTTAGGCATATAGCAACATTGAATCAGGGGCATTCCCACCACCAATGCTGTCCTCTCTCCACCCCTGTTCCAGCATGCATCCCATATCCCCCTCCTTTGACCCGCCCTGCTAGTATAAGTGTCTAGTTTGTTGTAGATTGGGTTTCGATTCTTCTATCGTTGACTTTGGGTTTGGTATTTAAGTATGATAATCTTTTATTTCTACTCAGTGTTCATATACCTGTTTGGTCTTGGTACCCTTCATTGTTTCCCCCCTCAATTTGTGAGGCAGAACAAGATGGATCAAGTTATGTAGTTCTGTTTGGAGAGGAAGAAAAAAGAAAGAAAAGAGGATAAAAATCAAACAAGAAAGAAATGGGAGGAGTCCTTCTAGAGGCTGTAAGTATTAATTTAATAAAAAGGGGAAAAAGAAGAAAAACATAAAAAGTATACAAAAAATATCAACCAAAGAACCTGAAAAGCACCACAGCAATAAAGACAACAACCAAACAATATCCACAGTCTTGAAATAAAAACGAAACAAAGCACACACACAAAAGAAAAACAACAACAACAATAACAAAAATTAATGTGTTCTTTTTTTGCATAGGCACAGTAAATATTGGGGAAATTAAAAAGAAAATTTCCTTGGTCTAAGAGATAAAGAGTTTCTCAGCCCTTGAAGCATACTATCATGGAAATAACTATAGGCTCCATACATGCTCTTTTTCTCTTTCCTAGGTCCTTTTGTGCTGTCTGGAAACTTTCTGCTCAGTCCTGGATGATAAAATCAGGCCTCAGTAACTAGAGATCATGGTATTTGCACAGGTCATTAGATGGCGACTAGAGTGAAATCTTTCTTTATGTTTCTAGAAGTTCTATTCTAACACTGTAATTTTAATCGGTCTTGGTTTTTGCACCGATCTTGGTATGAAGCCTAGGATAGAGTCTTTCATTATGTTTCCAGAAGTTCTGCTCAGTTGCAGTTGTCTCAGCCAGGCTACATTTAGGATTAGAGATCTTGGTTGTTGTATAGGTCATAGGCCAAGCCTAAACTAGGATCTTTTTATTGGTCCCAGGATAAGTTCCATTCAGTCATGGTTGTCACAGTCAGTCTTCTGTAGTTAGCGATCTTGGCTTTTGCACAGATCAAAGGATGTCATGTCTTCTGATTTTATCTTATTGTTAAGTATTGAGGTAAGACAACCTACTCTTAGACAATCCTCATTGTCAGGATATAACATCAAAAGTGTCCGAACAGTATTAAGAATTTCCCAGAGGGAGTTTGGTTCCTGGAGCTGTTACAGAGAACTGTGGCAGATCTATGTCTGAGATCTAGGGTTCGAGGTTGAACAGTCGCTGTCCAATCTCATGGAGTCTAAGTTAGGACCATATGACATATGTTCAAGTTGGGAGGCTCCCTGTATTGTAAAATGTATGAGTTCTTATCCCTAGTAGATAAGAGCTTGTTTCTATATGTAAAATTTCCCCTTTTTTAGTATGCCTTTGCAAAAAAGAAATGGTGCTGTATTATATTGCTGGTGCATTAAATGTCACTTTTAAAAGTGATCTTAAAGCTCACATGAGCACTAAGGTAATTTAGAAAGAAGAATCTATGAAACTATTAAATAATAAAATAAATAACAATAAATTTTTATTAATAAATGACTAATAATTTAGATCAATAAGTAGCAAAGTATCTATTTAATATGAAGTACATGCATTCTCAACAAAGAAAGTAAATATTTACAAATAAAGTAAATTTGACTGAATTTTCTATTATTCCCAGAATTTAATTTGGATATTTATTCATAATGTATTGGGTTGTTTATTCTAAGTATAAAAGTAAAAGATTTTGGAAAAGAAAAACAAAAACATGAAGCCATCCAATCTCTTCTATAAGTTAGTAAATTGGGAATTAGTAAACTCCTTAACTGTTTAGTTCTAGAAACTGGGCTTAGTACAGCTCTCAGAGTAGGCTTAAAGAACAATCAACCCTGTATGTTTTCTGTAAAAGTTACTAAAGCTCATAAATACTTTGTTCAAGGTCACCCAGTTAATTATTGCTATAGAAACTCCCCTTTTAAGAAGTCATAGTAATTACCCACATCAAATGTCAGGGATGCAGTTGAAAGATTAAAAAGTGGTCTGTGTGTGTGTGTGTGGCATGGTCCTGAGCTAAGTATATCTGTCTTAGTCCAAATACACCACAGACTAAAAGCTTTCCAATCCACCTTGATGCAAAAGAAAAAAAGCAGAAAATTAACTTCTAATGTTATTTCTTTAGTGATTGAAAGTTATATCCCTTTGCCCCAGGCACACAAACATGGTCCAGAAAACTTTTATCTCTGGGCACTGCAGGTCTGGGGCCAGGTGTGACATTCATGGAACTAAAGGAAGGGCCATGGGCAAGCTGAATACCTCCCTCCTCCCAACCAGAAATGGTTAATTGCCAGCTCCAGGCTGTGTCCAACCCAGCCCTGATCATTCTGATCTCAGCAAGCAGCAGCTCTAGGCTGGCCTGGGTTGCAGAGCAGCGGGGGCATTCTTCCAAGGTAATGATTAAGCTGAATGCCACACAAGGGCATGGGCAGCTGAGCAGGGAAAGTAAGAGTAATACCTATTCACACCTTGACCAGGATGTATTGGCCAGGTCTGATTTAAGAATTCAGAGCCCTAGGGAAGAGGAATCAGGAGTTGGCAGCTGCAGCCTCCTGTGCACACGGCATCTGGGAGCTTTTGGAGCAGAAGACTCTGTTGCCTCCTGAGACCTTGTTCTGGCCCTGGCATTATGAATCTGCAGATGTTCTGGACTGGACTGGAGTATACCTGCCGGCTCCTGGGCATATGCACTGCTGCAGGTAAGATAGCATATTCCATACTGTCTCCCACATACTAAACATAGCAAGAGTGATGGTTGGTGGGGGGTGGCAGCAGGCCACGGGTGGTGGGCAAATCTGGCCATATCTGCTCTTTATTTTCCTTCTTACTGAGGAACATTCTCATGAGGTATAGTGGGGGTGATCCTAGAGTGAGAGACATTGTGCTTGGTGTTGAGTTTCTACTTTGGCACCAATCTATTCATATATGTGACCAGGAAAGGATATGAAGATCCCATCTGTGAAGAGGGTCTGTCTCACTTCCTGAAGTCTGCTGTGAGGTGGATAATGGAACTATAGGAAGTGTTAAGGCCTCATAAATGGAAGAAGCAGATGCCTCCCTCCACAATTACAGAAAAGGTTAATAGAACTCATCGTTCTTTTTACTCAAGTCACATCCTTTTTCAGAGACAGAATTGTCAGTACATGAAGCAAGCTGAGCTGCAGATAAGACTGGATTATTATCCAGGTTTTTCTTAAGGCATCAGAGACAAGAATTTGGGAACCCTGTAGACGGTTCCTCACACTCACATGACCTCAGATCAACATAAATTGTTAAGAATAGACAGATCATCAGAGGAGATGGGCACAGCTGAATTCTGCCTGCTTACCTTTCCAGATCAGATTCCAATTTTCTCGGGAAGGCCCTAATATAACCAAGATCTATGTGAGAAAAGTGATAACAAGAATTTATTCTAAGCTTTTAGCCCTTTTAGACAATCCCTTGAGGATGATAAGACAGTGTATTACTAATGTCTTTCATGCCATCAGACAAAAAAAATTACATGTGAATTTTATCAAATGGTAAATACACTCCCCCAAGCTTGGACTCAGATAGTACTAGTTCCTACTCCAGCCTTGTCCCTTGTCAATATTGGGAGAGTCCCCTGGCCCCTATAGGTCTATATTTTCTATTCTAATTAGGAGAGATAACCATATGCACCAGAAGGTTAAAATTTGTTGTAATGGACATTGCTAAGGGAAACTGAAGACATAAATTTTTAAAGAGAAGTCTGTTACATATTTTAGAGCTGGAGAAATCTACATCATCTCCAGGCTGTCAGCCAAAACTACTACTAGGCTGTCCAGTAGACCCTTCACTCAACTAGTTTCTGAATGAGCACAGAAAGATGTGGAGAAGCTTTCCTCTTACAAGATAGAACCCCTAAGTCAAATCCTAATTGTGATGGCGATCTTGCTCAAGATCACACTGTAAAGTAAAGTGATTTCCAGGATGGTCTTTTGACTTTAGAAAAGAGAAGAATTCTAGACAAAGATCACCCTGCTCTGAGAATTGTGTCAAACAAGTATCAAAAGGGATCTAGAATTGCTCTGTTTAAGAGCCTGGAATAAAGACCAATTCACAGACCAAATTTAGCTTGTCAGAACTACCTTATCATGTATAAAACCAACCACTTGAACATCCCATCATGGGGAAAGGGTGATAATGCCAGGAGTTCAAGATCAATGTTCCATCATTGATCTTGTCATGCCCTACTTTGGACTTAGTTTCCAAATATAGAAAACAGGACCCTTTCAGCTTTCAGATATCGTGGTTTTGATTCTAACGACCATATTCTACCCAGACCTGCAACTCCTGATAGGAACCTGTTTAAACTATCTTATCTCTCTAGTTCACTAAGAGTTTAAAAGTCTGATTTATCTCAGCCAGTAAAAATGTCTGAAGACACACACTCTTGTGCACATGCACACTAACACATGCTTTTTCCATACATATGCACTCACACACCACTCCCTTAACCCTTATCTCTATGCAGAGGGTTGCTAGCAATACTCAAGATAGACACCCATTTGGTTTTATTAGAATTCAGGTTGCACATAGGCAAAAAGTTGCCAGTCTTTCCATTAATCTTGTTTGAGCTCTCTGGATTTCTGGGAACAAGTAGGAAGCAAGAGAAAGGGCTTTAGTACTCGGGGAAAAAAATCTCAAGTTTCTTCCAGCATCATTGAACTTGTGGTCTATTTCCAGAGTGTATAAATTGAACATTTTTTATTCTCTGAAGCCTCTCTTTTTAAACTTGTGTTTTTAAGTAAAGGCCTTGTTTTACAGGGACATAGTTGCTGGAAAGGAAGACTTAAGACAAAAGCTGTCGATCTGTAGAAACGCTGAAACCAAAGGTGGTCTCTGGTCCCCTGTGGAAAAGAATGTGCATTTTTCAAGTCTTAGGAAAAGTGTGTGACACAAGGTCACTCTGAGTGCTAGCTGTAGCAACCTGGCAGATCCTCATGCAGCAGTCTTAGCAAATAGTGACACAGAAACACAATGCAATTGTCAAGGAGTTTAAGGCCCCAAGTCACAGAGAACACTACCAAAATAATAAGTGACTTTGTCTATAGCAAGCAGCAGCTATTCTCTTTGCTCAGTAGATGAAGTTGTGAATGAATCCTATCATGCTAGCAGACTGCTATTCACATGTACCATTGCTCTTCATGAGTTCAGGCTATGTTTCTAGTTACTATTGATTTAATGGGACAACTCCTGACATGACAAAACCTACACTGGCTTGGCCTCAGTACAGCATTTTGTTTTAACATCAGCTTTTATTTCCTGGTATCTTCTTTTTAGACACAGATTTTGAGCCCACAAAATACCCTATTGGTCCATTTTACAGATAGACAAGTAAAGACTGAGAAAAAGTAAAGAATTTCCCAGACCATCCATTGGCTAAAAAGTGTTAGTTTGACTTCCTTCATGCCACTCCCTGCACTGTCTCTGTCTTTGTAGGACATTCAGGGAATGACTATTCATGAGAGAAATCAGTAGAGGTAGAAAAATACTTCCTTATGCCCATGCAACCTGCTCATGGCATATTTACACCTTTTTGGTGGTCATAGGATTTAGTCTGCATTGCAATAGCAATTGTTGTATGAGTCTGGGCAATGGGACAGAGCAACAATGAATGGTGAGAACACTGGATGGAACATTAAAGCTTTATCCAGTTGCCAGATACCCTCCTCTACAAAATGGAATTGATCCCTAGCCTTTTTCTTAGAAAGCAAGATTTACTTTTCCTTGAACTACTGCATATATTTATGTCTGAGGGAATTGCTATCATTTCCTCCCCTACTACTCAACCACTGCCCCAAGCTACCAGGAAGGTGTTGATGAGGGACTTGACAGTTTTCTAGATTCTGGGTGATAGTGTGGAGAGAAGAGAGACACGTTGACCTGAAACATGACCATTGCCAGGAAAGCCTGGTATTCCCATCTGTATCTTTGCATAGAGATGTGCCTGAAAGCTCCCAGAAAGGGAAATGCTAAGAAGATGTATCCCGCTGCTTTGGGGAAGCTTTTCAAATGTCCTCAGTGTAAAGGGGCTGCAACCAAAGTCTTCTCACTGCAACTCATGAAGTCTTTTTCCACTCTCAGCCTCTGCTCTGGTGTAATATCTGATAATGAATAGTAAATAGTACCTAATGTGAATCAAGCTCTGTGCTACATATTCTAAAAATAACACCCTTATAGATATCTTTGAAGCACCATCATGTTCACCCTAAGCCTCACTGTATGCCAGAAAACTGAGACTTGGTGAGGTAAATTTCTTTGCTCAAAGTCCCACAAAAAGCAAGTTAAAATGACATATTCTAATTGATGACAACATCCTCCTGAGACTCTGCTTTTGTGTTCTTAATCTGATTCAGCTAAAGGGTATGTTTTCTATGCCTCAGCCATTCCAGGGCAAAACAAGAGGGTATAATAGGGTCATTCCTTCAGTCTATGTTATGCCTCAAACATCAGTCAATACTGATAGGTCTAAATAGGTGGGATCATGGTGAGATGCATACAGTTCACTGAAGCTCAAACACAAATGACAAACCATATCCTAAATGTAAGCAACTTATTTGATCCAATTACTTATTCTCTTTCTCTGAATGATTGTCACACATGATTATCATGTATATCATCATGGCAATCTTTAGAAAAACCTACTCCAGGAACTCACCTGGAAGGACAAGTTTGCATGTATTTCCAGAGGGAACTTACACAGTATGATGTTCTGTTGGAGTTCAGAGGCACATGACTGGCAATGTGCTATCAACTCATCTTACTACAGCCCTAGTACTAATGTCAGCGAGTGTTGATTTGGTGCCTAATTCTATTTTACTACTCAAAAAAAAAAATAATACTCAAAATGTTTAGATAGTTTGTTAGACTTCATACAGCCAGTTGTGTTGAGCTCCAACATGCCCGTCACAGGTCAGTGATTTCTCTCTGACTTTTAGGAACTTTTGATAAACAATTACAAAGTGAATGGTATAAAAGAGCCAACAAGAAAATGAACTTGAATTGTGACAAAGCCATTTTGAACAAGTCCTGTTTGGCCAAATAACATGTTCTTTCTCACAATCAATCAATCATTTGGGGTTTAATCTGAAATGATTCAGAGGCTTTTTTTGGGGGGGGGGTTTAGGTTTTTATTTTATTTTTATATATAATTTCTATTGTGACCAATGTGATTACAAGTCTTTCACAATTATATTTAAGGTACATGTTGAACTCCCTCCTCCCCTGTCCCCAGCATACTTCCTCTGTCTCCACCCTTAGCCTCCTGGACTGCTAGTGTAATAAGTCCCTTTTGTGTATAGCTTGTTGTAGATTAGGTATTTTGATTCTATTGTTCTTGACTTTGGGTTGGGTATTTACGACTGATCATTTTTTATTTCCACTCAATGTTTATGAGATTGCTTGCCCCTGGTATCATCTACTATTTTTTCTCAATTTATGAGGCAGAATAAGCTGATTTATATTTTATGGTTATTTTGGGGAAAAAGGGCCAGAGAGAGAGAGAGAGAGAGAGAGAGAGAGAGCACTGCAGTAAGGCATTTGCCTTGCATGCAGCTGATCCAGAACAGCATCCCATATGGTCCCCTGTGCCTGCTAGGAGCAATTTCTGAACACAGAGCCAGGAATAACACCCAAGTGCCTCCAGATGAGACCCCCAAAAACAAACAATAACAACAACAACAAAACAATGGGAATGAGCCCTTGTGTAGAAGCTATGAGTTTAAATTTAAAAGAAGAAAGAAAAAAATTAAAATAAAATAAGAGGGACTGGTGTGGCAAGTTGGTTTTTTGTTTATTTTTTGCATAGGCACATTAATTGGGGAAATTAGAAAGGCCTAAGAGATACAGGGTATCTCAACCTTTGAAGCATACTGTCATGGGATCAACTACAGGCTACCGTCATGTTCATTATCGAACTCTGAGATCTTTTTATGGTGCCAGGAAATGTTTCAAATTTTTAACCCATTAATGTCTTCTCTACATAAAGGGCCAACCTTCCACTTTCCCCACAACCCTATTCTTTGCCACACTCCTTTCCAAATGTATACTTGATTTATTTATATAGACAAAGACCAAAAGAGCATTTTAGCTCAAATGTTCTCATTACTTTTTAAAGAGTATGCAGTTTGACCTTAATTCCATTCAACCCATAAGAGGAAAAACCCACACAACTAATGCTGCTGGAAAAAAAAAAAACATTTCAAGGGCCCCATACTGATTTCTACCCTTCTTCATGATGACCACTCCCTATCATTCAAGCTTTATGCACGCCAACACATTCATAGGTGAGTTTATTGCATAAACAGTACCACATTATTTTAAAATCCTCCACATGAAAGCAAATTATTTTCCTTTCTTTATTGATTGTCTTTGTGAGCAAATGCAAATTCCAAATCCATCCCACACTCCTATCACCGAAAGTTAATATAATTTGGCTTAAAGTTTTTTTTTTTTTGAATTTATTTTTGTGTGTGTGAGTTTGTCCTCATACTTTGATTTAGAAAATGAAATCTGGAACTTTACTTAGGATTCATTTGTTTGTTAAACAATTGCTTAGTTTTCATTTGGTGCAATAAAGACAACATAGATTAGGTTGTTACAGTATCTGCCCAATAAAGCCTGTTGTCTGTTCAAAAATACAAGATAGTAAATAAACACACACCCAGTGCCAAATACTGCAGCACTGCAGCACTGTGTTTGAGAGGTTGTATGTGTCTTGCTGCCTTCTCTTCCACCTACTGGTATGTTATCATATGTTTGTCATTCTTCCAAACTACTGTAAAGTCAGTTTTCTCATCTATAAAATAAGGACAATACTTGTATCTACCCTCTAAGTTATTAGTCTGTTCCCAGTGTTCTTGAGGCCTGGTTGAGTTCAGGACAAAGCCCAAGAAGACACTGGCTCAAGTGGGGCAGGAAGACAGATAAGGGGTGCACAGAGTGAGAGAATCAAACCTTCTGAGAACAATTTTGGGGAGACTACTCAGTTATTGTTGTAGGGACAGGATACTTAAACATGTGCTCAGTCAGTTAGGTTCAAAGAATTACCCACGAGCAGGCAATTTAAATAAAGGGCAGTGAACTTCCTTCTTGGTCATAAGATCATCAGGTGATGTTTGTGTACATGCAGTGCTTAGTGGTTTAGTGTGAAAGCAGTATGTGGGCTCTGCTTTCTGGAGGCTAGCTGTGCAATTCTGATAAGCACACATCTCCCTCATCTCGGTGTCACCTCTCCTACATGGTTACCCATTGAGGCTCTTTTCAGGGGTTGGTGAGAGTTGACTTTATGGGACCGTCACTGGTCTTTTTAGGAGGGAGTTTTGTTCTGCTTTTCTTTTTTTATTGATTTAAAAGCATTTTATTTACCTTTATATTTATTTATTTTTATATTAATATCTTTATTTCAACTGCTTGATTACAAATATGATTGTAGTTGAGTTTCAGTTATGTAAAGAACACTCCCTTCACCGGTGCAACATTCCCACCACCAATGTCATTAGTCTTCACTAAAACATCAAACTACTTGGAATATAGATTCTCACAATACAGCATCATGTTAGAGGAATGTGCAGGAACTGTGTCTTCTTACAAATCAGAGAAAGAAGGAAGATCGGGATTAAATTACAAGGCAGCAAAGTACCCTTAAGCGTGGGAGGGAGGGAGAAAATAATCTATGAAGATTCTGACACTTTTTTCCTTCACATTTTGAACTTGAGTCATCAAAACCAGTTCATTAACCTATTTGTGTTTCACCCTGCATGTAAAGATAAAATCAAAGAAAGGAACTTTCTTTTAATGTTCATAAGCTGACTAATTGTCCTCAGTTCTGTACAACAATATGAAAAGGTTTATTATAAAAAAAATGAATTCAAATACAGGTGACTGATGTTGAGAAGAGGAAGCCCTTCTGAGATTTCCTCATGAGTCTTAACAAATAAGGAAGTCATGTTATGACTTCAACAGATATTGGGAAACACTTGACACAGGTAAATATTCTCTTATAAGAAAGAATAACATCAAAACAATAATAGAATCTTTTTCAGCCTAAAAAAGGGCATCTACATAAAAATATAGATACTTAAAAGCAAAAGACTAAACATATCTCTCACCATTTTTGATCAACTGTGTACTTAAATATCTTAACTAGTAGAAGACAAGAGAAAAATATAATGAAATGTATTTGCAAAGAGAAATAAAACCTTGAAAAGGATGCCATGATCATGGATAAAATACATGATACAATATACTAGAAAATTGTAAAAGTGATAAAGTATTTAGCAAAACTGAAGAAAACAAAACCAATATTAGTAACCAACTATATGTCTGTGTGCTAGTAAATGACACATGGAAAAAATATTAAATATTTGGCATAAATTTGACAAACTGGAAAAATAGCCTATATACTTGCTACCGGAAAATACTGCTTAAGGTAAAATAAAAATTTAAGACATAAATTAATGAAGATAAATATCTTTCTTATTCACAGTCAAAAGATTCGATCATTTTAAAATATTAATTCTCTTTAAAATTTATAGTTTGAATGCAATTCTAGTCAAAATCTTAGCAAAGTTTTTCTACAAACGAAAGGTTATTTCTAAAATTAGCGTAAGAAATAAAGTTTCAAATCTAGCCAAAATACATTATAGGCAGAGAATAAAGTTAAATAATTAATGCTATTTCATTTTAAGTTTAACTATAAAAGTCTAATTATAGGGGTAGAGTGATAATACAGCAAGTTAGGCCTTTGTCATGCACAAGCCTGTTCCATGTTCAATTCCATGTTCAATACCAAATATTCAATCTCAATCACCACTGGGAGTTGACCATTAACTCAGAGCCACTAGTAATCCCTGAGAACCTCCAGGTATGGTCCAACACCAAAACTAAACAAAAAAATAATCAAATCACAGAAATCCAAACAGTATATTTTGACAAAGACAATTATGATATTGAAAGATAAAGTATTCCAGAAACAGACCAAAAAATATGGAAACAAACAACTAACTGCTTTCATCAAAAAACAAAGGAAACATAGTGTCTTTGTTCTACAAAGATAAATTTTTTGTCAAATGTCACTTAATTATTAAATATCCATTTATAGTAAAATACATAATTTTCATTTCTACCTTGTTATATATTAACAGATACTCACAATTAATTATAAACTTAATTTTAAAACTCAAAACTTTTAAATATTTAAAAAGTATGTAAAACTTTTATATTAGCAGGTAAATCCTCAATAATGGCTTAAACAGAGCTGTTTTAGACAAAATGCTAAATATGAGTAATAAAAATTGAACGTTTACATGCCTCCATCATTTAAATGTTATGTTAAAAGTATTTTTACATTTTTTAATTTTTAATTAAAGCACTATGTTACAAAGTTATTTGTAATTGAGTTTTAGACATGAAGTGTTCCAAAGCAGTTCCTACACCAGTGTCCCCAACTTCTCTCACAACCATTTATCAATCTGCTACCTTAACAGGCACTTTTTTCAAGTTTCATGATTGTAAGTTGGATCGAATGTTTTCAGTGTTGTTGACTCTGGTTTTGTGGTTTGGCTATGTAGCTTTTTTTTTTTTTTTTTTAATTTCTGAGCCACACTCAAAAGTTCTCAGGATTATTTCCTGGCTCTACATTCAGGAATCACTCCTGGACAGCTCAGGGACCATATGAGATGCCCAGGATAGAATCCAGGATGGCCACATGCAAGTCAAACACCCTACCCTCTGTACTATCAATTCATCTCCTGGCTATATAACTTTACCACAGCTCTAAACCAACATGGCCCATTCTCTCTGTTACAACCAATCATTCCTTGTCTTACTACCCCACAATTTCTTTCAATCTCTGCAGAACTTAATATCCAAGCCACAGTCAACAACAGTGGACTCAAGAGACCCAAACTCTTAACAATCTAAATTTAAACTTTAAATGGACCTGTTATATTGGCAGGCTTGGGAGTGGGGGTGGGGGGCAAAAGATGGTAGTATGGGATATACTCTGGGAGCTTTGGTGGAGTGAGGTTAACACTGGTGGCAGGATTGGCCCTGACTCATTGTATTTCTCAAACCCAACTATGAAGGACTTCGTAAATCACAATGGTTTCAATAAAATAAGAAAAAGAAAATAGTAAATAAAATGTCCCACCTCATTAGTCTTTAATATAGAGAAATGCAAATAAAAACTATGGTGCCTAAATGCCTATCAGAATATCTAAAATTACATATACCTAAATCAAGTATTGGAGTGTAAGAACTTGTATACATATAATGATTAAAAGAAGAGATTGGTGTTGGAACATTCTATGACTTAAACTCGACTATCAACAATATTTTAATTCTGTACCTCACAGTGATTTAATAAAATAATTAAATATTATATTCAGTTTTGAAATGTTTTGACATTTTCTTAAAAATAAAAAGCTTAAGGGCCGGGGCCGGGCGGTGGCGCTAAAGGTAAGGTGCCTGCCTTGCCTGCGCTAGCCTTGGACAGACCGCGGTTCGATCCCCCGGTGTCCCATATGGTCCCCCAAGCCAGGAGCAACTTCTGAGCACATAGCCAGGAGTAACCCCTGAGCGTTACCGGGTGTGGCCCAAAAATCAAAAAAAAAAAAAAAAAAAGCTTAAGGGCCCAAGCGATAGCACAGCAGTAGGGTCTTTGCCTTGCATGCAGCTGACCCAGGACGAACCTCGATTCAATTCCTGGCATCTTATATTGTACCTCGAGCCAGGAGCATTTTCTGAGCACATAGCCAGGACCCCTGATCATCACCAGTGTGGCCCAAAAACCAAAAATAAATAAATAAATAAATAAATAAATAAATAAATAAATAAATAAATAAATAAAAATAAAAAGCTTAGGATATGACACAATAGTACAGGAGGTAGAAATTTTGCCCTGTATGCAACTGACCAAGGTTGATCTCTAGTATCCCATATAGTTCCCCAAACCCACAAGGAGTGATTTCTAAGAACAGAATCAGGAGTAACCCCTGATTCTGCACGGTAAGATATAATCCTCAAACAAAGAAAAATTACAAAGCATAAAGGTGGAGGTGAATCTGTATCCTCCCAAGTCCCCAAAGCAACCCCCAGATACTTTTCCCCAAGCCCTAGGCCAAGACAATCACCCTTCCTGAAGTCTGTCTCATCCTAAATCAGTGCAGACACTAACACATTCATCTGACCATTTCAATTTATATCTTTTATTTCCAGGCAGGTGAACCATAACATTTCTTTCTCTCAGACAATATACATCCTCAAAATTCAGTAGACAAAAGCAAGTAATTAGTTGTCAGGTTGTTAGGTTTTTCTGTCTGTTTTTTTATATTTTTAGCATACTGAAATAACCCTGTATGGTTAGAGAAATAATCTGAAAATATTAGTAACCTCCTTTAGTATATTAGTAGCTTCCTTTAGTATAATCAATACAATAGATCAGATTCTTTTTTGTTTTGTTTTGTTTTTTGGGCCACACCCAGTGACTCTCAGGGACTACTCCTGGCTATGCACTCAGAAATCATTCCTGGCTTGGGGGACCTTATGGGATGCCTGGGAATCAAACTGCAGTTCGTCCTAGGTTAGTGCTTGCAAGGCAAACACCCTACTGCTCGCACCACTGCTCTGGCCCCATAGATCAGATTTTTAAGTAATAGAGAACCTAATACTTGACCTTAGCCCCCGAAATGTGAAGAACAATGGGGGAACATCAGAGGTCAATTACAGTTGCAGATAAGGAGGAAACCTAGGCCTAAGGAGAAAACTTCCAACCTCATTCAAACGCCTGAGCCTGGTAAATAAGGACCTAAAATCAACACTTAATGTTTTAGCAACAGAAATCAAGGCAGCAGTAGCCAGCAAGATTAAGCAATCAATAGATGAGCAATCCAACCAACTCAAAGAAGAACTCTTTCAGAAGATGAGAGATTCTATACAAATGGAATTGAAGGAACTAAAGAACACTTTAGCAAGATATTTTAGTAGAATCACAAGGGCAGAATACTATAGAGACAAACTCGAAGGAAAATTAACAAGACAGCATTGAAAAAATAAAGAGTCAAAAAGAAAAGAGAGACAAAAGGGTGGAAGAAAATGTAAGGTACTTAATGAATAAAAGTAAGGGAAATAATATCCAAATTATAGGAAATATATTAGTAGATAAATTCCCCACCTTTTGGAAAGAGATAGTTGCACAAATCCCAGAGACAAAATGTGTGTCAAATAAAATAGACCCAAACAGAACAACACCAAGACATACAGTAATCAAAATTGACGAAAATCAAAAAGAGAGGTGGAAGAAGAAACACCTTAAGCATAAAGAAAAGAAAATGAGGATCATACCAGATCTCCCATATGGTCTGAATAACCAACCCAACTCTAAATAAACTACTGAAAGATCACTTATATAAACCAAATAAACAATTGCAACAGCGTTGACACTATACACATAATGGCATGACAGCCCATTCTGTCATAGTTTCTTTGGATGCCAGTGGATGATCAGGAAACAAATTGACCCAACCAATTGTTGCTTACAGGAAACACACTTAAAATCTCAGTATAGACACAAGCTCAGAGTAAAAGGAAGGAAAATAATTATACTAGTGTAAAACAGAAAAGGCTGGGACACTTCAAATTCTAAGAAAAATTTGGAGTATCTGAGAAGCCTGGATCCGTTTAACAATGAAGTTACTAACTTGAATGACTGCCAAGAAAGTCTTCAAGTTCTTTCCCCAATTGAACTGAATAGTTATGAAGGAGATGATAGAGAAGCTCCTGATTCAAATACAGAGTTGGATGGTACAGATGAAGAGGAAGAGGATGAAGAGGAAGAAGATGAGAGTGATGAAGATGAGAATGGTGAGGAGGAAGAGTTTGATGATGAAGACGAAGATGTAGAAGGGGAAGAGAATGAAGATGAAGTCGATGGGGAGAAAAAAGATTTGGGCCAGGATGGAAAAGTTGATCAGAGAAGATGAGGATGAGGATAAGGATAAGGATGAAGATGAGGACGAAAAGCAAAAGGAAAAAGAAAGTGGGAAAGATGGGGCCAGAGTGGTAGCACAGTGGTAGGTCATTTTGCCTTGCATGCAACTGATCCAGGACAGATGCAGGTTTGATCTCCAGTATCCCATATGGTCGCCCGAGCCAGGAACGATTTCTGAGTGCAGAGACAGGAGTAATCCCTGAGCGCTGCAGGATGTGGTCCAAAAAGAAACAAAAAAAAAAAAAAAGAGAGAGAGAGAGAAGAAGTAACACAAACCTTTTTAAGTAGTTGCTGGTTTGTTTTTGGGGTTTTGTGTGCATGAGTATTTGTGGGTTTTTTCTTGTTCTTTTGACTTTTTTTTTTTTTTTTTTTTTTGCTTGTCTTTCATAGTTGCGGGTTTCGGTTTTTGTTCTTTGCTTTTTTTGTATTTTTGTTGTTACAGCTTCGTTGGTTTTCTTTTTTCTCTCTCTTTTTCTCTTGTATTGCTTTGTTACTTTTTCCCTCTTCTTCTAAATTCATATTTATAACACCCAGACAATTCATTCTAGGTTTTTTGTTTCTTCTCCCCTTTTCATTTTTTATACTTCCAACAAAACCACATTACTAAAATCATCCTGCTCTGCCTCAGAATTTGAAGGGTAAAAATGGATGGTACAGGGAATAGACTTACCCTCTTGAAAATCCACAAATAGACTTTGAGATTTGATCCTAATCAAATTGTCATATGCTTTGTTAGGTTTTGTGTAATATTCTTTCTGTAATGTGGCAAATTATGACTAAGGGCATCCACCCATGGCTACCAGTTACATGGAGTTAGTAACAGTAATTTTACTTCCTATACAATTAAAAAAGCTTTGCAGATAAAAATCTTAGCATTTGGGGTCTTTTGTTTATGGTTTAACAATTAATAAAAGGAAATTATATCTGTCAACTTTCCAGAAAGTATTTTTTTATGAATTTAAGTGAAACAAACACTTTTTACATAAAAAAGTTTATGTGCAAACATAATGGGCCCAGAATAACAAAAACCAAACTGAGAAACAAGAAACTTGGAGGCATCCCCTTACTTAAATGAAGCTGTACTACAAAGCCATAGTGATCAAAATAGCATGCTATTGGAACAAAGACAGACCTTCAGACCAATGAGTCAAAATAGAATATACAGTGACAAACCCCTAAGCATATGGTCAATTGATCTTTGAAACAGAAACTGAGAACCTGAAATAAAATGAAGACAGACTCTTCACCAAAGAGTTTTGGTACGATTGAATAACCACTTGTAAGAAATTAAAGCTAGATCCATATCTCATATTTTACACAAAAGTCAATTCAAAGGGGAACAAAGATCTTGAGATTAGAGCTGAATCCATAAAGTACATTGATGTAAACATAGGCAGAACACTACAAGACTTTGTACACCATATCAACAAAAGGAAAAAAGACTTTGTCCTCAAAGGCATCTTCAATGATAAGTTGCATTAATGGTAAGGACTATACAGTCAAATCTGAATAAATGGGACTAAAAGTTTAGCAATAACATTAAACTAAAAAGTTTCTGTATGGCAAAAGAAATATGAGCTAAAACTAAAAGACAGCTAACTTAGAGGGAGAAAATGTTTTCACTCAACACATCAGATAAAGGATCGATATCTAAGATATACAAACTACTCACAAAGCTAAAAAATGCAGAAAGAAAATGAAAAGACACTTCTGAAGGATACAAATAGATGGCCAATAAACACATGAAAAAGTGCTCATCATCATTTATCATTAGGTAAACCAAATCTAGACAACAACGATATAAAGTTTTACACCAGTGAAGGTGGCATTTATCCTTAGTGTTGGTGGGGATGTAGTTTAAAAGGAATTCTCATCCACTGCTGGTGGAAATGCTTCATGATCCAATTCCTATCTAAAACAATATGGTGGATTCTCAGTAAACTCAAAATCTAACTGCTGTATAATCTAGCAATTCTGCTTTTGAATATCCCCAGAACACAAAAATACTCATCCAAAAAGATGTATACACATCACTATTCAGCACAATAGCTAAGAGTTGGAATTATGTCCAACAACAAAAGAGTGCATCATGAAAATGTGGTACATATATACAATGGAATACTCCATAGCTTTAAGAAATATGCAATTATGCAGTTTGCTGAAATTGGATATTTTGTTAAATGAAGTAAGCCATAGAGGGGTAAATACATGATGATGTCATTTATATGTGGTATTTAAAATAACTTCATGAAGAAATGCAATGGTTTAAATGAGGTTTATTGAGAACACTCTTGGGCCCCTGAATATAATAAGAAAAAGGAAAGAAATTGAATATGAAATGAAGGGGCCAGGAGTCAAGGGGTCTCAGGTGCATTGGTGGTAAAACAGCTGAATATCCAAGCCAGAGTCAACAACAATGAAATCATGAGATCCAAACTTTAACAACCAAACTTAAAAAGGTGCCTGTCATTATGGCAGACTGGGGCAGGGGATTGTGTCATAGGATGAACTCTGGGAACACTGTTCAAGCAAGGTTGACACTGGTGGTAAGATTGATCTTGAAACATTTTATGATAAAACCCAACTAAGGGGGCCAGAGCTGTGGCACAAGCAGTAAGGCATCTGCCTTGTGTGCACACTAGCTAAGACATACCACACAGTTCGATCCCCTGGAGTCCATACGATCCCCAATCCAGGAGCAATTTCTGAGTGCATAGCCAGGAGTAACCCCTGAGCATCACTGGGTGTGGCCGAAAAACCAAAAAAAAATAAAACAACTATGAATAGATTTAAAATTCAATTTTTAATACAAAGCTTAAAATACAGGGGACAGTTGGTAGTATACCAGTTAGTATGTAAGCAGTCACTCTTCACAGGTTCAATCCCCAGCATCATGTACCCTACTAAACATAATATTATGTAGCTCTGGAGGTATCACAGCATCACTGGGAGTGATCTTAGAGGCCCTCAATCTATGCTAGCATGAGAGTTCATGGCACCAGTAAACCTGAATACTTAGGCATGGCCACTGACTACCAGAGTATAGCTAAATATTGTCTCTAGGTCCATCTTAGCACTATTTTGCATTATTATTAATATTAATAATAATGCATTATATTTGTAATCACATTATTATACAGTCTAAATATTTATTTACAAGAAGAGTGCAGTGGTCCATATAAAAATTGTGCATGAATGTTCATAGAGTATTTGTAATAGATAATATATAAAGCAACATAATCACTTATAAATAGATTATTTATAAACTCAAGAAAGTCTATGCTGCTTACCAATAGAACAACATAAAATATTGATATATATGTTGTAAAATGGGTGAATCTCAAACTAATTTTATTAAATGAAAGTAAAGTTAAAAATATATGCTATATGATTCTATATGCATAATCTTCCTAAAAAAGCAAAGTAAGCTCTATCGACTGAAAATATATCTATAATTTCTTGGAGGTTAATAAAAAGGTGTAAGTGTAGGAGTATAAAGACATAAAGAAACTCTTGTTATAATAGAAGTTTTCTACCTTTATTGTGTAACTGTATCCTGTATATATGTTTATACCTATCAAAATACATAGTTGATTATAATACATTTGTTTCCAGTTAAGTGAAAGCAAAGTTGTTAAAAAAAATGAAAGGAAAAAGGTGAAATGGGAGAAAATGGAAGGAAGGAAGGAAGGAAGGAAGGAAGGAAGGAAGGAAGGAAGGAAGGAAGGAAGGAAGGAAGGAAGGAAGGAAGGAAGGAAGGAAGGAAGGAAGGAAGGAAGGAAGGAATATATAAATTAGAAAGCTCATTTGTGAAAATTATTTATCACCAATAAAGTCATTAATATAATGGCAGAAGTTTTAGTAAGCAGTCTGTTAAAGTGTGGTGTTATTTTAGGAATGACAACATCAAAAACATGGAAATTACCCAGAATTGTAAAGCTATGATACTAAGAATTTTAGAGCATTTATTCAGCTACAGGGTTTCATGGAAGAAGGTATGGTTTGAACTTGACAACTGCATTTTTGGGTATGATTGCAGCTTCCAGACTTTCCTGGAAGAAGGAAGATATAGGGTAGGGTGCCCATACTCATTAAAAAAAAAATCCCTGGTAATATCAGTTTAACAACCTGTGTACCTGAGGTATGGTCAGATCAGCGTTCTTACAGAGAATTTTAGAGGGTCAGTTATGAGACAGGCTGTTGGGGAAAGATGATTCTCGGTGATGGAGACAGTAAGCGTGGCTTCAACAGGGTGGGGGCTTGGCCCACCCTCTCCTTCTGAGATGGCCAGCTTTATGCTGAGCAGGCTGGTAAATTCACAATTTTTTTTATCAAATATACCTTAGTAAAGCTTCTTCAAAGGGAATGTTTCAGTTATCTGTTGTCAAAATAATACTAGATAACAACTGTCAACCCTTAGTTGCTGCAACTGAGTAGTGTTGTCTGTCCATAATATGGTAGAACCCCTAGAAGGGTAGATTATTTCTTAAGTATATTTAGCATATTTGGTTCCAAGCCACAATTCAGCATAGACCCATATACCAGTATGTGTCATTTATGCCAGAGAGATAAAATAATTCTAAATTAAGGGTCCTTAAAATGCCATTAATGAGATTGATAAAAAAAGGTCTGATTAGTAGTCCAGAAGGAAACTATGAGGAACCTCAGTGTTCTATGGATGTTTCCGTCAGTGATGATATGAGGCAGAGGTGTGACTGGTTGAGTAAAATCATAAAAGCAGGGGAGTTCCCATGAGAATTAAACAGGTAGACAGCAAGTCTGCAAAGATGAGGCCAAGACAAAATTCATGCTGATATAGTAATAAATTCTTGTTCTCATATTTAAAGAAGTCAGCAAGAGATCTCTATTAATGTTAGCTATGTATGCACAAATCTTGGAGCTGTTAGTTTGTCTAGACTAGTCTTGGTTCCTGTCTGTATCCCTCTTGTTCCTGCAATCTAGTAGTGTTGTATATTAATAAGGGCAGATTTTTTCCTAAGCATATTTATTTTCCTTAGCATATTTGGTTCCAAGACTCCTGATGACATCAAAGCCAGTCACATAGGTGACCCCAGATTCATGGGGTACAGGAACATATTATTTGATGTAAGTTCTGCAACAAAATGCCTAAAGACTTTTGGAGAATGTAATTAAGAATTATCACAGAAACTTCAAAAGTTTGATTTGACATCTCAGCTCTGACTTTTGTTCCTGGCATGTTTACAGGATCTAACAGAAGTAGTGTGTTCTTATCTTCAAAAGTTTCTCCCCAAATGAACATGTGAGGTATTTTAGGTTAAAAAGTGTTGCATTGCACCATAAAATCCCTTCTAAATAAGTATCTAGAATTTTCTACCATAAACTCTTGGTATTTACTCATGCCTGAATTCAGACTTGTATAATACACTGGCTCAACAGCTCTCAATACAGATAAAAAACCCCTCTGTCATGCTTCAAGTCTGCAATAACTTCTCTTGAGGAAATAAAACTGTGACTGTTACACTAGAATCTCAATGGATTTTAGCAACTGTTTCCAACATTACCAGGTTCTTGGAAATGCTGTTTTAGATTTTTCATTTCTATATATTGTGACCACTTCTGCACCACTGGTATAGACATCAACTTAATAGGTCTTTTAGGAGAGGTCTTGTAGACTCTGAAATTTGTAGGATTTCTCAAGGATAAAAAGGAATGATAGGTACAACATGGTGAAATCTGAGATTGTCCTCATTAGCAATGACAATGACATTCTCATCAGGATCCCCAGATACCTAGAGCCAAGATTACTTCCTGTCATAAAAATTCAGATTTCATGTGATCTCAAATAATTATCTGTGAAGTATTTTTCTGACACCAACTCTTTACTTGCTGGATTCAGGATACATGTCAAAAATCAATGCAGAGATAGAATCAAAACCTAGGACACTCCTACTTGAGATGTGTTCCAAGGTAAAATCATCAGAGGATAGAGATCTCAACAATCAACACCATTGGCAGGCCCTGTTCTCAGAAGCACACTGGCCTAATCCCTCTGAGTCCCTCTGAGTGTGCTGAGTAATATACAAAAAATACATTGAAGTTGATGAGATTTTGAACTATTTATTTCCCACTAAACCAACAGAAAGGACCTGAGCCAGGAAAACTAATGAGCAACATAGGTGCATAAAAAAGAACTCTGTAGCCACAAAAAATGTGTGAATGGTAAGAAAAAATTAGCACAAATTCTTTATCTCCCTTGAGAGTATTGTAGAGAATATCCTTCTTCTCCTAATATTTCTACTAGCCATCATCTATGTTTGCACCACACTCTATAATTTACTAAGACTGGACATTCATAGAAGTTTTTATTAATGCTGTTTTCTAGATCAGGAAGCAGACAAAAGAGTTATTATTTGCTTGAGAAGGATTTGCAGGCTGGAGAGGTAATAAAGTGTGAGTTACTTGCTTTGAATGTGGCTGAACTTGGTTTGATCCCCACCACCCATATGATCCTCACAGTACTGCCAGGAGTGATCCCTATGAATAGAGGCAGGAAAAATCCCTGAGTATCTCAGGTGTGCCCCCCCCCCATAAGGGAGGACTTTGCTTAACTGGTAAAGCCTCATGTCCTTTCTGCTATATCACACCATCAGAACTTACACACACTCACTCAGAAGATGGAACTAGAGATGCTCCAAAGGTAGCTGCCTGGCCCAACTCTGAACCATATATTTTAATGCAAAATCTCTGAATCAGGCTAAGCCTGAACTAGAACACACAGTTTAGCCATGGAGCTAGAATAAAAATACTGTGCTGAAGTTGACTTCAGTTCATACAAGAAGGACAAATACTAGAAGAAATCAGACATAATGAATAGATCAGAATTCTCTACAATCTTTGTGAATAATAACCTACAAACCCTGAAGGTTATTTGGTGCAGTCATACAGAACAATAGAGCTGTGTTATAGTGAGTTTGTCATGTAATTCTGTTAGATTATTACAGAGGTAACTAGATTAGAGTGGCACTTCATATTCACTTCCTGGCATATGAAATGCTCAGTGCTAGAGATCATCCTATGGAAAAACATTGAAGTAACTAAAGAATCTCAGTACAATCAGTTTTGGAGGTCTGATTTTATGTCACAAACTAGAGAGCCTTCCTAGCACACCTAGTTACCAGAACTGTTCAGCAACACTTGTGTTTCCTGTAAATGCCATATAAATTCTCCTATATTATGTGAATCTCTATTGTTTCTTTCTTCACATGTTCCCTGAGCAATATTTGTACAATGAAACTTTAAAAAAAAATGAGAGACAGGACCTTATGCGCTCACCATTAAATTCTTAGACCACCAGTATGTTTCTATGTCAAAAATATTTCCCCGAGCACAATCTCCAGTACTTGACACTGCATCTCCAAAATTATGCACATATTTATATGCAGAGAGGAAGGTTCTGAAGGGCTTAGGAACTTGGAATCAAATTTATGACTTAAAGACCCAGTGAGAGGACCAGCAAATCATGGATTCTTTGGTCATATTCACAGGAAAAGGTCAAATACAGACTACAATAGACACAGGATATAGGAGCCAAAAAACTCATGGTAGAATGAGCTGAATTTTTTAATTATTTGAGATTGCATAACTACACAAAATTTGGTGAACTATAAACACTTTATTCAAAACTGCATGGCTCAACATTTCAAACAGGACCAGTGAAGATAACAAATCTCTCCTAGTGATATTAAGAATTGTAAATAGGACCTGGAGAGATAGTATGGAGGTAAGGCGTTTGCCTTGCATGCAGAAGGTCGGTGGTTCAAATCCCGGCATCCCATATGGTCCCCCGAGCCTGCCAGGCGTGATTTCTAAGTGTAGAACCAGGAGTTACCCCTGAGCACTGCCAGGTGTGACCCAAAAACAAACAAACAAAAAAAACCACAAAGAATTGTAAATAGTATAGACAGGATGACTTGTCTTCAGTCATATGTCTGATGATAAACTACAACTGTTAGGTGCACTTATCTCTGTCTCCACTTTATACATTCTGAGTTTTGAATGTCCAAGATAAACTCCTACTTCTCTGTCCCAGGCTTGGGCTTCCTCATACTTGGAGACCTCAAGTTCCTATGTGGTAGAAAAGTACTTTTGAGGATTGAGTAAAAGTTCCCCATAAATTAGCCACACAATTTTACAGACTTTATTTCTAGAACAAGCTGTTAGACAAGTGAGTCACTAAGGCCAGCCCATATTCAAAGAGAGAGAAATTAGACTTCACTTTTGAAACAGAAGTAATAAAAAATTGGTCGGCAGTTTCATATCACACATATGCCAACATGGAGTTGCATGAAAGTATCTCCAGCAAAATGGAGTTACAAGTGGAGTATATTTAAGAAGCCCTACTGAGACAAGACTGTGAATGCCTCTGAAAATATGAATGAGAGTTGACAAAGAGGCATGTGATGAATTTTGGGCACTCTGGTGGTAATAAGGTAAGGTAAGTTAACTGTATTCACTAAAGCCATAAATGCCAATACATTACCTTTAACTATAATTATAATAATAACAATAGTAATAATACAATTTTAAAGGAAAAGGTGCTAAATAACTCTCATAATGAAAGAGGATGAGTTCCCAAGACCCTTTTCTACCATCTCCTTGTCATCACAAATAATCCATCCAAATCTGTAGAGACTAGTTGATGTGAATTAAGTTCCAAACCAAAATGAGGTAATGGTTTCATGGAGCAACTCTGTTATGTTTAGAAAAATAATCGTTTATAAATCTTCATCACCAAGATCTTCAATGAGGATATTGAGCCTCAGAAATATAGAGTGAGTCAGCTATCAAAGTGTGAAATTGAAATTCAGCTATCAAAGTGTGAAATTGAAATCCAGTCTTTGACACAGACATCCATGCTTGACTAACCAGTAAAGATTAAAATTTCTGGGGGCCAGAGAGATAGCGTGGAGGTAAGGTGTTTGCCTTGGGTGCAGAAGGTTGGTGGTTCAAATCCCGGCCTCCTATATCCCCCAGCCCCACCCCACCCCCAGCCTGCCAGGAACGATTTCTGAGCGAAGAGCCAGGAGTAACCCCTGAGCGCTGCCGGGTGTGACCAAAAACCAACAAAAAAAAAAAAAAAAAGAAAAAAGATTAAATTTTCTGTGACTATAAACTAGAATAACAATAATACTTTCACATAGGACTGCTGTGGTGACTGAGAGCAAGTGCTGAGACCAAGACTGGGTTTGCATGTGGCAAACTAAATAAATGGTAGTCTTTCAGCTGAACTCACACATATCTCACATATCACATCACATATGCACACATGCATACACACATAACATCATACACACTGATAGGAAACCATACGCCATCTGGACCAGAAGTCTGAAGCTTAGTCCTTGGGCCCTTAACCTTCTAGCATGTATACTGGGAAGTTTAAACAGTGCTGTAGAGCCTCGTTTTCCTCTTTAGAAACTAGGGGAGACAAATTTCTGTTCCATAAATATTCTAGGAAGAATCAGGAATTGTGACCATTGTGCGTAGATTATTAAGTGCCCCACAAGTTGGAAAGAACTGGATGACACACAAAGGCTCTCACTGAGAGAAGACTGAAATTTAGTGTCCTCCACTGATAAGAATCACAACTGAAAACAAAGGAACACCCCAGAGCTCTGGAGCACTGAGGAAATGCAGGTGCCTCATTCCCTTTCTGAGATCAAAGCACTCCATGAAGTACTTCCCGAACTTTACATAAAAGAAGGTTTGGGATACTGGTTTGAGGAGTCTGCCCTGCTTCTTAAGAGGTAACATTTCTGCTGTTTGGACAATGGTTTGGGACAGAAGGAATAGAAATTTCTCCCAAGGTCTCTGCCAAGGAAGAAACAGTCCCCTGAGCAGCTCAGGACCACACACCAATCCCACTATCTCTGACTTTTGCAAAAGGAAATTATTTGAAGCCACAATTCAGCAAATAATAGTATGTGTCATCTATGCCAGAGAGATGACATAATATCAAATTGAGGGTCCTCAGAATGTCATTAATGAGGCTGAGAAAAAGGTTTGATTAGTGGGCCAATGTGGTCCAGAAGGGAAATTATGGGAAACTTCAGTGCTCTGTGGATGTTTCCATCAGTGATGATATGGGTCAGAGGTGTGACTAGTTGAATAAAGTCATTTAAAAGCAAGGGATTCCCCATGAGGATTGAACTGGGAGACAGCAAGTCTGCAAAGATAAGGCCAAGACAAAATGCTTACCAAATGAAAGGTCAGGTTCTGAACACACACTATAGGCCAAGAAAAAAACAGAGGAAAGATGAGTTTAAGCAGTACCTCTGACAGAAGAATCCCAGCACTGGATCCAAAAATGTGAGCCACATGTGTATGATTCCCTCATCAACCAGCATGAAGATAAATTCATAGCAATGCAAAAATACTCATCTGGAGTGAAAATGGACATAGACAAGTGATAATTGTAAAGCACTGATGGCTGGCACACAGTACACATGGATTTGGCCTATAAAATACTGAGGAGTTGAAACCATAACATATGAAGGACTATTTGAGCATAGAGGTAGTTGGGCTGCAATGGGAGGTCTCTCTAAGGGCACTGAGATAGATGAAGGAATGACTGTTGTCTAAAATAAAAGTGCACTGAGTTCCAGGGTTTGGTTAAAGCCTATCTGGTAACAGAAACCATACAGGAAGTTTTCTTTTCTCTTGCACTACTCCTTCCCCAAGCCACAACTCATTGTGTAATTCAGAATAGTCTGGCCTGGATATCTTAAAGGCTTAAATGGGATAGGGGGAGTGTATGGAGAGAGTACAGTGGTAAGGTACTTGCTTTGTAGGTGGAAGACTTGGATTCAATTCCCAGCATCCCATACAGTCCCCTGAGCATTGCCAGGAGTAATTCCTAAGTGATAGCCAGTAATAAACCCTGGTAATTGCCAGTTATGGTACAAATAAGTAAACAGACAAATAAACAAAGCTTACTGTATAAACTAGGAGTCCTCTAAAGGGCAATGCTATGACTGGAACATCTTGGACCACTTCCCCTCTCCTCTCCTCCTAGTGTTGATCGGCGTGGGTGCTGAAACATTCTTTCAAGGACAGTTCAAAAGCCTGGCTTTCTATCTGCTGTGAGTATATGTCTAAATGTTATTTCCATTGGTGAAATTGACCCAGAGTGGTACCCCATTTTCCATACTAGTTCTATTCTATCTCAGGGCAGGGATGGGTGGGGGTTCTTCTAAGGTACTCTGTGATTTGGATAGGAATGTCAGATCATCCCATAAATCAGAAAGCTATTCTTTCATTAATTCACCTATCCACCCATCAACCCATCCACTCACCACTCCATCATCATTATATACACACGTGTGTACTCATTCACTTATGCAGAAAAACAATACTGTGCCCTCTTAGTTTAAATAGAGGGGGGTCAGCCCTTCCACATATCCAATTTCTATTTATATTATGTCTTTGAACTCAAGCTCTACTGTGTCTTCATTTTATAGATAAGAATATTCAAGAATGAATAACTCAAGCCACATCACCAAGTCCATGAACAAGAGGGCCCAGATCAGCTCAGGTCTATTTATTTCTGATAGCCTGTCTTTCCTCGCTGTCAACTGAAAACTCTTTCACCAAGGGACCAGTGAGGGAAAATTATTGATACAGTGACTATAGGAAGAAGAGAATTCCTACAGGCTCTATGATTCCAGCATCTTATCAGCCAATTCTTAGCAGCACAGGAAATACAGTATGCCCAAAGTCCTCAATATCACTGGCTAAGAGTGAATGCCTGCTAAATCTTATTAACTCAGATATGGTCTCTGGATTTAAGTACTTGTGGAATCCAAACTTATGACCAGCGTTCACCATTCCACATGTTTTTCTAGTTCACCCATGAGTTTCAGTTTCATGTAAGAATTGGAAAATGTTATCCTATGAGCACATTAGGTTTGCTTTCCACCTAGGCTACAACACATCTGGTCACTCTGTCTTCCATTCCTGTAAGATATATATTTTTTGGCCTTGCTTCAGGGGTTACTCCTGGCTGTCTGCTCAGAAATAGCTACTGGCAGGCACGGGGGACCATATGTGACACCAGGATTCAAACCAACCACCTTTGGTCCTGGATCGGCTGCTTGCAAGGCAAATGCCGCTGTGTTATCTTTCCGGGCCCAAGATATATTTTTTAATTTTGATTAATGTCCTTATATAGTTACTGTGAACTATTTTATTCTCTCTACCCAGAGTCCACTCTATTCTATTCTGATCCACAGTGGGATTAACACTCACCCATCCATCCTTCTACTCAAAGCCTTCACATTACAAGGTCCATCCAAACATCCAAACAATCCTCCTCATTATGACCCAGTCCTCATTATGACCAGGTAAATACTGGTAAGCACAAAGAGAATAGGAGAAAATAGAGATTGAATGTCAAATAATAACACGAAGAAACACACCTAAAATGTATATAATGCATGTAAAATGTCCATTCAAACAGCTTTATAAAAGCCAATTTATTTAATCTCCTTACAGTCATTTTATGTTGGGAGCACTATAATTGCCCTCAATCTACTAAGGAAGAAACTGAGTCACAAAAGGTCAAATCTCTCACTTGTAGTTATAAAACTGATAAGTACCAGGGGCAACATCTAATATCCATGGCTATAAGGAAAAAGAGGACTTTGGCCACCCTTTCTAGTGTGGCTTAAACACTGTTATTCAGTGTGCTGAGGCATGACTTAACAAGCTTTTCAATAGTGGGTATGGCTACATGGACTAATGAGAGAGGGAATTTCCCATGACAATTCACAATCTGGCAGCTCTGGTTACATATACAGCATAGAGAAAACAAAAATAGAAAGATAGAAAAATATGAAGGGGCAGTCCTTCCAAGAAGGTAGTAAAAAATCCTATGTTACCTCATGGTCAGATAGATAAGTAAATTCAAGTTCATCTATGATTTTAAAAATCATGCAGGAAAATTTAATTTTATGAGTTAACATGCCTCTTCACCAATGAGACATTATATTTCATTCCCAATTTTTCTAATATGGAATTGTGGGCTGTCTTATAATCTAATATTGATGCTAGAACTGGGCTATCCTAGAACCTAGAATCTAGAAACTATCCAGTAGATTCTCAATAGGAAGTGAGGGTTCGAGACGATAGAAAGAGACTGATATAGTGATGGTGACATAAAGGCTGTATAGAGACTACAACCCTCATTACTGTTTGGAAAACAAATAGAGGGTGTCCATCCTGATGACAGAACATGACAAAATTTTGTTCCCAGTGTCTTTAAGGTAAGGTTAGTCTCTACTTACTTTCAGCTCCCTCCATACCTACCTTCAGGCTCCAGGTAGCATCCTTTCCAAGACCAAGGCCCAGTCAATATAGGTTCTAGCATCAAGCAATTTTGGGGGAATAGAGGTTGGGTGATAGAATAAGATCAGCAAAATCTAGGTCAGTGGTAGCTGTAGCTACTGCCCAGGAGGCTTGGTATGCTATGAGATGATAGCCATGGGAAGGAGAAAAGATTGGCAAGTAAAGGCCTTGCTCTTTTGTGCCTGCCACAGGTTCACAGGAACCGCTGTCTCCATGTGTGAAGGATCCTTCTTTGTTGCTCAGCTGCTGGCTTTGTGCTTCCAGTAAGTAACCGTCAGAGTGTTTACTCCATAACCTCAGTCCAAGACCCTCCCAGAAGTTGTCACTTGTGAGGTCACAGTCATAGCAATGTCCCATACCCAGAATAGCTGTGTATGTGCAACCCACCCCTCCCCCCCCCCCAGTGCAGAAAGTGTAGTTCTGGAAAGGGCTCAGGTTTAGGGCACAGTGGCCCCCTTAACCCTTCTTCTACCAGAAGCATAAACTAGCACATTCCTTCAGAGCCTGCTCTACCCAAATTCCCCTAAAAAGTCTGGTCTGCAGAGTCACTATTCTTAATATTGTGATGGACACCATGATGGCCTGGATTGGAGCAAACAGAAAAGGGCTAGAGAGAAATCAACTCGATCCACTCCCTGACAAAACCCAAGGATCAGTCAAGGCCACAACATCCATGTCTTCCTGTAGCCAAGCTATCAATGAGGTCAAGGACTGTTCCTGAAACACAGTTCTTAGAACTTACATAGTTTGGGTTTTTCTATGGCTAGCAGAAAATCTAAGTCCCAAATCCAACTGCAACGGTACCTGGAAAGTTGTCCTTCCTCTCACGATCACTAAGACAGAAAGAGTCCAAGTTTTTTGCTGAATATTAGGGATCTTTCCAGGGATCTTTCTAAGTTTTCTGGGGCAAGGAGGAAGGAGTCAGTGGTAAATCACAAACAGAACATGCCCGGCTAGGAGCGGCTCTAAAGTCAATCACCACTAGAGGGCACCAAAGAACTGTGACAGCAATGTTGGAAGGTCAGCAATGCCCTTGCACCAACCACCCCACTCCCCTCAAGCTAGCCTGGGAGAGATGTTGTTAATAGAATTCTGCTCTAGAACTCATTGAGATAAAGAAGAAGAGCCTACATACAATCACCTTTCTCCTTTGAAAGCTGGTGGCAATAATATCCCCGAAGAAACCTACTTAGTGTTAGGCCCATGAGTTGTCCATACAAATTAGGTTAAGTTAGAAGACTCCTGGGCCAGAAGGGAGTAAGGCATTTGCTTTGCATGCGGCCAAAACTGGAGGGACATCGGTTCAAATTCCAGCATCCCATCTGGTCCCCCAAACCTGCCAGGAGCGAATTCTGAGCTCCGAGCCAGAAATAATCCCATTTAAAAAAAAAAAAAAAAAAAAAAAAAAAAAGCTAGAAGACTCCAAAAGAAATCTGGATAACCACCTGGGCTGCCAGCACCTGGATTCCATCCCTCTATTCAGGTTCTCTGTGCACTGTACAAAATGAAGTTCAGTGTTTACAATGCCATGCACTTCCCTCCCCTGTGAAATTTCCAATGAGTCTTTATTTGGTCGCCTTTGCAATGTCCTGGGTGAGTGTGTGTGTGTGTGTGTGTGTGTGTGTGTGTGTGTGTGTGTGTGTGTGTGTGTGTGTGTGTGTGTTTGGGGGGGACTATATTCAGCCAGAAACTACTGCAGAGAACAAAAATCACTGCAAAATACAATCCCAGCCAGTCTCCAATGACTGAGCCTGTCACAGAGGCTTTTCCTAGGTTGCATCTTGCTTCTTGCTAATACTTCACTCCCTCCCTACCAGGTGTCAGCCAGGGTCCCTGGCATACAAAGCAAGGGAAAAGGCCCAATGGCTGGGCTGCTTCCAGAAGTTCCTAGCCTACTTGCTGTTTTCAGTGGCCTGCTTCCTTCATCCTGTCCTGGTCTGGCATGTGACTATCCCAGGTAGGAGCTCTGAAAGGGAGAGGAGGAAGGCAGCCTCCACCACAGACAAACTCTCCAATGAAATGGCTGAATCCCCTACATTTCTGGCACTACTGAAACTGGTGAAGATACAAGTTTACTTTGATACAAGTTTCAGAGGGTATGAGATGGTCACTTTTCTCCCAAACAGCTGTGTCTCTCTACCTGATACCATTTCATGTGGTACCTTAATGTGGTTTGGAAGGCATATTTAATTGTGGTACCAAAGACACCCAGACCTTATCATCTTTCTCCACTCCCCCTCCTCCATGCAATTTTTAACCACAGAAGCTAAATCTTGATGGTCCTTCTTCCTCATTTTTTTATTACCTTTATGCTAATACCCTCTCTCACTCTCTCTCCCCACAACTGTAAAAATTCTACCCTTTTCCAGATCCAGAGAAAAGACCCAACAGTTAATCTGAGAGGGGGGGCTTATTGTGCTGAGAAGAGACTGAAGTAACAGCATCAATATTTGCTATCAGGCATAGGGCCTGGCAAATGGGTTCCTCGGACCAGCATCATGCCTACCCTCTGAGTCTAATATGGGTATAGAGGACAAATTATGTATGTAGTGTTGAAGTAGGTAATGAGTATAACCATACCAGTGAAATAAAGTGACCTTTTAGGACCATGAACATGAATATCCTCTGGCTTCTCTCCAGTACACACCTAGCATCCTTACTATCCTTATCTCTTCCAGGCTCCATGCTCATTACCACTGGCCTGGCCTACTTCCTGTTGAGCAAACGGAAGAAACACAAACCTGCACCCAACAGGTTGGCACCCCCAGAGGAGTATACAGATCCCTCTAGCAGTGCTATGAGCACCACTGGATCTGGGGACACAGAGCAAACCTATACCTTCCATGATGCCCTCCAGGAGGGACCCAGATCCCTCTTCTTCCATGTAAAGAGCATCTTGAAGGGGAACATCAAGCCCAGAGGCCTCCAACACCAAGATGCCTTGACAGAAATGTCTCTAGAGCCAGTTGAAGTGCTGGCCAAGAAAAAGCAGGTACACTTTGGAGACAGTGCGGTCAGGATCATCCCTTTCCTAGCCAAAGACGTGGATGATGAGAACTGCGAGCCAGAGGAGACCACCTCTGACACCACTCCTATCATCCCTCCCCAGCAGGCCCCACTCTTCCTGTCCTCCCTCTCAGGGGCTAGCTTCTTCTGAACTGCTTGTTCCAGCTTGAGGGACTCTCTGAAAGGGGTTTATATAGATTAATGGTTCTGCCTAGATTTCCTAATGTCCTCTTGAGTATTTCTGTAGCAGCTCTTCAAGAGATATTCATCTCTGCAGTTATGGGGCCTCTGAGGACTCTGAGTGGTTCGGCAGAGACCTCATGGGGACACCAGAGAACCTCAAACTGCTTCCAGTCAGCAAAGTCGTTCATACTGAATGCAGAATGGACTCTCCCGGAGAGATCATCAATTCCACCTCACCTGATCGCCTGGAAAGCTATTAATCTTCTTTTGCTCCTAGCAGAAGGCCTAGATATCAAAAAGGACTCATATTCACTCCATATTTGCCTCAACATTTCAACTCTGAAGACTCAGATAAAGTAATTTCTCTAAGGCCAGTGTTAAGGGATGACAGGGGTCCCAATCTCTACTCAAATCACTCTGGACGGGGAGAGAGGGTGAGTGTACAGGCCCTCTGGTGGGAGTGGCACCCAGCAGTGACCCACATTCTTTACATACTCTGGGACTGGTGCAGAACAGCAGGAGTCACAGAACCACTTAGGGAAACAATGGCACATTGTGTTCACTGTACAAATAGCCAGGCCACATCAGAGAAACTCATTCCAGAAACATTTGAGCACTCCGTGCATTCATACCACGTGGACTAATTCAAGAGTCCTAGTTGATGACATAAACCAGGAGATCCTGAAAATAATGGCAATCCTCAGCAGGGAAAGCTACAGTGCAGGAGGCAGTGCCTGCTATATTCAAGGACCACAAAGGCTATGCCTCAACTATTCACTCAGCACCCACAGTTGGCTCCACTATACCTAAGTGCCTAAGTGTCTGATAGCAATATAGGTGAGTTATGTGTTTGTTAAAAATAGAGGGAAGGGGACAGATAAAGGTCAGTTTTCTTTTTGCCATGGGGATATGCAAGTGATAGTTAATTTACACTAGATAAAGAAACTTGAATCAAATGTCCTTTAGCTAAAAGGTTTGCAATACAGAGTCATTATAAAATAAGCCATTGGGGGTAAAGAGGCAGTACGATAGCATCAAATGAGCTGAAATCCATGCTCTACACACACACTAGGAGTTGCCCCTGAGCACCGATAGCTATATACTCTCCCACAAAAAAGGAAAATGTAATTCTAGGTCCTTTGGATTATTGAAAGGAATGGTAGACATTTTATTCTTTATTAGAAATCTCAATAATCAATATGAAAAAAGCGCAATTATGTTACTTTTCAGCTAGTGTAAGCCAACACCAGATTTCTGTAGAGCAAGTTTAGAGTACATGTTTCAAAGTCTAAATAGAAACTACTTTTCTGCATACAACTGTGAGTTATCTTGCAAAAATACATAAATAGCAGCCAACCAGAGGCTGGAATCAGTTTCATGTCTAAATACACCAAACATCCCATAAAAGAAGACTTCTTACTACCATAACCAAGTTCTCTTTAAAACCAAATGAGAAAATACAAGCAAGCACATTCTCATTACCATCAATTGTGGAAGTAATAAAGCTGTTTCTTCATATGCTGTCCAGGGTCCACTTCAGGGCTTATAATTCACATCTGTGGGGGGGGTGTGGATAGTACAGAGGACATGAGTCTACAGAAAATCCATCCAGTTCTTAACATTCATGGTGAAACTGAGTGGCCCACTGTGCACAAAAGAAGCTCAAGTGGCTAGAACCAGGCCTTTAATGTATCCTGTGGAAAAGGCAGTTGAAGTGCAGATACAGACAATCTCACAGCCTCTGTGGAAGGGAGCCCAATCCAGTAGAAAGGGAATGGAAAAGCCAACCTACAAGTGTAGTGTTGGAATTTTTAGATTCTGTTTAATAGCAAACACTTTTAACAGTGTGTGTTAACACTCAAGATGTGTCTTAGAGATGAGGTTCACATTGAAAGTGCCTAGGGTTGCAATATGCATGTGACTCTGAGACATCTGTGTTTTTCAGTGTTTAAATTTAGTTAATAAAGTGTTGAGGCTTCTGGTAGGAATATTGACCAGTCCAGCCTTTTTAGAAAACAATAAGGACAAAAAACCCTCAAAACCTAGAAATTGAGATTCCATATAATCCAGCAATACTACTACTTGGAACATAACCTAGGAACACAAAACACAATACAAAAATGCCTTCTGCATTTTTATGTTCATCGCAGCACTATTTACAAATGCCAGAATCTGGAAACAACCCAGGCACCTGACAACAAATAAGTGGCTAAAGAAACTTCAGTATATCTACACAATGGAATTCTATGCAGCAGTTAGAAGAAAATTGAAGTCATGAAATTCTTACACAGGGATAGATATGGTGATTATGATGCAGATTGAAATTAGCCAGAGGAAAATTATTTTAGCCAGAGATGCAAAAATTTCACTCATTTGTGGAATATAATAAAAACAAGAGATAGTATGATAACAATATCCAGAGACAATAGGAATAAGGGGCGGGAGGTTCAGCCCGAGGTAGAAAGATCACCACAAAAAAAAACAGTGAGTGCAGTTAAAGAAGGGTTTATTAGGACAAAGATACAATTGATCACTCTTTACAAGGATTTAGAGCTGAAAGGAGAGAAAATGACATGGAACATACTCCTCTATTGACAAATGCAATATTGCAGACCACAGTGTCAAAAGAAAAAGGTAAAGAAAAAGAGGGAGGGAGAGAGAGAGAGAGAGAGAGAGAGAGAGAGAGAGAGAGAGAGAGAGAGAGACTGAGACAGAGAGAGAAACAGAGAGACAGAGAGAGAAACTGCTTGCTTTAAAGACAGGTGCTGCTAAGCCTCCTTGAATCAGGTCTAAATTGTGCAGTAAACTGCAGTAGGGAAGAGTCTGGTTTCTACTTAGGCCAAGGGATTCACTCACTTGTCCTTATAAATTCAAAGCCATGGGAGCAGAATTTCACCTAAAACCCATTTTAAGTTTTTCAGATCTTGCATGATCTTTGACAAGATTCCAGATACACATGTGCCCATTTTTTAATGAACATTAAAATAGGAATGTTCATTAAAGTATTGAACATTATATAGATGCAGTGATTGTCCCAGTCTAGTTGTTACCCCACCTTTCGGTGAGTCTTACGCTGCTCATTTGGGAAGTCAGGGGTGAAAATTGGGTGATCAAAAACACTTCCGTTTTTAATAATGACAATTTAAAATATCCAACTTAAAATTACAGCTTAAATAATCCTAAAAGAATAGTCTTAAAGAAGTGGCTCATGATTACCCAAGTTTCTTAACTTCAAGATAGGATGGTAATGCCCTAGTTTTGTATCTTCGATGCAATAGAAATATTCAGAGTGGTGTGCGACCACGATGCAGAGTCTGTATTTCTCTAAAAATGTCTTTGCCAAATGCAGGAGTTGCAGACTAGCTACTGATGAGAGTGAAGCAAATGAGTAAAATTACCCTTTAAAATGAGCCTTTTCCTAAAGGAGTTATGTTTTTATTAAAGTATTACTATGGGAATGGAACTTCTGGGAGGGTCACAGCATCTCCTGACGGGACCTGCCAACTGTTTTCTGGCAATTCTGTTGGTTTTGAGGTGATAGAAAGAATGTCTTCTGAATGATTTGGGTGGGGAGCTAGCTGAACCAGCCAGTGAAAGGTTGGGATGATTAATGGAAAAAAAGAAAGAAAAAAGAAAAAGCAAAACAATACAAGGGACTTGATTTAAACTGATGGCTTTATTTGGGAACCAAAAATCTTAAGTAATCTTTTGAACCTTGAACCACATTTTCCCCAGAAATTATGCCATTTTATTTTCTAGTAAAATTTGGGGGGGAAGGTTATGTTACTGAGAAATGAACTGAGATGAATATGTGGAAGTTTTATTTAATGGCATAGTGTACTAGAAATATGAAAGCCTGCAGGAGATTTTAAATTACAACTCTTGTTAAAACTTTTTAAAAGATTGTGAAATTACCAAAATGCACATGAAATCAAGTTTTAATATACTGTATGATGGGTGGATGATGAGGCTGTCCATTGTACCATTTCTTTCTTTAAATTCTCAGGCATGGTTTGACAGTGCAAGAACTCTGTAACATTAACAAATTCAATAAAAATTAAATATATGGAAAAAAAAAATAAAGACAGGCAGAGTTGAGGAGGTGGGAGATAGGAGGAAATGGCAGACACTGGTGGTGGTAAGGGTGCACTGGTGAAGGATGGTTGTACATTATATGACTGAACTCCAACAATGAACAATTTTGTAACATTGGTGCTTTAATAAATAAATTAATTTTAAAAAGAAATAAAAATAAAAATGTTTTGGGGCTGAAGAGAATGCACAGTGGGTAGGGTGCTTGCCTTTCACTCAGTCAACCAGGGTTTGATCCCCTGCATTCTATATGGTCCGTCAACAGGAGTAATTTCTGAGCACAGAGTAGAAGTAACCCCTGAATGCCATTAGATGTGCTCTCCCCCAATAAAAAAGAATGTGTTGAGGTTTGAGCTATAATAGAGCATTTGTCTTGCACTCAGTTGACCTGGGTTTGATCCCCAGCATCCTATATGGTCCTCCAAGCACCACCAGGAGTAATTCGTGAGTAATTCCTAAGCACTGAGAAGTGTTTACCAAAACATACATGCACACACAAACAAGCACACACACACAGACACAAAAAGTGCCCTTGGTAGAGACTAGCTTAAATGATTTCTATCTGATCTAGGTTAGCAAAGTAAAATTCTCCAACATTCTCAGGACTGGGAGAAACTTTCTTTTTTTTTTTTTTTTTTTGCATTTTTTTTATTGTAAAAATTTATTCAAGAGACAAAATTGATTAAAATAATGAGGTAAACTAACATAACATAATATAGTGACATAACATAACATATAATTGATATAATAATACATGTAAGTCAGAGAAAGTTTCTGATTAAAAACACAAATTTTTTCCATAATGGCTTATATATCTTTCACTGTAGTATTTTAGGTATATATTAACATTGAATCAGGGGAAAACCCATCACCAACTATGTCCTCCCCCCATTCCAGTTCCCTTTCTACAACCCATATACCCCACCATCACCCCCCAGGCTGCTAGAGTAGGTGGACCCCTCTTTGACTGGATTACTATTAGTGATCACATATCTGTTTGGTCCTGGAACCCTCCCTTGATTCCCCCTCTATTTTAGAGGCAGAGCTAGAAAAATCGAGGTATATGGTTTTGTTTAAAGGAAAGAAAAGCAATAGATTGGGGTACAAAATAAGAGGGAAAAAAGTCTAAAATCAAATACACTGAAAATGGGCAGAGTCCCTCTAGAAGAGGCTTCCAACCTCAGTTTGAGAGAGGATGTGAAAAAGGTAATTGAGATACCACAACAATACAGGAAAAAAATTATCAAATTAAATAACCGGTGAGCACTACAGCAATAAAAACAGGCACCACACAATAGTCTCAGTTCTGAAATCAAATCATGCTCGAGTGCAAAAAGAAAGAAAAAAACAAGACAAAATAATATAAAGTAATGTTGGAGACATCAACCGTAGTCTCCACACCAAAACAGAGACGTCAAAAAAAATAGATCAATCGATAAATAAGCATGTGGAAAAATGATTGTTTTGTGCTTTTTTTTTCTCCTTTTCTTTATCCCCCTGCATAGGCACAGTAACTACTGGGGATATTGTAGAGGGAAATCCCTTGGCCTAGGAAATATAGGGTTTCTCCACCCCTGAAGTATACTGTCATGGTATTAACTCTAGATTCCTTGCATGATCATTTACTCTCCCCTTGCTGATTTTGTGGTGTGTGGAAGACTTCTGCTTTCTCTTGGATGGTAAAATCAGACCTCTGTTTCTAGAGATCTTGGTGGCTGTGCAGCTCAGGGAATGAGAAACTTTCTTTTTAAAACAAGTGAAAGACCTGGATTGAAATTCATTAAACAATCTAGCCTTGTCACCTGTGTCAGTGGATCAGACCAGAAAGGAACCTTTTACCTCCATAGGCACATGAACACTCTGAGTCTCCATGGAATTCTCAGCCTGTGACATTCTACAGCCACACTCTTACCCACTTAACCATACAAAAATGTTTAATGACCTGCTTCTTTGCTGAGTAGGAAGACTCATCCAAATGTGCCCTGCCTATCCTTTTCAGTCAAAACAAGTGCATTTTGTAAATGTGGAACTGAGCAATTTGAAAGAAAGAACATAGGATTGGGGGCATTAAAATCGCCTTCTACTAGCTTAACACATGACCTAGCCAATTCTCTTCACCTTTGTGATTTTAAATGGCTAATTCAAGAATAAAGAGGAAGGATTTTTTTTTTTAGATTACAAATAGGCCCTACACCTGTGACTGCTTTTTTCCTCTTGGACATGGGAGAAAGGGGTAACAGTTAAGAGAACCCTAAAGAAAGCACTGTGTAAACACCACCAAAACTTGTCTCTGGGTAAAGGTCAGTATTGGTCCTCATCCAACTGAGAAAGGAGCTTTCATCAATTCAACACTCAGAGGCCTGACTTGGGAGTGTGCAGTCACCACTTTCCAACTTATAAAATATCATAGAAAATCCCAATCAGAAGGATTTGTGACTGGAGATATCCTATATGACTATCTCTTCATAAGTTCTAAGGATTTATTTTATATTTTAAATATTTTAAGACATATAAATAAACTAACAAAATTTACCAATGAGAGTGCATAAGTATTTTAGTACTGTTCAACACATATTTTGCTTTTTATCAAAAAGACCTGATACCTATTAGCAGTCACTCTCCAACCCATCCCACATACTCTTTGCAAATCATTAATCTTTTTTTCTATATTTAGAGATTTCTTATTTATGGACATTTTACATAAACAAAATCATATAATTTCTGGTATTTTTATTGTTTTACAGTATTTTCTAAAGTGGGCAATAACAATCTCCACAAGGATGATGCTAGCATTAGATATAATTTGTGAGCAGTCCTTTTGTATTCACTTAAAGAAAGTAAATTTTTAGGGTAGATGCTGAGTGATTTTTTTTTTTCGAAAAGAGGGTGATAGGCCAAATAAACTTGGAGGCCTCTAATTTAGCATAATGTTATTAGGGTTTAATTAAAGTCAGGATATGTATTTTTATTCCATTTATTTAAATGGTTGAATAATATTCTAGAACATAGACATGTCACAATATGTCACAATATTCATATTGTGAGTAATGCTCTCTAACATATTTTAAGTTTTAGGGTATATAAGTTTTAGGGTGAGCATACCTTTCTCTTAGATATATTTCTATAGGTGAAATTGTGGGATAAATAGTAACTCAGTGTTTGGCTCCTTGTTAAAATGACAAATTTTGACCAAAGAGAATAGCATTTATACCCTCATTAACTGTCTCATTAACTGTATTATTTCTCCGCATTCTTACAATCACTTGTCTGTCATTTCAATTGTTATTATCTATTTATTATGGTTTGATATTCATTTCACTAATGACTAATGATGTTGGGCATCTTTTCAGGTAATTGTGACTGTGTATATATTCTTCAAGAAATTTTTATTGAAAATTGTAGTTGATTTTCATTGGACTATCTACCACTCCTAATTTGACTTGAAAAGCTTGTTTGTATTTTTCAAATACTAGATCCTTATTAAAATATTTTATACCATTTTGTTGAATTGCCTTTTCCCTTCTTTAAGTACATACCGAAAATTTTAGTGAAGTCCAATTTATTTTCTTTTGTTGTATATTCTTTTGAAATGAAGTCAAATTTTAGAAACTGCCGCCTCGCCAAAATTTATGAAAACGTGTTCTTACAATTCTAAGAGTTTTATATGTTTGGTGCTTAAAGTTAGAAATATGATCTAATTTGAAGAATTATTTTGTGTTTGATGTGAGATAGACACTAACTTACTTCTTTTCTTACTCGTGGATATGCAATTGTGTCATCATTCTTAAATAGAATTGTATTTTATTGCCTTTATCAAAACATATGGATCACAAATCTATAGGTCTATTTTGTGTTTGCAATTTTGTTACATAATTTGCTTATCTATCT
This sequence comes from Suncus etruscus, assembly GCF_024139225.1. NCBI lineage: Eukaryota > Metazoa > Chordata > Mammalia > Eulipotyphla > Soricidae > Suncus > Suncus etruscus. The sequence continues at coordinate 33,330,069 of NC_064864.1, read as the reverse complement.
AATACATTATTATGATAATCACTTTAACTGTATTAAGTTGGATCTGTTTGCTCATATTTGTATTAGTTTTGACAGTATACTTAATATTAATTCCTCCAATTTATGATTAGGGGTATCTAGTATGTATTTGTCTTTAATTCCTTTCAATGATACTTTGTGGTTTCCAAAGGGCAAGTCTTACACTTCTTTTTTAAAAAGGATTCCTGAGAATTTTATTCTTTTCCTGACTTTCCAAATAAAATTGTTTTATCTTTTCAACTTTATTGAGGTAAAACTTAAAAAATGTACTTTTTTTAATACAATATAATGCTTGATATTGTAACTACCACAACCAAATTAAGATTCTAGTATCATGAAAGGATGGGGGACAGAGGCCAAGAGGCCTCAGGTGCTTTGGTGGTATTAAGAAAGAACAAAACTAAATATCTAAGCCAAAGTCAACAACAAGTTGACAACAAGTTGTCAAGAGCCATGTTTGAAACGTTTCCAAACATTAAAAGTCAAAACTTAAAAGGACCTGTTTCTCTGGCAGGCTATGTGACAAGAGTGGTGGTCTTGGATGCACTCTGAGAACATTGGTGAAGGGATGTAGTCATTGATGGCAGGATTGGCCCTGAAACATTGTATGTCTAAAATCCAATTATGAAGAACTTTGTAAATAACATGATTTCAATAAAATATTAAAAAATATATCTATTACCTCACTTAGTTACCTTTTATCTTTCATCTTCAGGTGATAAAATATGTAATAAAATGCTATTATGTATTAATTTTGTATATTTACAATTTACTAAATATTGTATTACAGTTATTAATTATTATCAATTGTTTTTTCACAAGCTCTTCAGAAATCATAATCATCTTTTTTTCTACTATATCTTAAGCAGCTGAAAATGTTACTCAATTCCCTCACATTTCCTGCCTCCTAAAAACCATTATTTTATATTTTTTAAAAACTGAAACTGGATTTATATTTTACTCCTTACATAAAAATTGGTTTAAAGTCAATCAAGACCAGAAACCATTAAGTATATTGAGAAAAATATTAGTATAACTCTCCAAAATATGGACCTCAAAGGTATTTTCAATTATATGATTCCATTAGCAAAGTCAACAAAACCAAAAATAAACAAATGGGGCAATAGAAAATTAAAGAGTTTCTACATGACAAAAGAAACATGCTAAAACTTAAAGACAGCCAACTGAATCAGATAAAATATTTGTGGTCAATATAACTAGTAAAGATTTAATATCCAACAGAACTCACATGGTGAACAGTAAATGTAGAGTTGCCATACTCACTGAAAAGTTAAATGAAGTAAACTTGTTGCTCCATCCACCCAGCACAATATTAAGATTTCTCTCAGACTAGTCATTCAGCCTCCAATAAAACTCCTGAGCTCAGCTGTAGTCTAGATTTACTGGCTTACTACTATGTAGGCAATTGTTTAACCAACAGAAAGGGGTGGAAAAGATTATATTCTTAAAGACAAGAAGTCTGTCCTCATTGACTGAATAGGGGTTTCTCATGGGATTTGCCTAATTGATCACCTTTCTTTTAACCCTAATACTGATAATTGTAGACCGTTGCTCAGGAGTATGTATAATTGTCAACATTCATATAACTTAAAATTATGCTCAGAGTTGTACCTTTTGAAAAGACTCCCCAAATAGCTGAGGAGGTAGTTCAAGTGTTGGAGCACAGGTTATGGGAGCACATTGCCTATATCACTGGGCACCATTACCATCTGACCCAATTAAAACAAGAATCATCAGGAATGATGATTTGACTATTTGAGCATTATTTGAGAGTCCAAAAAGCAATCGTCATAGAAAGATGCTTCCAAGTAGTAAGAAGCATGGTCCTACTTGGCTCTGTCAAGATGAATGAAGTCATTCACGTCTCATATTCTGAGCTGTGCACATTAAAAGGAAGCTGGGCACATATGCCCAGACTTCACAGTAAACCAAAGGAAAATCAACTACTAAATATAGGCAGTGCAAAATTTCTTTTTTTTTTTTTTTTTTTTTTTGGTTTTTGGGCCACACCCGGCAGTGCTCAGGGGTTACCTCCTGGCTGTCTCCTCAGAAATAGCTCCTGGCAGGCATGGGGGACCTTATGGGACACCGGGATTCGAACCAACCACTTTTGGTCCTGAATCGGCTGCTTGCAAGGCAAATGCCGCTGTGCTATCTCTCCGGGCCCCAGTGCAAAATTTCTATAGCATCATTTTCTGGAAAATTTACATCATCTCCTAGGATAATGATCAGTGATCAGTTAAAGAGATTAGAACTGGAAGCACAATGGAAAATAGCCTGGGGCAGGTGCAAGAGCCCATCCAGTGGGATGTTTACTCTCTAATAGATATTGAAAGCCTCTGAGAATCTAATAGAATTTCCCAAGTAAATTTTTCAAATAAAAAGTAAAGTGAATGAGCAGTGCCTGTGATGATAATTATTTTTCCCCTACACTGCTTCTTTGGTCTTAAGGCCGCAAATTGCCCAAAGTAGGCCCACTATCACTTCAATACTCAGGAATTCTGTAAGATGTTTTCATACCCCAAGTCTTGGGTTCCTCTTTTCAGAGTGGAATGTGATCCTTTACTGTAAACCAACAGTTCTATTACAAGATATCTCTGTTTCTATCTTTATCTACCTATTAGCAATACACATATATGTGTAAACTTAGGGACTAGTTAGTAACAAGAGAACATTTAATTCAACAGATATTCATGAAGCATCTACTAGAAAGCCAGGTATAAATCCAGACCCACTGCTAAAGAGTAAACTAGGCGAGCTGCCTGATCCTATCGCTGGACCTTAAGTTTGTCTGACATGGGGTAGATATTGAAAGTAATGATGGGGGGTGGAGAGATAGTACAGCGGTAGGGCGTTTGCCTTGCATGCAACCAAAGAGGGACCCGGTGAGTGCTGCTAAGTGTGGCCCAATCAATCAATCAATCAATCAATAAAGTTAAAAAGAAAAGAAAGTAATGATGGAATTGCCACAAATCTGGCAAAGGCAATAAATTTGGAGGGAAACCTAAGAAATGGTTTGAGCTTCAAAAGGAAGACTAAAGAAAGTAGTGTCATGTACATAAGATCTACCCCAATTTCAGAGAAGTATCTGGAGTCTGAATCTAACAGCAGTATAACAAAAAAGTATCTTGCAATAGATGAGTAAAAGGCATGGAGTCATTTTGACAACAGTGACAATCACAAATAGAGACCTTTTATGTATGGGGCCATCTGTGTTTTACAAGTTCCATTTTCAGTAATCTAGTCTTCAAAACAAGGTCTTTTAGCACTACATTTTCTAAATGGAGAATCTTGTTTGTGCATACTGACATGCATCTAAAATGAAGCATGGACTTAATTCCATCAGGACAAAGTCTGAAACTGTCCTTTTTCCTCTTGTTTTGGACAGAGAGATTATTCATCAGAAGACTCAAATGCCTTCTTCCAATGAAGGTATCTAACACTCTACTATTTGTCAGGACTGGGTAAAGTAAAGTAAAGATACAGGATGGATAAAAGAAGGTATAGAATAGTGAGAACTAGATTAATGGGGCAAAGTAGAAGACCAGCTCTCATTTGGATTATGATTTGTGTTTACCAATTTTTTATGACTCACATTTCCAGAGGCAGTTTCTAATCTAAGCACAAGCACCCAGAATAATCAGGGCAGGGTGTGCTGCTCATAAGCTCTTCATATGCCAGGTGCTTTTTGGTTCCATCAAGGAAACTTTCTGGGCTTGATTAGAGCCTGTGAGCTCTGCCAAGTCCTCTAGCAAGACCTGACTCCAAGCCCAAGACAAAATTCTTGAACTCAGCAGGCCACCTCTGCCGGCTGAGGGAAGTCAGTAGCAACAAAAGAAAGTTCACTTGGACACAGCAATGCAACATAAACATCTCAGCTTTCCCTCAGATTTCCTTCCTTTATCTCCCACTCCTTTTTTTTCCAACTCTCTTGTTGTACCTGCTAGCTGCCCACCCTAAAATATTTGGGTCATATTAAGTTAGCAAAGAAAAAGCAGTCAGCACACATCCTGCCCAAGTCTCTTGCTCTCCTAACCCTAGAGCTCCTTGATTCAGACTTCCAGGTTCTTGGGGGGGTGGGGGGGAGGGAGCGGGGGTCCTTCTAACTATAGGAACCCTAGTTGCCTCACATTTCAGGGGTCCTCAAACTTTTTAAACAGGGGGTCAGTTCACTGTCCCTCAGACCATTGGAGGGTCTGACTATAGTAAAAACAAAACATATGAACGAATTCTTATGCACACTGCATATATCTTATTTTGCAATGAAGAAACAAAACAGATACAAATACAATATGTGGCCCGCGGGCCATAGTTTGAGGAAGATATTATTAGTTTCTCCTTCTCCAGGTTGGGGAGCTACCTGTGCTTAGGGTCACACTAGTTTTTCCAGTTAGGGTCTCGCCAATACCCAAAGCTGTGAGCCTCATGTAGGCCACTCCATAAAAACAGATCTGCTCTCCTGAACTCTCCAGCTTTTCTTGCCCTTCAGCTCATAAGGCAGTGTTTTGTCTCCCTTGGAAAGGCTCACTGACTAGGACTCTACAGCTAGACAGATATTGTTGCTATTCTTCTTAGGAGCACTCATGGCCCCTAGATTTCCATGGTTAACTTACCATCCTCCCCTTAGTCTACCGTTTACTTCATCTGACCAATTACAGAGTCTATTCTCTGCTCTGCACAAAACCCTCATTATGGTGTGCACAGAGAGTCTTATAGTCCTTTTAGGAAGAGTTCTGCTACTAATATGAGCCTTGCTAGAGCACATCCTTCCTCTTCTTCCCCAGAATGTGATCACATGTCAGTTAGCAAATACAAGAACCTTTACAAATACCAGGGAGAACTAAATAAAATGTACTGCAGACAACAGAATTCAGAAATGGAAAGAAGCTATCTTATTTATTTTTAAATTTATTTATTTTTTAAATTAAAGGTTGTATTGGTCTAAGATAGATATCTAAGATGCTCGTCAAAATACTATATTTTCTTTAGTTTAAATACATAGAATAATTCTAAATTTTCATTGTATTTGGCTTACTTAAAATAAAATATATATATTTATAAATAATTAATTTTATTCATATATCATATAGTATATAATTTTTGTTTAATTTTTAAGCACTGTGATTACAAAATTATTTATTATTGAGTTTCTGTCATTACCAGCCTTCACCAGTGCACCTTTCCTGCCACCATTGTCTCCTGTTTCCCTCAAACCCCACCACCACCCACCCTCATCTGTCTCAGGGGCAGACAGTTTGCTTCTCTAATTTTTTCTCTTTCATGCCTTACATGTCACTTTCTCCTTTCATCACCAAGTTCTTGTCCAGAGTGATCAGTTCCAATGATCATTGTTATAGTAGACTCTTCTCTACTCTAACAGCACTCACTGCACTTTGTGGCAAGCTTCCTACTGTAGGCTGAACCTCATAACACTCCAGAACATCAAAGCTAAAGACATCTCTAAGAATAAAATACCACTGCCCAAATAAGTGGAAGTAAAGATAAACAAATGAGACTACATTAAACAGAAGCATCTGCACTTCAAGGAAATAGTGACTAGGATACAAAGGCTACCCACAGAATGGGAGAAACTATTTACCTAATACCCAATAGATAAGGGGTTAATATCTAAAATATGCAAGACACAGATGGAACTTCGCAAGAAAAAATATCTAGCCCTATCCAAATAAGGGGAGAAGAAATGAACAGACATTTCCTCAAAGAAGAAATACAGTTGTTCAAAAGGCAAATGAAATATGCTCTACATCACTTATCATAATGTAAATCAAAACAACAATGAGGTATCATCTCACACCACAGAGACTGGCACATATCACAAAGAACAAGAACATCCAGTGCTGGTGTGTATGCATGGAGAAAGAGATCTCATTCACTGCTGCTGGGAATGCCATCTAGTTTAATCTTTCTGGAAAACAATATAGATATTTAAAAAAAAAACTGAAAATTGAGCTCCCATATAACCCAGAAAAATACCACTCTTGGGGATATATCCTAGGAACACAATACAAAAATGCCCTCTACACTCTTATGTTCATCACAGCACTATTAAAAAAAAGCCATAATCTGGAAACAACTTGCCAACAAATGAGTGGCGAAAGAAAGTGTATTATATCTATATAATGGAATACTCTGCAGCCATTCTGAAAGACAAGGTCAGGAAATTTGCTTATACATGGATGGATATGGAGATTATTATGCTATTATGCTGAGTGAAATGAATCAGAAGGCAAGAGATAGAATAATCTCATTCATTTTTGGAATATAAGAAAAACAAGACAATATGCTACTAATACCAAGAGAAAATAAAAGACCAATTTAAATTCACCCCTGAATTTACTCATTATGATTTTTCTTTCCCTGTGACATGTGTAAAAACCTTTTTTTGTTTTGATATTTTTATCCCTTAGTAGTTGAAAGCATTTCAGCCCAGAATTTAAGTTATCTATCTTCTCTGCCAAATGTGTCATAAAAAAGGGGGCTAATATCACATCCTTAATCATGAACCAAATTAGGCACTTCTCCTGATTTTACAAGTAAAGTTTTATTGGAACATAATCACATCATTCATTTAAAGATTATGTATGAATATTTTGCTTGAGTATTCATAAAATAACATGGTGTGTAATGGTTAAAATATATGCAATATAATAAGATCTAATTTAAGCATATAGGGGGTAAAGTTGCTCAAAAATTAATATAGACTATACAAAAACTATATAGAGAAGAGGCAGAGAGAGTCGGGCATAAAAAATCTATATAAACTATTGACCACATTGGAATATGAAATCAATGACTATGAAGGCACTGCTACATTAGGGAGATTCTCAGAAATCTAGTATCAGACCATACCTTTCCAAATAATCTGTCCTGAGAGGGACATAAATAGTTATGAGTTGTTTGTTAAACTCACTCATGATGATAATTTTATTTGCTGTGTGTCTAAGCCATTGTATTTACTTTTCTGACCCAACTATAATCAAATGTCACTATGAAGATAGTCTTTTATATGTGATAAAGGATTTAAGTGTTAACTTAATTCCATTGATGCATGGAACATATGTAACACTCATACATTTATATTCAAATCTTAATGTTAATGTTATCAATAGACATATTCTAAAACAAATTACCCTGCACAATATGGTGCACCTCCTCTAGTAGTCTAGTTAATTGGTAAAGTGTTTGAGATCAAAATCATTTTTCCTCAAGAAGAAGCAAATCTATTCTAAAGTTGCAGTATTCGAAACCCTACCTGATCTAGCTTGCTAGACTGCAGATTTTAGCAACTTTTAACAAATCTAACAGCAACTTTTGCTTCAAATTAATAGTAATTAATAGTAATCCATCAGCCTTCCCAAAAGCTTCTTTTAATGTATTTTAATATCTCAGCAGCTATGACTCCTACTGACTGATTTTCTGAAAAAATGTAAAAAAAAAAAAAGAAAAAAAAGAAAAAAATCCCTGACCATTCAAATTCTGTCCAAGCTAAAAGATTATCATCTTATTTGTATTAATTATACTATTAATAATTTTTGTAGTACTGAAATTTTTCCAGAGTGAAAAGCTATTGATGATTCCCAAATAATTAGAAATGTTAAGAAACATATCCCTTGGACACACAGGTTCTTAGTTCACAATTAAAAAGTTTGAGAAACTTGGGGATGGGCAGCCCTTGCCACCCCAGACACTGAACAGAAGTGGCTTTGATAGCAAGTTCAGAGGTAAGGTCAGCTCAGCTGAAACAGCTTTTTAAACATGGGGTTAGAGGTCAAATCTGGCCAGCATGCCTCTTCCCCACTGAACATGTTTGACATTCTTTGGGAAACCCTGTGCCTGGGAGCAAAGGTAGAGGGAGCTGTTCTTTTTAAGACTCAGCAACAGCCACATTCTTCAGCGATGAGTCTTTCTGAAGTGCCTTGAGGATGATCTCTCCAAAATACATGGCCAAATACTGGACAAATGGTCCTTATTAATACAAAAGCTCTGTACTTTCTCAAGGTTCCTTTCTTTTTCCTTTTGAAAGTTCTTCACTTCCTTTGGCTGTTTAATATCCTGGCTTGAGGGAAAGTACTAATCATTTAGCCTTGGATTCCAGTCAGTATCTTGCTATTCATAGGGATTATGACTCCCAAAGCAACACCAGGCTCTTTGTGGAAAGAAATTCATAACTAATACATTATCCCATTCTCCTTTAAGAATGACCTGTCCTTCTGTAAACCTTTCAGCCCTTATAATATTTTATGCCTAATTCTCTGTTCCCAATAAAGTGTCTTGCTAGTTATTAAAAGAGTCAAAATAGGGGCAGGCGAGATAGCATGGAGGTAATGCTTTTGCCTTGCATGCAGAAGGATGGTGGTTCGAATCCCGGCATCCTATATGGTCTCCTGAGCCTGCCAGGAGCGATTTCTGAGTGTAGAGCCAGGAGTGACCCCTGAGCACTGCTGGTTGTGACCCAAAAAAAAAAAAAAGTTGAGTCAAAATATTGAACAGCATAGTCACTTTATAATATTAAATTTTTAATTATATGGACAATATAGTTTATTTAGTGCAGTGATTTTTTTGTTTTTATTTTGTAGAGGCAGACTATTACATTTAGCACTTAGGGGATCTGGGACCACTCCTAGAAATACTTAGGCCATCCAGTCATCACTGGTGGTCTGGTCACTCCTAGGGATACTCAATCCAAAGTTCAATGGATGGGCCTGGCAAAGCTCAGAGCTACCATGGCCATACCTTGGTGGTGCTAAGGACAGAAAAGATGGTGCTATTGTAAGAGGAATTGAATTAAGGACATTGCATATGCAAGGTATAAACCCTGACCTAAACACCTAAACACTCTCTGGCCTCTGCAATAGTTATTTTTAAATAATTATTGACTCAATCGTGACCATTAATAAAAAAATCTATTTTCTGTAGCCTCAGGCATACTGCTCAAATAGAAAATAAAACGACAAAGGATTTGAGGGCAGGGAAGGAGGAGACACAGACCTGGGGAAGAATGGAGAAGGCAGAGAAGGATTAAAGAAAAAATTTATATGCTTAAGAATGTACTAGTTCTGGGGCTGGAGAGATAGCATGGAGGTAAGGCGTTTGCCTTTCATGCAGGAGGTTGTCAGTTTGAATCCCGGCGTCCCATATGGTCCCCTGTGCCTGCCAGGAGCAATTTCTGAGCCTGGAGCCAGGAATAACCCTGAGCACTGCCGAGTGTGACCCAAAATCCACAAAAAAAAAAAAGAAAAAGAAAAAGAAAAAAAGAAAAGAACGTACTAGTTCTGCAGTGTCATCTGCAATGATTTTTCCAAAATATAACCATAAAAATTAATATGTTGACTCTTTGTTTATGTATTTCATTGTGGCTTCTATTTGATTTATAATGTTAAAATTTATGTCCATTTGTAGCATAAACTCTCATTTTTAGCCCACTACTCTGCTAGTAAGGGCTAAAGAATTCTGTATATTAACCTAAAATTATTATTATGCTAACAAATGAAGTTAAGGAAAACCACAAATTTAAAATGGATAGATGGTATATAGATTATTATTTCATCATCTGAGAACTAGTAATGAAATCCTTCTGTTGGTTAAGATCTATAGTGGGATGATCACTGTTAAAGGATTCCACAAAAGCAAATTTGCATGGAAGACTCTCTAAGTAGCCCCTTTTTACGGGTGGACCCATGAACACAAAGAAAAGCTCCTTGGATGAAAATGAAGCTCACAAGTTGCAATCAAGTGCAATTACTCAACTGTTTTCTTAAGAACATACATTTGGAATCAAATGAACTTTTTGAAAACTCTCTACAAAAAGTTGTTTTAAATATTATTTTATAGAAAATAAAGGAAAAATGAACTATATGAAGTGAGCCATGAAAGATCCCAGGCAACTAAGTAGTCATTTGAATGCAGATTCCCATTTGCTGCTTCAAGAATATGTTTCTGAACATGGCTCTCATTATTAAAATCACTTACGGCAAACACAGAGAGCTATTTTGCAAGATGAGAAAAACTTAAGCTGCATCTTAACGTGTGATTATGAGCAGTCATGTTAACTACTTACTCTCAATAAGTGCCAGAGGAAAGAATGAACATTTTTAGTGTTCTTGGAGCTGGGTCTGGGTGCCAAGAAACCTCAAGCAAAAGTCTTGCTGCTTGCTACTCCTGGTCCCAGAGGCAGCCTCAATTCTATAAACAGTCACATATCTTCTATCAGACTCCTGGGCTCCTTTAATAAGCTTTCTACCTTGCAAATATAAATTAATTTTCTGTGCTTCTACATTTCCTTTGCAGACTAAAATATTGTAGCATGATTTTTTATGAATTTTATAAGTCAGACTGAGTTTTTCACAAACTAAAAAGTTCTAAGGCAGACTTTCTAAGAAAATAAGAGAAAAAGAAACTTTCCAAGCTGAATAAAATAATGTTCAAAAGTTAAAGATAATTGGACTCTAAAGACCTGCTTTATGTGAGCAATGATCTAGAGCAGGTATTCTTTTCTTTTTTTATTTAACCAACTTTATTACATACATGATTGTATTTGGGTTTCAGTCATGTAAAGAACACCACCCATCACCAGTGCAACATTCCCATCACCAATGTCCAAAATCTCCCTCCTCCCCACCCAACCCCCGCCTGTACTCTAGACAGGCTTTCTATTTCCCTCGTACATTCTCATTATTAGGATAGTTCAAAACGTACTTATTTCTCTAACTAAACTCATCCCTGTTTGCGGTGAGCTTCATGAGGTGAGCTGTAACTTCCAGCTCTTTTCTCTTTTGTGCCTGAAAATTATTATTGCAAGAATGTCTTTCATTTTTCTTAAAACCCAGAGATGAGTGAGACCATTCTGCGTCTTTCTCTCTCTCTCTCTCTCTCTCTCTCTCTCTCTCTCTCTCTCTCTCTCTCTCTCTCTCTCTCTCTCTCTCTCTCTCTGACTTATTTCACTCAGCATAATAGATTCCATGTACATCCATGTATAGGAAAATTTCATGACTTCATCTCTCCTGACAGCTGCATAATATTCCATTGTGTATATGTACCACAGTTTCTTTAGCCATTCATCTGTTGAAGGGTATCTTGGCTGTTTCCAGAGTCTTGCTATGGTAAATAGTGCTGCGATGAATATAGATGTAAGGAAGGGATTTTTGAATTGTATTTTTGTGTTCCTAGGGTATATTCCTAGGAGTGGTATAGCTGGGTCATATGGGAGCTCGATTTCCAGTTTTTGGAGGAATCTCCATATTGCTTTCCATAAAGGTTGAACTAAATGGCATTCCCACCAGCAGTGGATAAGAGTTCCTTTCTCTCCACATCCCCGCCAACACTGCTTGTTCTCGTTCTTTGTGATGTGTGCCAATCTCTGGGGTGTGAGGTGGTACCTCATAGTTGTTTTGATTTGCATCTCCCTGATGATTAGTGATGTGGAGCACTTTTTCATGTGTCTTTTGGCCATATGTATTTCTTCTTTGTCAAAGTGTCTGTCCATTTCTTCTCCCCATTTTTGATGGGATTAGATGTTTTCTTTTCTTGTAAAGGTCTGTCAGTGTATTGTATATTTTGGAGATTAGCCCCTTATCTGACGGGTATTGGTTGAATAGTTTCTCCCACTCAGTGGGGGGCTCTTGTATCCTGGGCACTATAGCTAAAGCAATCATTGGGAAAAAGAATATGGGAGGAATTACTTTCCCCAACTTTAAACTGTACTACAAAGCAATAGTTATCAAAAACAGCATGGTATTGGAATAAAGACAGGCCCTCAGATCAGTGGAATAGGCTTGAGTACTCAGAGAATATTCCCCAGACATACAATCACCTAATTTTTGATAAAGGAGCAAGAAATCCTAAATGGAGCAAAGAAAGCCTCTTCAACAAGTGGTGTTGGCACAACTGGCTAGCCACTTGCAAAAAATTGAACTTAGACCCCCAGCTAACATCATGTATGAAGGTAAAATCCAAATGGATTAAAGACCTTGATATCAGACACAAAACCATAAGATATATAGAACAACACATAGGCAAAACACCCCAGGACATTGAGACTACAGGCATCTTCAAGGAGGAAACTGCACTCTCCAAGCAAATGAAAGCAGAGATTAACAGATGGGAATATATTAAACTGAGAAGCTTCTGCACCTCAAGAGCAGGTATTTTTGCAGAAACCTCTCTGTTGCCTCAGCTCCTCTTCTGAGGTTTATCTTCCAGTCAATGTGGATGTTGTTTACCCTCAGTCCCTAGTGACACAGACATGACTACCTAAATCAGAACACAAACCATATTCTGCCACCTGACTCACTTTGTCTTCTTGGATGGAATTTGAGTCATCTGAGTCTATTTTCTCACTTGAATTTGGCAGAAAGTAGGAAAAAGGCAACTGCAACTGCACACCAAACATTGATTAAGCTGACCAACGATATAAAGAAATAAGCACAAACTCTGCTGAAGAGCTCATGATAAAGTGAAATGCGTGATATTTCATGAGCAGTGTGTGTAAGTTAAGAACTAGTGTGTTCACTATGGAGCCATAAGAGACCTCAATGAAAAGACTATATGAGTCTTAATTTGAAGTAGGTGATGTTTTATAGTTATTTGGGGGAGGCTCTTTTATGGTTAGGGAAATAGCAAATATTTACTATCTTACAAAAGGAGTGGCCCTGATATTTGGGAAGAATAACATAGCCAGAGTAGAGAAAAAGGAAGTAGGAGGAAATAAACACAGAGCAGCAGAAAAGAAGACGATACAGTCAGGAAGAGGTGCTGGGATCACTATTCCAATAAGTGTGGCTCATATCTTAAAAGATGGAGTTGTATAATGTCATCAACGGAAAGAGGAAGCAAACTTTGACCCACGGGGCACTTGTGACCTGTTACCTGTTTCACAGTTTCATTGAAACTATGTTGAAAGCCAAGCCCTTTGTTTTAATTATTGTTGTCTGTTTTCAGGTTATAAGAGTGAAACTAAGTACTAACAAAGCAAAGTCTAAAATATATACATTCTGATCTTTTTTTGGGGGGGCACACCCAGTGACACTCAGGGCTATGTGCTCAGAAATCGCGCCTGGCTTGGGAGACCATCTGGGACTCCAGGGGATTGAACCAAGGTCTGTCCTAGGTTAGCACATGCAAGGCAAATACCCTACCGCTTGTGCCATGCCTTCAGCCCCTACATTCTGATCTTTTACAGAAAAGGTTCAGCAACATCTGATTTAAACATACCAGAATTTTCTTCATGGAAAAATGTATAGAGAGCATGATGCATCAACTCTGTGGTGTTAATAAAAAGCCAGATACCTTTGATCTGGATGCTTCACAAATCTTAACATATAGACATATTGTATCCTCATATCAGGATACATGGCTGACAATACCACAGACCTTACACATTATATCCAAGTTTGAGAGCGAAAGATAGGAGGAAGCAGTAACTATTTCTTCTCTCAGAAAAGCAAGACTAATCTAAATTTTTGTGCATTTTTCTGTCATGTAATGCATCTAGCCTTCAAAAGATGGTAGAAAAGTTATGAATGATACGGATAGAAGCTTTTAAACTTGGACTGTGGCTCACAATAGCTTAATAGATGCAACATAGATTAACTGAAAGATAAACTGAAAATGATTATTGAAAGAAAAGTTATGAAACATAATATTCATTTACTAAACATGAATATGCCTGTTAAGTATATGGAGGCTTTCATAATATTTCTCCTCAATAATCCTTTCCCTGCCTGTTTCCCACCTACAGCCTTCCAAGTGGGGTGCTGTTTGAATCCTAATAAATAGGTGATTAGCAGGGCAATCAGGGTCCTTTTGGGCAGTTGGCTTGGTTTTGTGGAGCTACTTGCAGGCTGACAAAGGATTCAGCTTCCAACCCTCTCACCTTTTTACCTTCCTGTCTGTGTGAATTATTTGCTGCAGATAGATATTAGCAGGGTCACTTCCCCGCTCTGGGGCCAGGGGAATGGGAATTGCTTTCCCGTTCTGGGGACCAGGCCTCAACTAATCTTGGAGAAAACATCACACTTGATATGTCCTCTTCTACTATGTATTGAGTGGGAACCTCCAAAGAGGTGCTGAGGAGACCCTGGCATCCCTCCTGAACATTTTTAGCCAACAGGCTTTTAGAGTTCAGTGCAAAGTCCTAATATGTGGTTTGGGACTTGCATACATTTGGGATTACATAGGTCTCTTCAGAAGTTTTCAGGAGCTCTCATGATGGTTCCAGGGACTGAATTAAATTAAGGAAGATATACACCTTAATTCCTTATATTTTGTCTCTGGTTCCATCAACTTTACTTCTTAAAATGCTAGTTATATATTAGTCACTAAATTCATTTCATGTCACAATATTGGGTTTAAGAGCAATCTGAAAAATACAAAGTCACAATCCATTTGGGCTGGTATAATGCTTCTCAAAAAAAGCTTTTCTCAGGACCCCAAGTTCTTCAGGTTTGGGCCCTGGAGACCCTTGAGTCTAGCCAAAGTGACCCTGGTGTCACTAATCAACAGCTCACAGGGGCATAAATAGTATTATATCCTTAGAATTAGCAATGAGTCACTAAAGTGTTGAGAGGGGCCCCTAGGAACCCTGAGGACAGCTTAAGAATTATCCAAAACGCTTGCACCTCATTCATCTCCTTTCTCTCACTCTCCTTTCCCTTTATTTTCCATCCTCCTCTCTTTTTTTTCCCAAAGAAGTGACATAAATATTGTTTTGTTAGCTTTAGTATTTACAGCACCCACACAGGTAAACCAAAAGTCAGTTACAAAGTTCCATAAATACTGAAGTAAAGCATGCTGTGACCCTCCTTCTGAAGGAATCATCAACCCTGACCAGGAGAACTTATGTTCTATGTAAAATGCAGGTAGAGCATTGTCTCCTCAGGAGTATGGAGAGGGTTGTTATGGTATTCCTGAAGTAAAGAATCTGACAAAGTGCCAGACCCACAGTGCAGGCACAGGACAAGTCAGGCTGCCTTTTCAAATGCAGTCATAATGTGAGGCTGGGAGAGCCTCAAGTAAGTAAGAGGAAATGATTTTTATGCAAGTGCTGTAAAGCCCTAGGAAAATAGCATATTACCTAATGCTTGTATTTACTTATTCATTTTCATAGAATGAAGGCTATGTTGGATTTATAATCTGTTCTTAAAGTCCTTTTAGAGACACCCAATTATTGACCTCAGTTTTGATGACCAGACCACTTATTGGCACAGAAGCCATGATGGTCCCAGGCCACAGAAATATTCTGTGCCAGCAGAGGATAAAATATTCTAGGAATCCATCAAAGACAGAGTTGAAGGGTCCCTGTCTAACTATCATTAGCCTCTTTAATTTTGCAGGTAGAGAAACTGAAGTACAGAGGCGTTGGACAGCAAGATCATAAAAGACAGAATGACAAAAGCAAATCTCTTGATCCCAAACCCAATAGACTTAAAAACAGCTCTTCTCAAGTGGGGCCTGGGGCCCATAGTCTTAAAACCCAAATTGATTCTTCCTCTGTATGTGCCCTTGTCAGCTGCAAAAAAAAAAATAAATAAAAATAAAAAATTATTATTATTTTACTCTAAAACAATTGGGAACTACCAAGTGGGTGAAGCTAAAATGACTTATGTTTCCGTAGGTGTGGGAGGAGGTCCGCGGTCAGAACTAGGAATGATGAGATAAAACAGAAATTGCAAATGTTTCCATGATACCGCCCAGCCCTGTTCCCAACCCCACACACAGAAGCAATAAATTATTTCCGGTTCTCCAAAAGGCCAGTGACCATTAAGACTGCCTCTGCACTGACAAATACTCGTCGAAAAGGCAGCAACTGAGAGGGGAATTTTTGTTGCTTTATCCTTAGACCTGATTTTTATTTCTTCAGCTTCGTGGAGCTGAGAGTTTACTACAAAAAGCGAGAATACTGAGAAGAAAATAATGGAGGTTACCAAGACCAAACAGTCATATGAACATTGAGTAGAAATAAATAATAATCAGGGGCCGGGCGGTGGCGCTGGAGGTAAGGTGCCTGCCTTGCCTGCGCTAGCCTAGGACGGACAGCAGTTCGATCCCCCGGCGTCCCATATGGTCCCCCAAGAAGCCAGGAGCAACTTCTGAGCGCATAGCCAGGAGTAACCCCTGAGCGTCACAGGGTGTGGCCCAAAAACAAAAACAAAAACAAAAAAAAGAAAGAAAGAAATAATAATCAGACTTAGGTACCAAATCGAAAGCCAAAGACAACAGGATCGATACCCAATCTACAACAAGCATGACACAGAGGGGACCACTTATACTAACAGCCCTGGGAGCAAAGGAGGAGGATATGGGATGCATGCTGGGAACCAGGGGAGAGGGAGGAATGGTGGTGGGAATGCCTCTGATTCAATGTCACTATATACCAAAAATTTTACTGTGAATGATTTGTAATCCACTTTGGTCAAAATAAAAATTATTATTAAAAAAAAAAAGTGAGAATATACACGGGTTCTCTTTGAGCAAAAAGATAGCAACACTCAAAGTAAGGCTTCTTGGATCAAATCCTCCCAGTGACTCGCACACTCATTGCCCTGTCCCTGCAGGAGCTTTTTGTTGGAAATCCAGGGTTCCCCATGGCCCACAAGGGCTTTGATCCCACACCTCGGACCCACCCAGCTCAGAAATCTGGCCTATCGTCCAGAAGCTTCCCAGCCACTTCTGCACCTTGCAGGGCTGGGCTGTCAGACACGCCTCCAACTGCTGGGGAGTGGACAGGGCGGGCCAGACAAAACGAGGTGGCCCCATTGGCAGAGCGGGTAAGGGGGGACGGGGCGAGAAGGACAGATGGTCAACGCTATTGGCCCACGAGAAGCCCAGGGCGGCGAGGGGAGGGACTCAAAGCGTTGTTCGGGAGGCCGGCGAGGGAGGCTCTTCCAAAGCAACAGCACCGGTGGCAGCGAGGGCTCTGCAGTGATAGCAGATTCTGGTCGGCGCGATGCATGAATGGTGAGTGCTGAGCCGGGTGAGAGTTCGGAGATGGCCCCGAAGCACTGGCCTACTTCTTTACTAGCCCAAGACCTCCCCAGACTTTGGACTCTGGAGACCTGGCACCTGATGGTGTCAGCTGCCCAGAGCGGGTCCCTTCCCCCTCCCCGCCGGCCTCTGTTAGTGCTTTGGGCCCCCAGGACTTTGGGCCCAATGCTGAGAGTGGGCACTGCGCCAAGCACCTTCTGGGGATCGAGGGGGTGGACCCTTAGGGGCTACTACAATTGAGCTTTGCTTCAGGCTATAGGCACCCAGTCTCTCGTCTCAGCCCTCATCCTAAACGCTTTGATCTGAATTGTAGGGAGAAACTCAAAGAGACTTTGTCACAGCTCTGTTTTCATAGATGGAAAACTAGCTCAAAAAGAAAAACAAAACCAGTAGAAGGGATTCAAAACTCTGATCCATTCCTTATTCCCTCTTTCAGAGGAAAAAGGGGAGCTTAAATGTTATGGAAAGATCCAGGTTTTCCCAGAAGGGATGGAATCAGAAATCTGAACCCCACCTTTGTTGCCTCATTCATTTTGCCCACTGATTTAAGAGCACACTCTGCCCAACACTCTGCTCCTGACTCTTCGCCTGCACTTTCCACCTCCTGGAGAAGCTTTAGTGGTTTAATTAATCTGACACAGCCACAGCCCTAGGGGACAAGGGGGAGAGATGGAATCAGTGATGGGCCAATGATTTCTTTAAATACCTGAAGAACAACCTGAATGACCTCATTTAGCAGAGAACTTGAGTAAAACTGTGGCAAATAAAAACTAGGATTCTGGAATTTGATACCAAGTAGGCGAGATATCAAGCTTAGTGATTGCACTGGAATAGAATTTCCCAGGCACCTCTGTACTTTAATAGCCCAGTCAAGATTGGTTGTCAGGGGGCTGGAGACATAGTCAGATTAAAGAATCCCTGAACAATGCCAGGCGTGATCCCTGAAAACAGAGCTAGGCATAAGTGATTTGTTTCTAGAACCAATGATTTCTTAAGCAAACTACTTGCTAAAAAAAAAAAAGAAAAGAAAAGAAAAATATTTCTAACACCTTAAGCTAATTGTTTTAACTAGCAGGTGACAGCTGCTCTGCCTGTCTCCACCTCCTCTTCATAGTTCCTGAGCAGCTACCACCAGGGAGGGGCAGGTGGCAGAGAGAACTGGGAAAAGAAGAAAGGAAAGGGAAGAAGAAAAGAGGAAGAAAGTAAAAGGAAAAAAGTACATTTAATTTAAGTTAGAATACTGCTGTGTGCAAGTCATAGTTGTGTTTCAGGAATGCCCCTATTAAGTCAGCTCTCATCCATTCTTTTCATATTTCTCTCTGATGTGCTCTTGGCAGTACTGGCAATTTAAGATCTTAGAGTGAAGTGAAAGGGAGCCTTCAAAAACTATCAATGAAAGCTGGGGCAGTGGGCAGAATTTCCCTCACTGAGATTCCAATGAGTGGCCTGCAGGTCAAGAAGAATGTGATCAGAATGGGCTAACACAAGTCACAAAGAATGTGAACAGAGCTTACATCTGAGTCAAAGTTCAGATCCTGTCAATGCACAGCCACTAAGTGGTGAACAACTGATCTGCCAGAAAATGCCCTAGAGATTGGAGCTTGAGGTTGGAAAGTGATGAGCCATCTGTCTGAGTCTTGGGTGAAGTCCCAGGAGCTTTGCTGTCTCTCCAGAGCCCTAATTCCTATAGGAACCTGAAAAGAGAACTTTTTTTTTAATGAATCGTGAGGCCTATCTAATATTTCACCTCATTTACATTTATACTATTGAGTCAACTTATAAGCAACCAGAGATTGCTTATAAGAGATGCATCAGGGTGCATGAGGCCACATAGACACAGAGCTAAGATTTAAACCCAGAGTCTCAATAAAGCTAGTATTTCAATCCTTACAAAGTACACTCCAGTAAATATTTTAAAGTTGTTTTAAAGAAATGTCAAAAAGTCTAACATTGTAGCTCTATGGCACAGCACTTATTTGCCTAGCCTGACTGAGGCCCTGATTTCTATTCCTAGGTTCTGCAAAAATAAATAAATAAATAAATAAATAAATAAATAAATAAATAAATAAATAAATAAATATGCATAGTGTAGTTAGTGGCTGCACCTCTCTCAAGGCTTCTCTTCTGTTGCCATTCCAGTTAAAGAGGAACTTTGTACCAGGCTCACTCTCCTCTCCTGGCTTTCTGATCTTCTGCTGAGACAAAGATTTAGAGCCCCTTCACCCTTGCCCTGACTTACATTGTGTCCAGAAGCAGCGTGCAGGCTCAAAAATCGCAGAGTTGGGAAGAGCTGTGAGCACTCTCTACGTAGTTACTGAATTAATGCCTGAGAGAAGCTACATCGCATGCAAAGTTGGTGCCCAGTTATCTCCTCTCTTGCTGTGACAGCTTCCATAGAAGTCTTAATCTAGGGTAGGGATTTCAGGGTACAATAGCCGGCTTCATAAACCCTTCCTGAAAGTATGAGGATTCAGTGTGCATGTGAACATATATACATACTGATGTACACGTCTAGACGTTTTTCAGGTGAGAAGAGTGTTAGCTTTCACAAGACTCCCCATGCTCCAAAAGTTTCTGACATGCACCATCTCACAGAAGCTGTCTTCTATCAGTGGCCCTCCAACTATGGCCCACGGGCCACATATTGTATTTGTATCTGTTTTGTTTCTTCATTGCAAAGTAAGATATATGCAGTGTGCATAAGAATTCATTCGTAAGTTTTGTTTTTACTATAGTCAGACCCTCCAATGGTCTGAGGGACAGTGAACTGGCCCCCTGTTTAAAAAGTTTGAGGACCCCTGCTAGCTGCTGCTCCTGGAATATGGGTCTGTGCCTAGCACAGTGGGTAGTACAGGTGAGACAGTCCAGTCTTTGAACACTGAATACTGTGCAGCAACACTGGTCCCTGGGAGCAGTTTTGGCCTACTTTCCTATTGCCAAGTCTGCATCTCTGACCTAGGCAACGTGGATATTGAGAGTAGTCATTCTGAGTACGTGAGAACATATCTTCCGGAAGTAAACACAATTGAAAGGATTCCTATTTTTTAAAGATTTCTTTTTCCTGAGGCAACGTATGAACTAGTTTGGGGAGTGATAGTACTATAAGGCCATGTGGTATGTTTACAAGTGACTGGTATGTTTTTAGTGCCTGGAGGAGGGAGGCAAGACAGGAAAATGGAGGCTGGACTCCCTAGAGAAGGAGGCAGTTGTAAAGGTGGAAGGTTGACAAAGGATTTCTTGACCTAATTTCCAGTGCCCTGAAAGTAAGACATTACCTTTAATGTAATCGCCATACACAGTGAAGCCTTTGCAATAGGGCTGGTAAGCAGCTGGAAGAAAGATTGACCTATGTCATTGCAGAAGAAGGACAATGTTGTCAGAAAGGTCTGGCATTTGAAATGAGTTCAGAATGAACTGACATCAGTGATGGGAGCTCAGACAGGATCCTGAGTTGATGGTGGCAGGCACAGTGAAGGTTCGCTGTAAGGTTCACTGCCTAGGAAGGCAGTGAAAAGGTGACTCAGTAACCTCCTCCTCTGTGTTTCTGAGGCCACCAGCAACTCAATCTCTATTGTGGACAGTATCTTCTCCACCTTCCTGGATCTCAGGACTAGTGCAGGTAGGGGTGTGGCTGAGCCAGAATGGAGTCACAGTGTAAGAGCGAGGACAGCATGGGGGTGGGGTGGGGTGGGGTGGGAAGAGTTTGTGTATAGGGAAGCTACAGCTGATGAGTCACTGAGTCTGCTGAGTACCTGTCATGCACATCCCAGCAATTGACTTTCTCTGCAAAAATGTTGTGCAGAGGGGACAGAGAGCCTGTCCAACCAGACCTTCTCACAGAGGCAGCTGGTACCAGCAGGTACATCAGTTTCTTTCCTGGTCAAGCTCCTGCCATTTGCTGGCTGATAAGTACAGAAGAACTCCTTAAAAGGATTATTGTTTACAGTGCCTTCCTACTGACTGTTGATGACAGTTTGAAGTTACAGCTATAGGGACCGGAGCAATAGCACAGTGGTGGGCGTTTGTCTTGCATGCAGTCCCCTGAGCCTGCCAGGAGCAATTTCTGAGTGCAGAACTGGGGAAAAAAAAACACTGAGCGCTGCCAGGTGTGGCCCAAAAACAAACAACAAAAAATTTATAGCCGTAGGCCAAAAAGCAAAGTTATGCTTCCTAAAAGTGCATGGCACTCATCCCAACAATTACTCAGAAACTTTTTCTAATAGGGTGGAGAAATGGCCAGATGTGCTCCCACACCTCTGGCCTTGCTTCCTCCATCACTCTCTTTTACCTGCTTTACATAAATGTAAGTCTTAATTTTATGAAACATTAGAACGGATTGGCAAGTTCTCAGACTGACATCAGAAAAGTTTAAGTTGGATACCTTTGGCCAAGGAAAACAAAAAACTACCTTCTATTTCTGACATAAATTTATATAAGATAAGGCCTTGTCTGGCAAAAACATCAGTATACCAAATACTCCTGAAAAAAGAGTTTGCAGTGCACTTATTCTCTGTCAGCCTTTGCTTGCTCCTTTTTGCTCCTAGCCAATAGGTATTGGATTGCAGTGGTGACCTGAGAGCCAAGACCTGATTCTGTGATAACCTGCTTGATGACTATAAAGGAGAAAAGCCTATAAAAGAGAAGCAATGCCTAGCAGTTAAAAGGGCTTTAGTATCCTTTTGTCCCAAACCAAAGACCAGAAACAATAGCAGATACATGCCATCCACAGAGCAGCAGCTTATGTGGAAAATAAAAACCGTTCTCTGCCTATTCACTGGGGACAGGTAACCAGGGCTGGCACTTCAACTTGGGGCCCCATTCACTAGGGGTAGGGAGCCATGGTTGCAGCTCAAAGGGGGTTGTAGATCCAGAGCCTACTCCAGCCTGAAAAGTAAACATAAAGACCTAAGCCCTGTGCTTTAGTGCCTGGAGGAGAGATGCAAGACAGGACAAAGCAGGCAGAACTCCCTAGAGAAGAGGCAGGCATTTAACTCCCCACTCCTATTTGCCTTTTTTTTTTTTTGAACATTGTGGTTTGCACTACTGTTAATAAAGGGACACTGTGCATATCACTTTATTTCCTTTCAACACCCAGTTGTTGTCCAGAGTAATCAGTTCCAACGATCATTGTCATAGTGGACCCTTCTCTACCCTAACTACACTACTCCACTATTTGTGGCAAACTTCCTTCCATGGACTGGTTCTCCTGACCCTCATCTCTATTGCCTCTGGATATTATTACCATACTATTCAGGAGTAGTGTTGGGGCTACAACCCAGTGATACTCAGGAGTTACTCCTGACTCTGTGCACAGAAATCACTTCTGGAAGACTCGGCAGACCATATGGGACTATCTTTTTTTTTAATATCTCACAAATTAGTGAGATTATTCTATATCCCTCTCCCTCTTGACTCTTTATAAAAGATTAATTGATTATATGTCTGGGATCAGTCTCTGAATACTCAAGTCTTTTCCATTGACCTGAGGAGCTGTTTCTGTTCCAATACCATGCTGTTTTAATAACTATTGCTTTATAGTACAATTTAAAGTTGGGGAAGGTGATGCTTTCCATCTTCTTTTTCCTAATGATTGCTTTAGCTGTCCATAGGCATTTATTGCTCCAAAGCAGTGGTCGGCAACCTTTTTTTTTCAACTGAGCCAAATCTTGGCAAAACCATGATTGAAATTTATTTTGAGAGCCACATTTTTGTTTTTTGTTTTTTGTTTTTTTCAGCACTCAGGGGGTTACTCCTGGCTCCATGTTCAGAAATCACTCCTGTCAGGCTCAGGGGAACATATGGGATGCCAGGATTTGAGCCACCAACCTTCTGCATGAGAGGCAAACGCCTTACTTCCATGCTGTCTCTCCAGCCCCAAGAGCCACATTTTTAAAACCGAAAATACATAGGATGGTACACTAATTTTAGTTTCAATAAGTTTTTACTGAGAATATTCTGCATGCAAGTATCCACATAGGTCAGGAGGATACAAATAACATAACTAATAAAACAAAAACTTTAGAACATTATTGATAATGTTAAATTCCATAAAATTTGCCTTACAACGTAAAGAAAATTACATCCTGACAATGACTGACAAAGTCACAAACACTAATGTGGACATTGGCCTTGCATTTTCTTGGATAGTTTGAGTAAGTCAGGTTTGTATGTTGTTGTTTTTAATTTTAGGCACAATTCCAGGTTCTCATAGATGAGATGATTTCTCAATTTATTCTTGATAAGATTCATGCTTGAAAATGATTGAAAATGACCCAAACAAGGAAAGAACAGCAAACGCTAGCTTTTTTAGTTGATTATATGAGTTAGGAATACTATTCCAGGTGTTAAAAATCAACATATCTAGAACCGGTGAGGTGGCGCTAGAGGTAAGGTGTCTGCCTTGCAAGCGCTAGCCAAGGAAGGACCGCGATTTGATCCACCGGTGTCCCATATGGTCCCCCCCAAGCCAGGGGTGATTTCTGAACACTTAGCCAGGAGTAACCCCTGAGTATCAAATGGGTGTGGCCCAAAAAACCAAAAAGAAAACACACACACACACACACACACACACAAACCCAACAACTTCTCCAGGTCTTTCAAAGCAGACCACTTGTACTGTGAATTAAGTTCACATTTGTGTTTCTCCAGTCTTTCTAAATTAGCACAAAGACATTCAAATTTTGAGCTCTACAGTTTTGTTTTTTTAAATCCAGAAATTGCATTTCAAAGTTGCCAATGTTGATATTAAAGGGAGAAAAATTTAATTCCGCTACAGTGGCATCCAGAGGTTTTTTTTAACAAAGACCAGCGTCGCTTTGCTGTTTCTGAAATCCTGAAACCTCTTGAGAAAAACTTCCCTCATATTTAAAAGTGTTTTTTAAAATAGGTAAATGTCAGTATCAGAATTATTTTCTTGGCGATGTTTCAACAGGCTTGGAAGGTAAATCAAAGTTTCTCTGTCAAAATCTTGAGCAAAAACAGATAATTTCTTTTCAAATGAAATAACTTCTAACATTGAAAAAATGGTGTTTCCTTTCCCCTGTAGTTTATGATTAAGCTGATTTAGATGTGAAGTAACATCCACCATGAAATACAGTTTTTGAATCCAATGATCATTTGTTAATTCTGGATAGTGAACATCTTTCTTGAGGAAAAATGCTTTCATTTCTGATAATAATTAAGCAAAACATTTCAAAACTTTTCCTCTTGATAACCAAAATGTGCTGAAAATTTGAAACCCTACAATATGGAGATGAAACAGGTAAAATAGAAAAACCTTTGAACAATCTTTAAAATCAAGGACAGTGTTCCAGAGAAAAGTAGTGATTTCACTGAAAGGAAAAAAAAATCTAATGACACTTTAATGTGTGCTGCGAGAAACCAAACTTAAATACACACAAAAACAAAAAGGCACTTTGTTAAAGGCATATGGTATATCATAAAGGAATTATGATAGAGTGCCTGAAACATTTTAAAAATGATTCTTTTATTTAAACATACTTGTTGCAAAATTATTCATACTTGCGTTTCAATCATAGAATGTACACCACCCTTCACCAGTGCACTTTCCCCACCACCAATGTCCCTTGTTTCCTTCCCCTTCACCCTCCTCTGCCTATGTCAAGGGCAGGCATTTTGTTTTGTTTTGTTTTTTTTCTCTCTCTATCTCTCTTTCCTTTTATGACACTGCTATTTGCAAAATTTCCTTTATGACACCATGGTTTGCAATATTGTTAATTAAAGGGTACCATGCATGTCTCTGATCCATTTTCAGCATCCAGTTCTTGTCCAGAGTGATAAGTTCCAACTATCAATGTCATAATGTACCTTTCTCTATTCTAACTGAACTCACCACTTTTTATGGCAAGCTTCCTCTCATGGACTAGTCCTCCTGTCCCTCATTCCTATTTTCTCTAGATATTATTACCATATTGCCATTTATTATTCTTATATTCCACAAATGATTATTCTGTGTCTACACCTCTCCTTCTGACTCATTTCATTCAGAATAATAGTCTGATGTGTTGATGTATGTACAGATGATGCACTGTGCATGGTCAGTGTTTTTGTGTAGTCACAAGAAACAGAAGTTGCACACCCGTACTTTTCATCCACTCATTGTATGATAGACTGGATTCAAAAAAACTCCCTGCTGAACTAAACTCTGTGACAGATGACACACAGTAAAGATAATTTGTGAAATTCACAATTGTGATCAATTCAGGCTATTCACCACCCTGAGTGAGAGTATGGATGCCCACTACTAGCATCTTCTCCATGAAGAAGTGAAGTGGCTGTTCAGGAGAAGGGTGCTCTCTCGCCTTGTTGGCAAGAGGGAAGAAGTAGTGCAGTTCTGTGAGAGCAGAACTCTGACTTTGTACAGCCCCAGTTAGATAAAGAATGGGTAGCTAAGCTTGTGTATTTGGAAGACATTGTTTATTTTTTCTATGAATTTAATATTTCTCTTCAGGGAAGTTTCACAAGTAGTTTTTACAGTGAGACATAAGATGGATGGATGTGTTCAAAAAAGAATCGGATTCTGGGATAGCTGTGTCTGAGAATGATATATTGAAATGTTTCCACTACTGCAAAAAAATTCTGATTGGCACTTATATTATGCAGAAAGTCATAGTCAATATGAAAAACAGCATTTAAGGGCATTAGCTCACAACTTTAATCATGAATACTCTGAACATGAGAATTCACGGAAAAGAAAACTCTGGGTTGAGAAGATGTAAATGGAAGATGCCACTCTTGTGCAAAATAAAATATGTGTTTTAAGATCACTCCAGGTACTGTATTTCTAAACCCCACCCAACTTGGTCTGAAGAAGCAGGGTAGCAGGAAAGAAATAATAAACCAAGCTACCCAGGAAAGGATGATCATGGAGTTCATGGCCTTTTACCTTGTACTCTCTGCCTCGAGCCCAAAAAGCTAGTCCTGACTCCTGGAGCGGCCGCCTGGCACACAGAAGAGCCAAATTAAAAGTGTAAAGAGCCACATATGGCTCGAGAGCCGCAGGTTGCTGACCACTGCTCCAAAGGAATTTAAGGACTGTCTGAACCACTTCTCTGAAAATTGTCATGGAGGGTTTTTTGGAGGAGTTGTTTTTGGAGGAGATGCCTTCAATTTATACAATGCTTGGAGAAGTATTAACATTTTTTTAGTATTAACATTTTTAGTGATATTAATCCTCCTAATCCAGAAACATGGCATATGTCTCCATTTCATTGTGTCCTCTTTTATTTCTTAAAAAGTTTTTTGAAGTTTTCTTTGTACAGGTCTTTCACCATTTTAGTTAAGTTAACCCCATGATACTTGAATTTCTGATGCATAATTGTGAATGAGATTTTTTTCATTGTCTTTTTCTTCTCTCATTATTTCTATTAAAAACCTTATATTTTGCATATTAATCTGGTAGCTTGCTACTTTAATATATAAATCTCTAGTTTCTAGAAGCTTTTTGGTGATTTTTAGAATTTTCTAAATTGTTCTAAATGGTATGTCACCTGCAGTGAAAACTTGACTTTTTTTTTCTAATTGGATGCCATTAATATCTTTTTCTTCCCTAATTGCTATGACAAATACTTCCATTACTATCTTGAATAGAAGTAGAGAGAAGGAGCCACACTGTCTTATGCATATATTATCAAATGAATTTTATTTTCATTTTGTTGATATGATGTATTATATTAATTGACTTGAGTATGTTAAAACTATCCTTGCATCTCTGGAATGAATTCTACTTGGTTATGGTGTGTGACCTTCTTGATAAACTATTGGATCCTATTTGCTAGTCTTTTGTTGAAGATCTTTGTATCTCTGTTCATCAAGGATATTAGACTGTACTTCTCTTTTTCGGGACATCTCTATTTGCTTTTGTTATCAGAGTGATGTTAGCTTCATAAAAACTCTTTGGGAACACTTCTGTTGCTTCAGTTTCCTGGAAGAGCCTGAGGAGTATTGACATCTCATCTGGGATGCTGAAACTCATTCTCTTTCTCATCCAAGCTAAGCTATTTGTCCTTTGAGTCACCTTTTTTTTCTCCTGTTTTAACTTTGTTATCTGCTACCATGATCCTCCTTTATTTTCCTTCTTGATCCTTCCCTCAACTGATGAATAGCCTCCCTCAACTGATGCTTTCCAGTTTCAGCGGGAGCCTGTTTGTGTTTGGTATATCCTTTAATTAAGGATGTTCCTTTGGACTCTACCACAGCCAACAAATGGCAGATCTCTTGTATCACTCAGCACAGCGCTTTGCAAATAACATCACCTAGAATCCCACACAATACTCAGGATGCAGCCCTATCACCCAGTTCACTGTAAACCAGAGCAGCCTTTTTAATTTGGCTTGTACATAAGGTCCTTTTTTTTTTTTTCTGGTTTTTCAGGTCACACCCATTTGATGCTCAGGAGTTACTCCTGGCTAAGTGCTCAGAAATTGCCCCTGACTTTGGGGGAACCATATGGGACGCCGGTGGATTGAACCACGGTCGCGATCTTTCCTTGGCTAGTGCTTGCAAGGCAGACACCTTACCTCTAGCGCACCCTCACCGGCCCCATACATAAGGTCCTACAGTTGAGATTGCTTTACTATTTGGAGGTCAGTATTTTCACTGTAGTTTGGAACATTAAGACTGGGAGGAAAAGCTTACAACCATATGAGTTCAGCAGCTTCCAACCCAATGCACCTTCAGTTAATGAATTGCTGCTTTATGTATAAAGAACTCCACTTGCCAATGTTCATATTATGGAGAGCAAAATAGATGCATGTAATGGAAGAATAAAAATTTCATGAACTAAGATAAAAAATCACAAACTGGACTCTCTTTAGAGGCTCATATCTTGCAAGTAGATTTTATCTAACTTTATTTTACTTTCATTACTGTTTACTTTCTTTTCCGTGCCTCATTTAATTTTTATTATTTTATTTATTTTTCACTGTAACTGTTATTGTTGTCACTTTTTAGGTTGTTTTAAAGCAATTCAGGTCATACCACTGTAATGACTGTAATGTGTTTCTAAAATTACAGTGGCTGCTCCTAGCAGGGATTTGTTCATCTTTCCCACTCCATATCCTTGTGAGTTTGCAAGAGACTCTGATGCACAAGCACAATCAGAGGCCCGGGGGAGCCATTACTATGCCACATTAATTGGTATAACACATGTTTCTGGATTACCAGATAGGGAATGGGAATACTGTAGGGTCATATACTGTCTTCAGTGCACAGGCCTGGAAACAATACCTCAAGTATCAATAGTATACCTTTAGTATTGATGCCAGAAATAAATGCAAGAAAGCAATGTCCCTGCTGTACCTCTTCTCAGGTGCTAGTGGGGAGTAGAAGGTAGAGTGAGAACTGAAGGCAGGATGACCTTCAGGGAGCCAGGAGCAGGTGCTGGGTCACTATTCCTGGTAGTGGCTGAGGAAGGTTGTTCTACCATGGATTCCTGGAGGAGCTAACGTTAAATACATTGAGAATAGAAGGATGTTAGATACACTCTGCTTTTACCCAAAACAGGCATTTCCCAGCTTCCTCTTTCCTTTTCACTCATCTTGTTGCCATGTAAAAGTCCACCTAGACTAGATTAACTTTTGTGTCTCATTCAATTCTCCCTGGCAAGGTTGGGATTTGAAGTGGTAAATAGAGGATTCTATTTAGCAGGCACAGAGATTACAAAACAAGAAGCCACCTGATTCCATTATTCTGTCCCTCATGACTTTCTTGGTTTATTAATTTTTCATGGCTACTTTGCTTCAGACCCAATCACATGGGGTTGGAAATATGGTGTGTGGATTTGTTTACAGGAGGATACAAGGAGCAAGGAGTGTTCTGGACAGCTAGTGGCAGTATAAAAGCTCAAGTATTATAAATAAAGTTGGTTGAAGGAGCTGTGGCAGCTCAAGAAAGCTGGGACTCAGCAGAACATGGGGATATTAGTACAGCAGAAGATGAGAAAAAATATTCACCTGTTTTTATTTCTAGGCATATCCAGCCTTTCTTAGAATGAGCTTATTAAGACTTGAATTAGTGAGCCATGCCGTTCACTTACAGAAACAACACTGAAGGAGAATCCCAGAAGCATGGTCCTATCCTGGGATTGAAACCAGATATGCATGGGAGGCCTTTGAGGAACTATCTAGGGAGACCAGCAGATCACTATTTGTATGGGGAAGTCAACATGCTGAGGAACTGAAACCCTATTTTGTAATCCTTGTTGCTGAGAAGAGAAGGCAGCTGAAGGTCCCCTATTTCAGGCCTCATGAGTACCCCTTCCCATTCCTTTGGCGTAGAAACTAGCTGTTGTCTATGCTTGGAGATCTGTCCAGCAGGGGTGCATGATGCCTTTGCAGGCCATCAGCCCAACTCTAAGCCAACACATAAAGGAGATATTTGTAGAGTGAGTCTGAGACTCCTGCAATGCCACTTTCCTTAAACCACTCTCTACACCACCCATTTTTCCCCTAGAATCGGACACCATTTGGGGGCTGATGGCCACACAGTGGCAGACAGATCTTGTGTGTGTGACATTACACAAGCATAGAAAGCACATGGGATTAATCAGTCAATGCCCAAGCCAGGGAACAGAAAATTCTGTAGTAACAGAGCACTCTTATATTTGTCAGATAGCAGTTAGGCCTGACAGTGAGTTCTCAGTGGCACTGGCACAGACACAGGCTAGGAAGACAAGATTGAGCTAGGTTCACATGAACAGATGTTGAGTTTTGTGAAAGAATGGTGAGGTTTGTGAAAGAACTCACCTGCCCTGTATGAAGAATTTACTGTAACCTGCTGTGTGACTTCCCAGTGTAACTTAACCCCCCCCCCTGAAATTTCTAGCTTGTGAGGAGGATAGAGGCATGGTCAAAACTGGAATATGTGTGTAAAA
This sequence comes from Suncus etruscus, assembly GCF_024139225.1. NCBI lineage: Eukaryota > Metazoa > Chordata > Mammalia > Eulipotyphla > Soricidae > Suncus > Suncus etruscus. Next base: position 33,300,137 of record NC_064864.1, on the reverse strand, counting down.
TTGTACACAGTGCAGTCCCATGGGAGGACTTGATAAAAAAGAATACTTGGGTAGAATAACAAGAAGAGAGAGATGCAGAGATCTGTGTTGGAGAAGCCAACAGCATGGTAAAAGTGCTAGTGAGATTTACCCTTTATGGAAGAAATATAGCTTGAATTTGAGAGCCTCCCACTCAAATCTTTCCAGGATATAGGTGGGAAGATATAAAACAGACTTGTGAGTCTAGAAGCAATTTTATACACAGAGATGACCCCACTAAATTGATAGGAAGAGGAATAAGAAGGAAATTGGTGAAGTTGCTGTTTAATATTAGTATTGAGCTATATTCCTATTCTGGGGTCACCTGTACCGCTTCCTTTTATCCCATGGGGTTTTGAAGAAGATCGCATTATCTATATCTCTTATAAGTCAAAAATAAAGCAACCCTAGTTTATAAAAGATAGATCAGTGTTGGAAAGGCTATTAACCTATTATCTGGGTTCTAAATTCTTGTATTGAAGCAGAATTATTTTTATCACTTATTCATTAGAATTCTTGGTCAAAGTATTTAACTTATGCCCATGTTTTCTGTTTTCTTATCCACAAAATGAGGACAGAAGAGTACTTTCCTCATAATGTTCTTGTAAACAGTAAATAAAATAATTCATAGAGAATATACAGCACAATTTCTAAGATTTACTGAGCAAGGTTCCAGTTAACCTATCCCGAGAAGAGATGGGTTGAATCTAATCTACCATACAACCTTCAGATTAAATTCAATGAGAATGGAGAAGAAAGATCAGGATGGGAGGTGTGTTTGGAGTGGAGGAAGAAACGAGCTTTCCAGTTGTCCTGTACCTGTCAAGGATGGTCTGTAACACTCAGATTGATCTGATTTCTGTACTGAAGTTCTGACATTGTCCACCAGAGGGAGCTCAGCTGACACGCTAGGTGTGCCATCCCTCTGGGGCCTCTGTATCCTAGCCTTAAGTCATAATTAGCGACAGTTGTTCTGAGGAGTAGGGTAAGAAGCTGGGGAATGGACTTGAATGGGAAAGTGAGAAGTGAAGCCAAGACTGCTAACCTCTGAGTCAAGGTTTTTGAGCACTGCAGATCTGAGCTCCTCACTCCAGGATCAAATGTCTGTTTCATCTTCCCAGTAGGTGATTTTCTCATCAATATACAAGAAAAGAAGATGAAGGAAAATTCTCCACCCAGTTCGTATGTGCCCATCAGTGACAGCAAGCTTATCCTGACGTAAGCCTTTGTGTCAAGTGACTTCATACCAGCTACCTTCTGTAATTTTTGTGGGCACGTTAGAGGGATGCTGGGCTCTTTTCTTCACTGTGAAAGTGTATTTTGCCTGAAAATCGGGTCACTTATTTTGTTGCTGTTGCCAGCCCCTTCATCAGGTAGTTTTGAGGGCCACACAGGGGTTCAATCCAGAGCTACACACATACAAGTTATGTGCTCTATGACTTGAACCACATCCCAAATCAAGACATTCCTTTTAGAAGTCTTAAGAATGTCTTTGGAATGCAACTTTGTCCCCCTGCCAGGGAGTTACAAACTAAGGAGAGTGTAAAAATATTTTCTACAATTCTACAGAATTGGCATTTCATTTATTTCAACATCAAAACTATGATAGTGAATCAAACAGCTCAGGGAGAAATAAAACTTGGTTTTGATGTAAAGAGTTAGTATACCTCACTAACAACTGAGTATCCAATACCCTCTGCCACTGTCCTTATGTCACTCTCAGTCACCTCCTTCATTTTCCCTCTCCCCACCTCGACTGGTGATCTTAGTTTTGTAATATAAGATTAAGAATTTGTATGATGTTAGTTTTCTAATTAATTTAAGAATTTAATTTTATTGTAAAGAATTAATTACTAATCTTTTCTAAATTCATTTCTACATTAAAGAAAAAATATATTTCATCTCAGTTTTTAAGTCCTGAGCCCAAATATTTTCTAAATTTGGGACAGCACTCCTTTGCATCTTGAAGGTACCTGGGTAGAGACTCTCAGAAGACAAAAATTTTCTATTGTTATCACTTCACGAGAGAGCCCATAGCACTACTCTTCTTATTTCTATTGTCTAAGAAAATGCTGCAATAGTAAATAAAATGTGAAAAAGTCTTCATCATTATTATAATGGTGATTACAATTAATTTCATGATTAATATGCAGACTTTAAGGTTAGCATTTACAGGCAGGCGCTGTGATTTGGAAATACTGGACCCTGCTTTGTTAATTAAATTGCTTCCCTATCAGCCATCATCATTCCTAGGGCATACTTAGAAAGCATACTGGAGTACTCCATATCTCCTCCATGGTTGTTGTGGTGAAGATAAAGGAGATGCCTGAAGAGGTACTAGAGCAGCACTGTCCAATAGAAGTCACCAGCCAGGTGTGACCAACCCACATGAGCTGTGATTGGACAGGAGTAGTTAGTAACTCTAACAACCCTCTAGCTTGCAAGCCTATCCTACCCCTGAATAATGGGAACAACATTGTTAATAATCTTTACATTGAATATATGTTGCCATGATCATATTTTAAATCTCCCGGTTACTCCATCTAGGTATAATAGATCATGTATTTTAAAATATATTCCTAAAACAAATTTGACCTGTTTCATTTTCCTTTTTAATATGACCACTGCACATGTGCTTTGCCATTTTCTGCCTATTGGACTACAATGTTGTGAAGAGCTCACCTCATATATAGGAAACTGTCCTCAATTCTCTGCTACACCCCAGTCAATGCACCAACCCTGACTTTGCAAATATTCAGATAGAGTGCTCTGCTTAGGGCCTTACTGCCTCCACTGTCACTTTCACCCCTTATTGAAAGTCAGAATGGGGGAGAAGCCAACACCCCTGAGAGTACTCCCACAACAGTCACCCTAGGCCCTTATGGAAAGGAATAATTTTTGAAAATGTTTTGCGAAATATTTGTGCAAATGTCAATATATCCCAAACTGGGGGATTTACTCAGAGGAAGTGACTTATAAGTAAAGTATAGGGAAATTTTTTAAAAGTCCTAATAATGTGCAAAAAAGAAAACCTCCTTATAGAGTATTGTCAAAGTTGAACACCATTATGAATTTCACTTTCTTCTCAGACCCCACTCCTACCCTTTCCAGGAGGGCTTATAAATAAAACCAACTAGAATACTAAGGGATCTTGCTATGCATGCCTTGAATGATGTGTATTAACAGTCTTATTTTACAGATAAGATTGTTCAAGCTAGTAAGACCAGATGCCTTGCCCACCACTCCATTGTACTCCAAGAGTATTTGTGTGTGTATTTGCCTTTTTAGGTCTGAACTCTTAAGCCTGTTGAAAACCTACAACTGCTACCATGAGGGGAAAAGCATCCAGCTGAGACACAGAGAGGTGAGGCCATCTCTGTTCTTAATTCAAAGGATCACCATGGACTGTTGAGGACATTCCTGGTTTAGAACTATTACTCCAGGTGTATTGGCATCCCATATTTACTTTCAGAAGTGTCCTCAGTAGACACCATGTTGCATAGTTACCTTGTCACTTATTGTTTGGGCGAAGTGACAGTTTACTAGCAGCCAGGATCTACTCTCTGAGGTTCCTACAAGTTATGAAGGGCAGAGAATTCCAGGGAGAGTTCAGGCTGGTGACAAAGACCTGTTGGCATCTTCTCCTTCCACCTGGGACTTTATTCTTGTGTATGGCTGGGACATTGCTATAATAATCCTAAGATTTTACGGTTCGCCTTCTTCTGTACATCCCACCATACAGATAAGGACCATAGCACAGGACTCTGGCATGCTTGAGTTTGTGGACACCATAGAAATAGAAAAACAGAGTTTCTGTGCTTGTTAATTAGAATTAACATCAGAGGAAGGCCTGTGGAGGGTAGTTCACAGACCAAACAGGTCTGACCCTGAGAGAGGTGCAGGAAATCTCTGACCCATCTGCAGCTGGTTGCTGCCGATCAACCCATATTTATTTCTGCTATGCAAGAGTATGGGCTTGATAAAACCAGAGTTTTCTGATTTTTCAAAGGAAGATAGATAAGTGCAACTTCCTGTGGTATTTTTCAAACCCCAAAATGTCATGTGGGTAAATAAATGTGTTTGTAGGTCAGTTGCAGCCTGTATTTACCAACTGAACTTCGGGGATGTGTCCAGAAGACCCAAGGAGCTACTCATGGGCAGATGAAGTGGAAGCCTGATCTTGCCAACCTCTAAAGGCTCTGGACCTTGATTGGTGGATTGGGCCCCTCTATGCACTAATTCCATTTATTTTATTTTATTTTGGGGCCATACCCTGAAGTGCTCAGGGCTTATTCCTATCTCTGAGCTCAGAGATCATTCCTGATAGTATTTGGAGGACTATATAAAATTCTATAGATCAAACCCCACTTGGCCATATGCAAGGCAAACAAATACCTTTTGCTCTGACCCCTACATTATTTATCTTAAAGTCAACAGCAGAGTGTTGCCACCGTAAAGTTTTATTTAGGCACTTTCCAAAACTGAATTTGGAGTGCCTACTGTCTCTAGCCTGTCAGAGAGGACTTAGATCCCCTGCCTCCAAGTCCTGTTCTGAAGTGACACAGTTTTACACCTCTGTTAGTACAGAGACCTCATCTAGGCAACAACCTCTGTGCTCATTAAATCTTACTTCCCTTGCGTAGTAAATATTATTTTATTAATAATTTTTATTTTGACCAAAGTGGATTACAAATTATTCACAGTAGTATTTTAGGTACATAGTGACATTGAATCAGGGACATTCCCACCACCAATGTTGTCCTCCCTCCACCCCTGTTCCCAGCATGCATCTCATATAGCCCATCCTTTGCCCCCCAGACTGCTAGTATAAGTGGTCCCTTCTGAGTCTAGCATTTTGTAGATTGTAGATTCTGTTGTAGTTGGCTTTGGATTTGGTGTTTAAGTCTGATCATTTTTTTATTTCTACTCAATGTTCATATGACTGGTCTTGGTGCCCTTCATTATTTCCCCCCTCAATTTATGATTGTACTTTCACTTGCTTCTTGTTTCATTGTCTCTTAAATGACTTGAATTGGGATTAAATGACCTCCAGGAAAGTCACACTTGTGCATAGGTGTTGGTTGATTCACCAACAGATGCAAATATGGGTCATGAAGGGAGGAGTTCTGAACTCCACTGTGCTGATATTTTGATTCTTGAAAACAAGTGGGGCATTTGCCAGCCTACTTTCTTGGGTTGGAGACTTGGAGTAGGGGCTATTTTCATGGGACTATGTTCACTCTTCTTTACACTAGGGTACAATGCTGGCTACATGCTTAGCCCACAGGGAGAAGGTAAATCTCATTATGTATTCTCAGTTTCCCTTCCTGAGAGTGGAAGATGGGGCAGGGGTTAAACAAGGGTACAATTGTCTGACTTTCAATTTGAAGGACTGATGTACCAACTTTGCACACAGTGGCTGAAAGGGCTAGCTAATGGAAAGACAAAGGAATATATGAGTAGTATTATAAAAACACTGTCAGTATCCATGAGAGTTCTACCAGCACAAGAAGCAGCTGAGAATTAATTGGTGACTCTGAGAAAGGTTCTGGTATAGAGCCAACACCATGCACCTCCATGTTAAGGCACCAGGTCTTTCACCCTGGAGCTTATCTATCTGTGCCTGCAAGCAGACACTGAGACAGCAGCTCCATCTGAGAGATGACTGTTGAGGTCTCAGACTTCCAGTAGTATGAAAAGCTGGAGATCTCAATCTCTTAATTCTCCGGGGATATTTCTCATTGATTAAAGGGGGACTTTGGTAAGGGTGTATGAGTCTGGTGAGTGGATTTCATCTGGGAGTGACAATACCTCATTTAAGAGCTCTTCTGCAGATGCTTCTGTAAAAACCTTTACTTCTCAAGCTCTCTTCAAATTTATTAGCAGCTAGCACATTACAGGGGGCAAACAAGATGATTGCATTCACCTGTGGAATATTATATACGATAGTACACAGGAGCCAGAGTGGTGGCGCAAGCAGTAAGGCTTCTGCCTTGCCTGTGCTAGCCTAGGACAGACCTCTGTTCGATCCCCCCAGAGTCCTATATGGTCCCCCAAACCAGGAGCAATTTCTGAGTGCATAGCCAGGAGTAACCCCTGAGCGTCACCGGGTGTGGCCCAAAAAACCAAAACCAACCAATCAATCAACCAACCAACCAAACAAACAAAAGAATAATACCCAAAGGAAATAGAAACAGTCAGTGAGCTAACATGAACAATTTTGACTGGACAGAGGTTTATTAGTTCCTGAAGAACTTCCTGTATTGTGTCAGTATGAAACAGAAGGTTAAGAGGACACACATATTACCTCTGCAGAGACACCAGGCCTGAGTCACATTGGGTTTGCTGGTCGCCCACACAACGATTCCTGACCTCAGCAGCAGCACCCCACACTGTGTCTTCGTACCAGCCTCATGAAAGTATTGCCTGCCTCCTGCTTCATTGCAATATCCCACCTGACTCCTGCTGTCGTGGGTGTCAATGAAAACTCAGCTCAGATTCCAGTCTTCCTGCTTTGTCCACTGAATCCTCTTTTCCTCCCTAAGTGCATTAAGTGGTATCTTGGGTTTCTCACTACTGCAGCTGGTTCATCTCTGCCTATCCAAAGTCCAGCATGGGGCTGATCAACAGTGAGTCCGCAGGAACGCCAAGGCAGCCTAGTGAGGCAAAGGCATTTTTCATTAGTATGCTGACATGTACTCAAGGCATTAGAGGTCACTTCAGGTTTTCGTACTGTCTTCCTGGGTCTTGAAGGCCAATGAATTGATCTAGCCTGTTCTTGGTAGACAAGGTTTGCTATATATCTGAATCCAGGTGACATTAGTGGTTACCAAAAATATCTAATTTTTAAAGTCTTCCTTTAGAGCAAATCGTGCAAGATCCTTCCAGAAAACTATGTTTAATTTTGATAAACTTCAACAGAAGAACTATTATGTGGTCTTTTTCTCCTAAAGATTTCAGGATTTTTTTTAAATTTACTTTATTTAAAGAACATGCATCACATGGTTGATGAGTTGACCATAATACATTTGTTTCTGGATAAGTGAAAACAAATTACTTTTAAAAAGAATATAATATTCCATTGTGTATATGTACCACAGTTTCTTTAGCCATTCGTCTGTTGAAGGGCATCTTGGTTGTTTCCAGAGTCTTGCTATGGTAAATAGTGCTGCAATGAATATAGGTGTAAGGAAGGGATTTTTGTATTGTATTTTTGTGTTCTTAGGGTATATTCCTAGGAGTGGTATAGCTGGATCGTATGGGAGCTCGATTTCCAGTTTTTGGAGGAATCTCCATATTGCTTTCCATAAAGGTTGAACTAGATGGCATTCCCACCAGCAGTGGATAAGGGTTCCTTTCTCTCCACATCCCCGCCAGCACTGTTTGTTCTCATTCTTTGTGATGTGTGCCATTCTCTGTGGTGTGAGGTGGTATCTCATTGTTGTTTTGATTTGCATTTCAGACACAAAAGAGAAAAGAGCTGGAAGTTCCAGCTCACCTCAGGAAGCTCACCACAAAGAGTGATGAGTTTAGTTAGAGAAATAACTACATTTTGAACTGTCCTAATATTGAGAATGTATGAGGGAAATGTAGAGCCTGTTTAGGGTACAGGCGGGGGTTGGGTGGGGAGGAGGGAGATTTGGGACTTGGGTGATGGGAATGTTGCACTGGTGATGGGTGGTGTTCCTTTTATGACTGAAACCCAAACACAATCATGTATGTAATCAAGGTGTTTAAATAAAAAAAATAATAATAATATAAAAAAAAAGAATATAAAGAAAAGCAAATGAGGGTAGAGGGAAAGAGGAAGGGGAAAGGAGGGGGAGAGAGAGGGGGAGGTTTAGTAAGCTCTTGTTGCTTGCTGATCATTACATTATTGCATTTGTTTCCAAACAGTAAGTGATCTCAGCTACACATTAGCATCTAAATTGCTGTATTCTTATGGGGAGCAAGAAGGAAGAGAAGTATTTTGCTTTGTCCTGCTGTCCTGGTGTGTCATCCCAGCTTCTTTGATCAGTATTTCCTCCTTACTTTACCTTCCTTCCTACATTACCTTCTGGACAACAACTGACTTTTTGTGCCCCATCTGATTGGCTTCTCTATCCTATACTTTACCTTAGGACCAGGAGTGGATGGGCTGAGCATGGAAGGGCAAATCTCAGGCTTCCTACATGCAGTCCTAAGGCCTTGTACCTCATAGCATGTACAAGATAAGGATTCCTCAAGAGGAAGAGAGGATGCCAGAGATAAAATTTTGTTTGAAGGTGTTAGTAACTTATGGGGTCTCACAAAAAAGGGACAAAGGGCTGGATCTAGAACCACAGAGATGGCAGTGATTCATGGGGGTAGCTGATCTGGTGTAAAAAGCTAATTACTATGGATTCTTACAGGAGAAAGGGGCTTTGATAATTGAGGGTCTCCTCAACATTTCCTGGGGACTGAGACGGCCCATTCGACTCCAGGTACAAGATGACAAGGAACGTACACACCTGTCTTCAGCTTCCTGGACATCTGGATGGCCCAGCTGTCCTATGTGAGTGCTGGGGGGGCCTCCATTTGCCTATTTAACCCCGGATGACTACTTGAGGGTTGTGGGAAGGATGTGCTAATTTCCAATGAGAAAATAGAACTCCCATGAGACTCTTGAGCATAAAGCCTATTAGCCTTATTCAGTTGCCTGTGATGACCTCAATGCATGGGAGTAGTGTCAACCCAGCATGGAGTTTCTAGATAATGACTTCATCTCTCACTTAGAGAAAGTTATTAGTTCCCCATTCTGTCTTTAAAATGGACAGAAACTGGGACCAGGACATAGCTCTCTGGTGGAACTCGTACTTTACATGTTGGTTTGAGCCCCAACACTGCAACTACATAAGTAAATTAAAGAAGTTGTATTTACTCTCCTGTGGCCATGCTCTTATTTAAACATCTGATTTTTTTCAACCTTTTAGTAAAATCTAATATCAGATATTCATTTTAAGAGAAGAATAGTGGCCTGGGTCACTATCAGGATGAAATTATTTCCCTACCTGTTCTATGATTCATTTCCTTCTTTTCCTTCCACCACTGACACAAACTGACAGTCAGCTGCTGACTTTATCTTGTTTCTTTACATGATCCTCCTAAGTTACAGAAATTCAGAATGTTTTCCCCTTCAAATATTGGAATAAAATTATTGTCTTGAGGCCACCTGGTTGTCCTGTGACATTCACTCCTGTGAATTTGTACATCACAGATTTAAAGCATAAAGTAAAGATGTATGAAGCAGAAGGGCTGCAGATGACTGAGGTTTCTAGTCCTGGGAAAAAGTGGTCACAAGAGCAGTCACAAAGCATAACCTTTGATGAGTCTCTGCTGGAGCTTGTCTCCTCTGCTTTCCTTACTCCTTTGAACTTCACTCTAGCTCCTAGTATCCCCTCTCTGGCCTCTGTTTAGAACTGGAGTCTGTTCTGCCCCCAGAGGCCAGATGGTCAACCCTTGTAGGTTGTCACTGTTCACTTTCTGGTCTAAGGGAAGCCTCTTGACACACATGGTCACAGATTCATGTTTCCTTCAGTCTAGTGCCAAGGACATTTCATGTGACCATGTGTTCTTGCACCTCAATCTATTCTAGCACATAGGACTGCAGGACACTCCTCCCCTCTCTGCAGACACTGCTCCCCTGTTTGTTTGTTTTTTAATATTTTTTTTGTTTGTTTGTTTTTGGGCCACACCCGGCGGTGCTCAGTGGTTACTCCTGGCTGTCTGCTCAGGAATAGCTCCTGGCAGGCACGGGGGACCATATGGGACACCGGGATTTGAACCAAACACCTTTGGTCCTGGATCGGCTGCTTGCAAGGCAAACGCCACTGTGCTATCTCTCCGGGCCCGTTTTTTAATATTTTCATTGATTCTCTTTGTGCAATGTGAGCCTCTACTGCCTCCTGCTTCTTTGCGCAATGTGTCCATAGATGCAGTACTAACCATTTTCATGTGAGCCTGCAGTTCATGGAACACCATGGTTGTCTCTTTACAGAAATAAATCTCTTCAGGATGGTAACATCACTGCTCATGAGTCAAATACTCTGCCTGAACATTGGGCCAAGGGTTCCAGAGACAGCTCAGGTAAGTGCAGCTGCCAGCAGGATCCTGTCTTACTATATCAGGATCATAGAGATGGAACTTGTTTCATGATTATAGTGTCTGAAGAAGCATATAAACCATGAAGTTGCCAAATGACTTTCATTGTTCTCAGTTACAACCCAGGCAAATGCCTCCTCAATGGGAGACCTTGAGCAGGCTGCAACAGTGACTTTGAGTCCTCTGCAAATGCTGTTATACAAAGGAAGTTGTAGTCCTGAGCTTCTTCTCCTTATACTTTGAGACATTTTTTCTTGTCTATCTTTATGCTCTTCTCTCATACTCAACCAATATCCACCATCCTAAAGTAAATATCAGAGAACAGGGTTGGATTTACCAGAAATCTGCCCTGGATACCCTCAGATAGAATACTAGAGGTATATGGCCAAGTGACATGGTTTTGACCACTTTTTATGGTCACCTTTTCTGCTGAAAACTAGGTAGTACCCAAACTGAGTCCCACAGAGGCCATCCCAGAAGAAGTAATGCAATGTACTCAGCAACTCATAGCACTTAGCAGTCTTTAGCCACTATGACATACCTGTGTCTGACTTTCTCATTTCTTGCTGCAGAACCCCTGGATTTAGCCAAGGAGACCCCACAGCTGATGCGGACCAAGAGTGATGCAGGCTGTGTGCAGCGAAGGCCCAAGTATCGTGGATCCAGTGAGGCCCAGAGGATCCGGAGGCACCGGTTTTCCATCAATGGACACTTTTACAACCATAAGGTAGCACTTTCCTGACCCAGAAATTGACTCCCAGGGAAGCCACAAGTATAGGTATGATTTGTTGGGTCTTTTTGTAGCCCACACAATACTCATGTCTGCCTTGCCCATGCTAGCCTATGACAGACCATGGTTTGATTCCCCAACGTCCCATATGGTCCCCCAAGCCAGGAATTATTTCTGAGTGTATAGCCTGGAGTAACCCCTGAGTGTCACCGGGTATGGCCCAAAAGCCATTAATAAGTAAGTAAGTAAATAAATAAATAAAAATAAAACAGTAAAAGAATAATTTGTTACTATTATAAATGGCCTGAGTGGCAGTTAGGGTAAGGCAATGAATGGAGTGACCTGAAATGGCACCACACCCTGAAATATTGAATAATAGAAGTAGAGGTTTCCAATTTAAGCAGCTGTCTTTTTTCATTTGTGTTGGGGACTTGGGGTCAGAACTGAAGAGTAGGAACACAAGAGAAGTTAGCCAGAAGTCAGTTGAGCTGCTCTTGATGCACCTCAGTTCATGGAATGAAAAATTCAACAAAAAAAGATAGACAGTTCCCTGCTCTTTTTAAAAAAAATTGAGGAGGCCTCCACCCTTACTTTCCTTTGCTAGGTTTGGAACCTCAATGAATAAGCAATAAAGTTTACTAAATCCAGAAAAAAACAAGACTATTTGACAGTAGAGATTCCTGAGATTGTCCTTCACTGCTTGATTTCTCAGGTTTTAAATGAATAAAGATTAAGACTTATCATTACCCTTAAGGGAGTCATTTTTCTCTAAGAGGCATGCTTACCTGCATATTTAATCTTAATTTAGTCAGCATAAGTGTCTTTAGGATGTAGAGATATCAGAGAACCCTGCAATATTTTAGAGGACCAGATAGGAATAGTGGGGGCTCTCTGTTCCTTTAAATTCACCTGTCCAGAACAACTTCTTACCCAACAAATTTGACACTCTTGTTTACAAGTAGAGTAGTTTTTCTTCTAGAAATTTTCTTGTGAATTTGGGACCCATTCATCATGTCTGCCATTCAGAACATGAACTGGTCCTTTAGGCATGTTGGACATTTGGTTTCTATTTTCTGGCTCAGCAGAGACTTCCTCATTTTATATCTTGCATGATATTAATTCAAAATTAATGTCCTAAGAAATCACGTGTCAAGGTATTTGAGTCATGAACAATAATGAAAGAAAATCTGTTCCTAGAATTGACTTCCTGAAATTTTTATTTAGTTATTTGCATTTGTTACTTCAATTATTTTTTAGAATTATACACATATGTAATAATGTTGTTTTGCTTCTCAGACAAGGTAAAACTTGGTACCTTCTTCCCCACCTTTATCCTGGCCTGTTAGACTCAAATATGTTCTATAAGGAAAACCTTGTGATTAGATAGGGCAAGCAATTATAAAATCTTTGTTCCTAGCTGTTGTTTGATAACATCTTGAGAAAAGACTTCAGAAATAAGAAATACTAATAGTGCCTTATTCACAAGACCTATTTCCTCCATTATATAAATTCTGATTTCTCTATTTATTCTATATTCCTTGGGAGGAGAAAACCTAGTTCTCAATTTCTGTCTAATCTAGAGTCTCAACCCAGAGTTCTGTATCAAAAATAGAGAAGGCAGGTGAGTCTAGCTCTCAAATTTTGTCAACAGGTGGAACATTGGACACAGTCTTTTATTTTTTCTAAGCTCCTAAAGAAAAATCACATGGGAGAAAGCATATCATAAAGGAGGAATGTGAAAATAACAATTTAGTTTGGAAGCCAAGAAGGCTACCAACTGGGGAGATTGAGATGTGCAAGGACATCCTAATGCAATGATGGTAAAGTACTGGGTTTTGGCTCACTTTCCTCTTTGAGATATGAGGTCTTGAAAATCTATTCTTTTCAAGTCTTTGTATCTATCATAAGAAAACAGAATTTGAGATAAGCACTTTAGAGGGCTTTGGTGAAGAATAAATCAAATTATACATAGAGTGTGTTGCTTATTCAGGATAGTATTATGGAGTATCACGGATAAATTCGTATATGGTACTTCCTAATCAAAGGCAAGGTACATCTAAGAATTTATTGCATTCCTCCTAACTATGAAGAAGCCATGTGATTTGAGCACAGAGTTGATGTTCTTGTGCAAGGATTAATGCATCATATGTGCATAGGATAGCACAGCGGTGTTTGCCTTGCAAGCAGCCGATCCAGGACCAAAGGTGGTTGGTTTGAATCCGGTGCCTGCCAAGAGCTATTTCTGAGCAGACAGCCAGGAGTAACCCCTGAGCACCGCCGGGTGTGGCCCAAAAACCAAAAAAAAAAAAAAAAAAAAAAAAAAAAGAAACTGCAGGTGCAGTTTGCTCCCTCATAAGTTAAAGTTGCAAGCTTTTTCAGAGTGTTTCACTGACCCACAGAAAATAGGTGGAAATTGTCAAGATTTAAAGGGGAAAATCTAGATATAGATGTGAAACTTACTGGAAGAATGAGAATAGAAAGATATAAGAACTTTGAGCCTTATAATCATGAAACCTTTGAAAATTTTATTTAAAGAAAGAATAAGGAAGTGATAGGTTCCTCCACACCTTGTGAATTAGACTTCAGGACATTGGCTCATAAAACTGATTTTTTTTTTTTGGAAAATGGATATACGGTATTATAGTTATCTTTATATAGGTATACTTAGACCTAGTGTGAATTTCTGTAAATGGACATGAATTCCCAGAGCCCAGTTTTATTTGCAGCCTCAGCTTCATCTGGTTCACGGAGCTCCCAAACTCTGCAAGATGCCAGCCCTCTGTACTCTTGGCCGTGTTCGAAATCATCCCCATTCCCTTTACAGACCTCCGTGTTTACTCCTGCCTATGGAACTGTGACCAATGTGAGGGTCAATAGCACCATGACAACCCTGCATGTGCTCACCCTGCTGCTGAATAAATTTCGAGTGAGTCTGACTAAGTGACTATGCACTTTGCTGATTTGCCTTCTTGTTTGTGACAGGGTGTTGGGGGAGGCTACCTCTTAGTACCTACGACTCCTGAGTAGTAGGTCTAGGTTTCTTCTACTGAGATAATATCCTACAGACTTCAAGCAGAGGGAAGAGGGTTTCTTGTATGTGTGACAAAAGGAGTGAGGTCACTGTGATGATCACTTTCTGTCCCCTGTCTCAAAAGCTATGGTCTGACTTCCTATTACTACCTATGCAGGTGGAAAATGGCCCCAGTGAGTTTGCACTCTACATTGTTCATGAATCGGGGGGTAAGTAGCTACTTTCCTCTGATCATTAAAAAATGAGTCTCTGTTTGACAACCACCGGGACTGTGCATGTTTTGGAGCCTGTTGACCTGTGCATGACCTAGGACTATGTAGTATCCTCACCAGGAAAGCCTCTTATCAGTCCAAATTCATATATAACTTCCATTCCTTTTACAAACTCATCCAGAACACTTGCAAAGATTTCATGGTCCTTTTAGAGAAGTAGAGGGAAGTGCATGTTAAATCATCTACATGTAACTAAAAGCCTCCGCACTAAGTCAACACGGCAGAGCTGATACTCTCTAGGCAATGTTCTCAGGCTCATTCTGATTTCTGTATAGTATATATGATTCCCCCCATGGACACTCTGTTTTCTGCTGTTCCTGAAGTAATCTCTTTTTCAAGATGGGCATTTGCAGAATTGTGAGATCTCTCAGAGGAAGTTCCTGGCCTAATGAGGAGATCCATCTTCTATCACATTCCTGTCCTTTCTTAATGCCTAGTAAAATGTATCAACCTTCTTTTTCAGAACGTACAAAATTAAAGGACTGTGAATTCCCACTGATTTCCAGAATTCTGCAGGGGCCATGTGAAAAAATCGCTAAGATTTTCCTCATGGAAGCTGACTTGGGAGAGGAAGTCCCACATGATGTGAGTTGAGACTGAAGTTCTTAAATTGGGACAGGGAAGGGGTACTCCAGAAGATTCTGAATGTGGCCTTTGTCTGAACTTCCTCAAGAGATATCTCCAGGAACCACATGACTACCTTAAAGAGTGCCCAAGCCCACCCTGCCAATGTTTCCAGCCCTCCTTTGTCTGCTCCCTCAGCTGGCTTAGAGGCAAATGGAAGTTTTGCTCTGAAAAACCAAGCACTGTTTTCCCCCTCAGGCATGTAGAAGCCTTTACTTCATTGGAATGTGTTTGTTTCTTATTTTTTTAAGCAGAGATTTTCTTAACTAAGCCCATAGAAAAGAGTCAGGCATCTAAGTCTTACTACAACCCAAATCCAGCAGAAGATGAGCATATTTCCAAACTCACCAGTTTGAAGGGAAAAGACCTGTATAGAGTTGAACCCCAAGGACTATGCTCTATGATCCTCTATTCTTGAGGCCATTCACAGACAATAGAGTTTCACTCCACTGTTAGAAAAAAATTAGATTGTTCCATCACTCCTATCCTAAGCCCCTGAGATTATCTATCAAGACTATACACACTATTGAATGTTTTTCCTAATATTAAATTCAATCATTTCTTGAGGCAGAACTTCTCCCTTTTGCCATCCCCAACATAAAGCAGTGTTGGGGTTGTGTGTAAAGAGGGCCAGCCTCATTCAAAAACAGGAACTGCTGAATTGGCCTCTATGGAAGCCATGAGGAAGGGAAACTATGTTTTGGGTTCTAATTTAAAACACATTAAATGTTCTTGAATCTTCTAGGTTGCTCAGTATATTAAATTTGAAATGCCAGTGCTGGACAGTTTTGTTGAAAAATTAAAAGAAGAGGAAGAAAGAGAAATAATCAAACTGACCATGAAGTAAGCAGTTCTTAATAGATTGAGTTGTGGGTTCTGGACAGCAGAACATATGTGCAGGGTAGAGCACCCAGGGTGGGGGCTGGAAGATTTCTTTCCCTCCAAAGTATAGAGGCCCTGATATAAGCCTGGGAGACCTGCTAATTTTGCCTTTCACCCAGAACTACCCTCTGCATTTCCTTTGCTCAGTACTGATTCCAAACAAGGGTGACAGTCTGAAAGCCTCAGCAAGTCGTGTGCAAAGAAGGGGCACAAGCTGTTGAGTACTGGGCAAAAGAGTTAGGCCAGAGCACTGGTGGGGAATCGACCAGGGTTGTAAATTCTGTAGGAGAGGGATTGCTTGGTACACATTCTGCCTGGTTTGCAGTGGGAATTCTGATTACTGGTATTCACAAATTTTAGGGAACCAGTTTTTGAAAAGGTGAGAAGGGCTGCAAGCTATTGAGAAAACTTATATTAGGGTTCAGCTATGTGACATTAGGGAGGACATATATCCTAAAGATGTATCTTAGGCTGGAAGATCTCTTCAGGAATTAAGAAATCGCTGAGAGGGCCTAAAGCTGGAAGTCTGATTCAGGTTTTAGCGTCCAGCAGAACGATATTCTTAGAAAATCATAGACTGATGATGTTTTTCCCCTTCTGTCCATGAACTCAAGACTTCATGTGGACAGTGAAAATAGACTCTAGTCAGAGGCAATAGTCCACTGTGTGGTCAGCAGCATCACTCTAGGATTTGAGAGCTGGAAGAGACCTGGAAAGTTATATAGTCAGTCCCTTCGGCATTCAGAGAGGCCCAAGATGAGGATGGTAGCAGCCTGGATTATTGCAGAACCAGGCTTTAACACTTGACTCCTGATCATTGATCTGTACCCTGTCCCTTCCAGCATGCTCTTGTTGGTACTAGAGTGTCTTTGGAATAGAAAATTTAGCTTTCTACTTCAAAGATCAGAGTCTTGCTTTCCTGTTTCACTACTCCTTAAAAACAAGTGACCTCTCAGGGTCAACCTTCCCTCTCCTTGGCAGTGAAAAGGAAAAACCATGGGTCTTCTAGACCACGCATCTGTGCCTGCCTTGGTCTGCTTCCCTGGTCTATTACCTCCAGAGTTAATGAATCTTGATTATACTTTCCCCACAGATTCCAAGCTCTACGTTTAACAATGTTGCAGCGACTGGAACAACTGGTGGAGGCCAAGTAGCCCAGCTAGAGATCACCTTCCCTGAAGCCCCACAGCAAGTGCACACTAAGTGATGTGATCACCACTAACTGATGACATTGACCAATGGCCACTGGTTGAGAAATCCAGCCACTGTGCTTCTGTCTACCTGCCTAATTATTTTGAGGCTTTTGTCCCTTGCCCTTTGGCTCTACAGTGAACACTCACAGAATCAAGACCCAGGCCTGAGGAATCAGGAACCTGCAAAGTGGGGTCTGTGTGCAAAGCTGACTAGTGGGCAGCTCTGAAGTTATAGCATGCCCTATAGTTATAACTCTACTGGATTACAGGGCCTGTCCTGTTTGTGTCACATTTCTGTTACTCAGAAGATCAGTACCTGACTGAGTCTCTGGGTGTATGGACTCCATCTATTTTCCCAGCATCTTACCAAAAACTTCTGAAAGTCTACACATCACTGTCTGCATCATCCATATGAAGTCTTTATCTGTCCTCAGGAGCAAGCACTGCTGGAAAAAGGAGGCTTTTAGCAGTTTTTGGATGTTTCCTGATCCTACCCATCTCTCCATCCTACCCTTGGCTTTTGAGTTTCTACTGTTCTCACACAACCTATAACCAGGAGAGCAGAGGCCAGATGAAGAGTAAAACAATGAACACTCCCCTCTTCTCTCTGTAGCACTCGGTCTTATTTGGAAATGTTGTCTTGTTTTCTCTAGAGCATACAGTATTTCTCAGAGGCTTCTTCACTCACTGGTATCTTAAGTAATAGTCATATCTAAAAGTAAAGTGAACCATCCTGAGATTGTGCTCTCTTTCAAATCAGAACTGTTATTCTGAAGCCAGGCTGTAGGAACTGGAAAAAATAACAAATACGGGATGAAATCAACATTATTGCAAAATGAGGATAACTCAGGGAAAATGGATGATTTTCCCAGGGAAAACTACCAGAATAAAAAATAATAAATATAGCTTGATGTTATGATGCTGATACTTTATGCTACTACTTGAATTGTTTACCAGAAAATTAATTAAAGACATTCCCACTGTCAAAATGGTACATTTATTCCTTAGTCCAGGGAAGCAAAAGAAGAGGTTTATTATGCATGTGATCAAGTGATCTGTGACAAAGTTACCAAAGCACAATATAGAGGTTTGAGTGGGATCTGGGCACCCTGTAGTTGTTGACTATCAGGGGGATATCCTTGTCAGATGCCCTTTGGGAAGCAGACACTTTGTCCCTCAGACCCTTAACTCTAATTAGGAAGTAAAGTCAGAACCAAACTATTTCAAATACAAAAAATGAGCAAATTCTCTGCTCCTCATGTCTTCTCAGGTGTCCTAGGCTATAGAAATAAAAAATAGAGCATACTGGACCCCACAATTCTTGAACAAATCCAGCTAATGAGCTACCTCTGGATTCATTGTTTGAAGGGTAGAGTTTTTCTTACTCTTGGCAGGGATTTTAGAAGAACTTTACTTATACCAGCAGTGAAAATTTCCAGAGCTTCCTTTCTCACAGAAGCCAACAAAAATGAAAAGCAAAGTCTTGGCCTTGGTGGAACCTCTATGGCAGGTGGAACCTCCATGGCAGGTGGACCACTCTTAGTATTACACTCAAGCCACTCCTATGACTGACCTCCTTCCCACTGTGTCCAAATGCAGATCCAAGACAGACCTTCTTGCCTCAATCTTAGGAAGGTATGCTATTATAAGATAACACTTGGTGGCATTAAACTATTTTTGCTGTCCTATTTGTCCTTGCATATCCTTCTTCTACTTTGTTTTGTAAATATCATGTATGGCAAATTTTAGTAATGTAATTTGCTTAAAAATAATCTAAAATCCCATTTTAGAGCTACTGCTATATAAAAGTTAGAGTCTATGGAGCCAGGATGTCTAGTTCCAAAGTCTAGTACTAGTACTTATAAATAAAAGTGACACTTTAGGCAAATTATTTTCCTTTGCTTTCTCATCTGTAAAATAAGAATAATGTCAGTTTGAAACCTTAATGTGGGAGATACATCATTAGCTTTTCTACAACAGCATTAAAAATCTCAGCAGTTGGGGTCCGGAGAGATAGCACAGCAGCGTTTGCCTTGCAAGCAGCCAATCCAGGACCAAAGGTGGTTGGTTTGAATCCTGGTGTCCCATATGGTCCCCCGTGCCTGCCAGGAGCTATTTCTGAGTAGACAGCCAGGAATAACCCCTGAGCATTGCCAGGTGTGGCCCAAAAACCAAAAAAAAAAAAAAAAACTCAGCAGTTACAAGGGCATGTATTTAATTGGCTTTGTGATTGCAGGTGATTGCAGATGGATCTAAGTGGTTCTACCTTTCATATCTTCTCAGGGTTCTATTGGGAACATGTTTTTTTCTAGAGGCAAAGTGAAAGAAGCAAATGGCAACTGAATCATAATGACCCCAAGTTTCTTTGGGGAAGTGATTCCACTTGGTGTCACTCACAAGTGGTTGGCCAAATCTGGTCACTTTGTTAGGCTCAACACAAATTCCATAAACAAATAAGTGAAAGTAAAGAATTTTTATTAGAGCTCTGCAGTGAGTACGCTAGAGTCAAACTGAGAGCTCTAAACTTCTTTCACATACACATTATATACTCTTTCTTAGATAGGCTAGGGGAAACATGTCCACATTTCTACCTTATCTGAAGCAAAGCAGATGTGCAGAAGCAAAATATTGTGGTTAGAAAATCCTGACTAGCTTCTGACATACATCATGTTTTCTTCTACTTTGACGGTCTAATTTCTGGCAGGCTTTAAGTTTGAATACCCAGCCAGGAATGCCCCTGTTAAAGGCTAGTTGCTATTTTTGTAGGTCTGTGCTGTCTCACAGGGCTGTACTTTCCCACAAGTCAGCATCAGTTTGCTTGGTGGGAACCACTCAGAGACACACAGCTGTGTGTGTGGTTTGTGTGTAAAATCAGAAGACACAGCAGTGTTCAGGAACAAACTAAAGTGATATTGAGTGAATATTAAGTCCTTCAAACAGTAGCTGACATATAATAAGCATTCAGTAAGCAGTAACTATTATTATTGCTAATAAAGACTTGAGTCCATTTTTTTTTGGCCTACATCCAGTAATGCTCAGGGGTTACTCCTGGATATGCACTCAGAAATCACTCCTGGCTTGGGGGACACCATATGGGATGCCAGGAGATCGAACGCGGTCCATTCTGGGTCAGCGTGTGCAATGCAAACATCCTACCGTTGCACCATTGCTCAAGCCCCTTGAGTTCATTTTGAGATATATCGAAGGAAGAAGAGAAACCTGTAAGACTGTAGTAAGGGGAGATGTCTGCAAAACAGAAAGAGAATGTTGTTGAAAATCATGAGGCTTTAAAGATGAATGATCTGGTTCAATCCTTGATTACTCAGTTACTGAGAACTGAGCAAATTTCTTTTTCCCTTGGTTTCCCCATTTGTTAAATTGTGAGGGAAAACTAATAGAAATTTGAGAATGTGAGGGGAAACTGCAGAGATTTTTTTAAGAGCATAAGGAGGAATGAAGGGAAGAAGGTGAAAATTTATGGGCAGAAAGAAGCTTAGATTACCAGAGTGAAGCAGTCAAAACCAAACAGTTTTGTGCAAAACCCTTTGTTCTCCAACGCCACAACAACCTTAACTGCAATTTAGCATGTGTAAGCCTACTTACTAGCCAATTGCACATTTGAAGATATAAAAATGAGTGGACCCTTTGTTCAGGCTGATGTGGTTGAGGAGGGCCCCAGGGTGATTTATGTGAAGGAAGGAGGAAAAATATGGCAGCCCCAGGAATTAGCAGCTTTCTCTCTTTCCATTTCCAACCCAACCCCCATGCCAAACCCTCACTTCAATCCCGAGGAAGTGGCTAGGAAGATGGATCTAGCAAGAACAGCAAAGTCAATCCTAGACCATACTCTTGGTCTTTCGGGTTGTCACTGTCCGTCCGTTACAGAAAAAAGGGAGACATGCAGTGAAGTGAAACAGATTTTATTTGAAGCTACTGAGGAAGGGGTTGAAGAGGATAAGAGATTAATGAATAACTCCCTCAAGAAATCACACATGGGACTGGAGTGACAGCATAGTGAGTAGAGCCTCTGCCTTGCATGCAGTTGACCGGGACCAACCCAGGTTCTATCCCTGGCATCCCATATAGACCCCTGAGCTATGTGCCTGGCACCATGTACCCAGGTAATACATGTGCGCCCCTCCTTAGTTCTAAACTAATTTTTATAGGGTTTTCCCAACCTGACCCAATAAGACCCAAAAAGGACCAGCTCAAAGTCCTAAATTTTGGGAACTTTCTACCTAGGTAAGAGTTTGCTGAGGTGGTTGCCAGGTAGGTAGGGGAAGTAGATCTTTGATTTTTCCTTTCCTGGCCTTAGTTTCATGCTGGAGCTTCTCCTGGTAGGGAGTCCATTCTTCTCTAAGCTTATATTGGCGCCAGGTGAGCCGGTTATCAATGAAACACCTCCAAACCCTGCCTCTTCCTTGTACTACATCTCAAGAATTCATTGCCCTGGGAGTTCTTACCTGCCAGCCTTCCTGCCTGCATCAAGGCTGAAAGTTAGCAAGATTACCTGAACTCTTGAATAAACTCTATTCTCTGGCACCCACCTTAGACTGCAATGTCGATTCCCTGATCTTCCCCTAACAAAATGATCATTCCAATTTTGCTCCAGCATTTTTGAGAATAATTAAAATAAGCTGGCTCATTAAAAATTAGCAAAAAGTTATTATAATAACTCAAATGTTTCATATACATTTGGGAATCAATATAAAATTGTATAAAACTTCTATAAACTAGCAAACTCCTGTTTTAACTGGGAGTCATTTTATTTTGCTCCTGTATATCACAAGTATACCTTGAAACTTGACAAGTAATAAACTGATATTGTCAAAAACAAAAACAAAAACAAAAACATAGTCTTCCCCAAAGTTCCTCTCCAGAAACAAAAAAAAAAATCTCAGGAGGAGCAAGCTCACAAACCCTCCCTCACACAAGCAGCAGGACCAGAGCAGGGTCTTTCCTCCGCTGCAGCAGGAAAAGCCAGGCATCTTTCCAAGACATGGAGGAGCTGGAGGCGGGGAGGCAGCAGAGTGGCGGGAAGAACCTTAAGCAGAGGAAACCTAGACTTCCTCTTTCTTCTTTCCGGTGGGCCCAGGACCATAGAGGGCCGCTCCTCCGCACTCCTAGAGAGGCTGCGGCAACGCCTGTAAACGGCGCGGCTCCTGCTTCCGGCGGCTAGAGAGGGGCCCAGCGAGCCAGTCTAAGCGCGGGAGGAGCCGTCCCTGAGTGCATCCCTGCGGTGAGTCGGCCTAGCGGGCCGCAGGGGCTTAAGCTGGTGGTGCAACGGGAGCGGGCCCAGGACTCGGTTCGGAGGCAGCTGCGGGCGGTATTGCAAAGGAGCGATCGGGCTGGTTTTTGGGGAAGAGGCTCTTGAAGGCCTCTGAATCCCCCAAAGAAAGCCCCGGGTTAGAGGCTCTGCATCTTTGACGTGGCCACTGGCGTGGCACAAAGGACCCACTCTTTGCAAA
Organism: Suncus etruscus; assembly: GCF_024139225.1. Lineage (NCBI taxonomy): Eukaryota > Metazoa > Chordata > Mammalia > Eulipotyphla > Soricidae > Suncus > Suncus etruscus. The sequence goes on along the minus strand of NC_064864.1, from coordinate 33,277,800 downwards.
TCCTGACCCTTGGAGGTAGGTCATTTGGGGCCTCTCCTTCACTCAGCCTTCACTCTTTGATTGCAGCTTCCCCTTTGCCCAGCTGCTCTGCAGATTCCCCGCGTACTGCCCAGGACTGCAGGGTTTTGTCTGAAGCAGATGTGGCCACATCGCATTAGTTCTCTTGCAGGAACGTGGCAAAAGCCGTGATCGCGGTGTGTCTGCCGTTCCTTGGCATAAAAGTGTCGAAAATTTCAGAAAGCTTCTGCACCTTAGTAATGTGCAATTGAAAAATTAAGGCACAGGAGCTGGAGATGCTAGCCTTGCATGCACATGCCCACTTGTGTTCCAGCTCCTGCACCGCCTGGAGTGATTTCCTGATTGCAAAGTCAGAAATAATAAATAACTCCTGAGCATCCTAGCCCTGTGTACCTCCCCTCCCAAAGCAAACACATAAATTGTTAGAAAGATTCTTCCATCTATACTGTTTAGATTGCACTCTGCTCCTACCAGATCTGGCTTAAGTAGAACAAGGGTCTCAGTATGGCTGATTTTTGAAGATCAGCTCTCAAACACGTGTTAGGCTTCTCCTTTGTTGTAGATGTTCTGTAAACTTGTTCTGAATTTAAGGAAAGAGCGGTGTTCTGACGTTTAGGTTATATGTTTTGCTTAGTGTATTAATAGCAGATATTATGTTTATTAAATATTTAGATAGAGCCCTCAGCCTTAACAGCCCTGAAGTTGCAGTCTACGGTCGGAAGAAGGAAAGACAAGTTGAACAAGTTTGGGTTTTCATTTTTTTTTTTAAACTTGTAAGCAGACTGAGTAGGAATTCTGTTCTGTCTTAACTGATGAAAGCTGTTGAAAAATCTTTTAGTAGCTTTCTAACTTTTGCCATCAGAGTTTTATCCCTCATTGTCTTCTATTTGGAGTTTCTAACTTATTGATAGATAATAAATTTTTAAAGCATTATAGGAGAAAATACTTTTTATTTTGTTTTTGTTTTTTTTTTTTTTTGGTTTGGGTCACACCCAGCAGTGCTCAAGGGTTATTCCTGGCTCTATGCTCAGAAATCGCCCCTGGCACGCATAGGGGACCCTATGGGATTCGAACCACCCTCCTTCTGCATGAAAGGCAAACACCTTACCTCCATGCTATCTCTCCGGCCCCAGGAGAAAATATTTTTAATTTTGTGTTATTTATGTATCTTTAAAGTTACATTCTATTTGTACCTGTTAAGTTAAAGAAACCCGTTTTCTTTCTTGTGTTTTACCTACTACATTATACTTAACTTTCCTCTGCTATCCAGTAATTTTTAAATTTTTTTCAAAAGCAAATAGTTATTGAAGTTTTTCTAGGATAATAAATACTTATAATCTCTGTAATGATGTTTTTCTCGTACACTGTTAGAGTAGACTCAAACATACCGCTCACTTTTTATAATTCCTTTTTTTTATTTTTATTTTTATTATTTTTTTGTTTTTTGGGTCACACCCGGCAGTGCTCAGGGGTTATTCCTGGCTCCAGGCTCAGAAATTGCTCCTGGCAGGCACGGGGGACCATATGGGGCGCCGAGATTCAAACCGATGACCTCCTGCATGAAAGGCAAATGCCTTACCTCCATGCTATCTCTCCAGCCCCTTTTTTAAATTTTTATTGTGGTGAATTACAAATCTTTCACAGTAATATTTAAGGCACATAATGACAATGAGTGAGGGGCATTCCCTCCAACAGTGTTGTCTTCCCTCCACCCCTGTTCCCAGCATGCATCCCATATCTCCCTCCTTTACCTTCTCCCCAGTAATGCTAGTGCAACTGTTTCCCATTTGTACAACTTGTTGTAGATTGGGTATTGATTCTATTGTCATTGACTTTGGATTTGGTATTCAAGTCTGATCATTTTAATTTTCACCAAATGAACATACAACTGTCTGGTCTTGGTACCATCCATTTATGGCACTCAAATTATGAGGCTGATCATGGTGATTCCAGTAATTTGGTTCTATTGGAAATATAAGAAAAGATATGGGAGAAGAAAAAAAACTAGGAGGAGTCCATCTAGGTGTTATAAATATCCATTTAGAAGAAGAAAGGGAAAAGAAGAAAAAGAAACAAAACAAGACAAAACAAAACAAAAACAAAAAACAATAAGGGAGTAACAACAAAAGAACAAAAAAATTAAAAAATAAACCAAAAACCAATACCATCAGCTACGAAAAAAAAAAAAAAACAGACCAGCAACTTCTTAAGAAAGTGTTGTGTTTCTTCTTCTTTTTTGTTTTTTGCATAGACACAGTAAATATTGGGGAAATTAGAACAGAAATTCCCTTGGCCTAAGAGATACAGGGTTTTTCCGCCCATGAAGCGTACTATGGGAACAACTACAGGCTTTATACTCACTCATTTACACACCACAAGATCTTTTTATGGTACCAAAAACTTTCCACTCAGATGTGGGTGATGACATCCCGCCTCTGTAGCTGGAGATCTTGTTATTTTCGTAGGTCATAGGGTGAAGGGTAGGAGAGTTTTTCTTTACTGTTCTAGGAGTTTTGTTCCATCACTGTTGTTGTAATCAGTCTTATGTAATTAGTGGTCTTGGTTTTTGTTCAGATTCTAAGACAAAGCCTAGCGTATAGTCTTTCAGCATGGTTCCAGAAGTTCTGCTCAGTTGTCAAAGTCAGACCTCTGGAATTAGAGATCTTGGCTTTTGTATGAATCCTAGGTCGAGGCCTAGGCTAGGAACTTCCTCATCAGTCCCTTGATAGGTTCTGTCCAAACCATGTTTATCAAAGTCAGTCTTCTGTAGCTAGCAATTTTGGTTTTTGCTTAGGGCAAAGGATAACATGTCTCCTGCTTGCATCATACCATACTGTTAGGTGATGAGATAGGGCAGCTCTCCCTTAGCTCAAGTTGTTGCTGTTTCCTCATGTCAGGATGTCATGTTAAAACTGGTGCATGTTGGTGCCAGTTGGGATTGAGAGTTTCCCAAGGAGGAGTTTGGTTCCTGGTGCTGTTGCTGGGACCTGTCTGTTCCACATCTGGGATCTGGGATTCTGGGTTGGACAGTTGCTGTCCAATCACATGGAGTCTTTGGGTCCACATGACACATGCTCAGGGTGGGAGGCGACCTTGTATTTATAATTCCTACTTTTAAAACAATTTATTTTACAATTAAGGAGAGTTTTTTTTTTATTTGCTGTGGAAATAGAATGGCTAAACAAATTAGGATAAATAATTGACAAAATACTTTGAATTAGGATAAATAATTGACAAAATACTTTGATTTGTCACTTCTGATTTGGACTTTATAGTCACCATTAAGTAAGTAGAAGTGTAATGTGTGATTATTAAAACTTAAGATAGTGTGTTAACCAAGATTTTATTGTTCGTTAGTTATTTCTTCTAGTGCCATTTTAATCCTTTAAAAATAGATATTTGTTTACTTATAAAAATGTATATTTCACATTACACTTCAGACATTTTTCAGACAAAACTCCTAAGGGCAATTTCATTTAAGTTGATTATATTTGTGAAATTTAAACTCAAGTTAGTAAATTTGAAATTACTTTGCAAGTATTTTCCCTTTAGGTTATCTTTTTTTTAATAGGTATTGAATCTTTAAAAATATTTAATTTAGTCATGTGGTTTACAAAACTTAGTAGTAGGATTGTTATTGCTAGAATATTATACATAAAACATTCTAGTGCCATGCCTTCCACTAGTGCAGGGGTGGCGAACACATGGCTCTCGAGCCGTATGCAGCTCCCAGCCAAAATGAATGCAGCTCTTTGCCTCTTATCATTATTTTGTATACTATGGCTCTTTGCCAAGTTTGGATTTTGTTCTACTGCTTCTGAAGAGGGACCTCTGACGAGCGCTCTCGGGCACGGAGTCCCGCCCTCAGGCTGCGTCATCCCGTCTCCCATCCCTAGGAAACAGCTGCACAGGCCAGCGAGGGGCGGAACCCATGTGTCACATGTTGGGTCACATCTTGCCGTTAGTTCTTAGTGTGGAGGACGCAGCACATCCTCACCATCATTGCAGGATTTTTCCCCTCACTCAAAATAGCAAAATGCAATATGTGTTTAATATATTACTGTTAAAATTATATGCTTTTGTGTGACTGTTTGTCTGTTTTGGCAGGTCACTGCGTGGTGTGGCTCTCAGGCTCTCAGTTTAAAATTTTGGCTCTTTGTGTCAAACTTGTTCGCCACCCCTGCACTAGTGTTTGCTTCTCTCCCCCATTGTCCCAGTGTCCCCAGCCTATATCCCTTCTATGTAGTAAGCTTCCTACTGAAGATCGTTCTTGATTTATGTTGCCTTTGGGCATTTCTTTCTTTCTCTCTCCAGACTAATTTCACTCAGCAGGATACTCTCCAGATCCATCTAATAGCAGCAACATTGCTTGATGTCATCTTAAAGTCAAGTAAGTATTCCTTTGTATATATGTATCATAGTTGCTTTATCGACTCATCTGTTCATTGGCACTTGATTAAATTTCTAATTTATGTAGTAGGCAGTTTTGGTATTTGGGGAAGTGGTAAAAGGTTGAATAACAAATCATCTATAATTTTTGTTTCTCCACACAGAAAATTTATAGTTGTGTAACTCGAGGAAGTGAACAATTCATTGATTCAGAACAAAGTAGATGCTCAAAAATACATTTGATACTTCACCATGAAATTAGGAAAATCTAAGGGAAGTATTTCCCGGAATTCAAGTCAAGGAAAAGCTTATGACAACCAGTGCAAAACAAAAAAAGGCCGCAAGCAGCGGCAAAAATGGGGAGTGACTGTTCGATTTGACTCAAGCTTGAGTAAATTGAGAAGAAATAGGGATGAGAAGCCCTATAAATGTCTTGAATGTGAAAAGAGTTTCAGTCAGAGCTCCACTCTTTTTCAACACCAGAAGATTCATACTGGAAAGAAAGCTCATAAATGTGCTGATTGTGGGAAAAGTTTTTTTCAAAGTTCTAATCTCATTCAGCATCGTAGGATCCATACTGGGGAAAAGCCCTATAAATGTGATGAATGTGGAGAAAGTTTTAAGCAAAGTTCAAATCTTATTCAGCACCAAAGAATTCATACTGGGGAAAAACCCTATCAGTGTGATGAGTGTGGCAGATGTTTCAGCCAGAGTTCTCACCTTATTCAGCATCAGAGAACCCACACAGGAGAGAAACCATACCAGTGTACTGAATGTGGCAAATGCTTCAGTCAGAGCTCTCATCTTCGGCAGCACATGAAGGTACACGAAGAAGAGAAGCCTCTCAAAAGTCGGAAAAATATTAGGGCAAAGACTCACTTAGTATCTTGGAAGACTGCTAAAGGAAGAAAAACGGTGTCTCGTCTGCGCTAAGAGCACTATTTCTTCCCTCTTTAAAGAAAAAATAAAAACAGCTCTATTTTAAAACTGGTAAAACTTTAAAATAGATCACATAAACACCTTAATCTTTTCTAGCATGGAAATATTGAGAGTTTAATGACTGAGCTGAAAAAAGCAACAGGACTTCAGCATTCCTTACTTCTTTTTCTGTAACATGGAATACAACAAATGAAAATACATTTTGAAAGTATATGATTCCCCTCCACCTCAGATGAAATTGCTCATTGCCTCATTCAAAAACAATTGTGTTAATGACATATGTTTGAGTGCAGAAATTCTAACAATTTTTTGTTGTTTTAGGATTTTCTGTGGAAGATATAATTAAAATAATTTCCATTAATATGGAGCACTTAAACAAAGGTATTTTTTATCTTTGCCAAGTACTATAGTACATGAGCCATTAGTTTTATAGTGACTTGAGATTCTCTATATTAAGATGTACTCATGTTCACAGAACCTGTTAATAGGATACTTTTCTCCTTAGTTTTGTTTATAGAACGTATTACCAGAAGAAATAGCATTCCCTTCTTGTTTCTTTCACCAAATTCCCTAGTAAGCGATACTCTAGAAGCCAAAGTAAGAATTATACTGCAAGTATTTCTTTTAAACTTGCTCCTTATGGTAGTGTGGATTTGGGGCACTTATTTTCCAGAAGTTTGCATAGATTTATGTTTCATCCTTTCCTTTTAATTCTTTTAGCATTCCAATGTGCTTTGACCAATGAGCTAACATTTTTAGATCTATATGAATAAGTTACGTTTTACCTTTTACCAGAATAACCTCAACTTGTTCATTATGAATTTCTTACCTTCCTTTCCTTTTGAGACTTTCAGATAAACCTGCTAACTTACTATTTTGTTTGTCAGCAGTGAAATCACTTAAATCAAGTGTCGATGCATTGTTGATTCTTTGAAATCTTAGTTTATTGTTCTGAATTATAAGAATTCTTAACCAAGTCTAGCAAACATGCTTCTTAATTTCAATCAGAATAATGCCGTATGTCAGACATTTTGGTTAGCTTTTAGCTCCCATTTTAGTTTATGTTGAGTACTAACATTCTTCCGAGTTTGTACCCTCTGTAATCATACCATTTTCTGCTGTATCAGTAACAGTTTTCTGTAAAAATTAAAAATAAGCTTTTTCGCATTTCCTTGCCTTTATTGTACTCCTGAAAACCTGATTTACGGAACATAAAATAACTTGGAAAAATCACTTGTTTTGTCTGTTTATGTCCTCAGATTTGAACTTTGTCTCTTCTTAACCCCTATGGTATTAGGATATGGCCTTATTGCCATGTTTAATCCAAAAGGTTATCCACAAAATTTTGTGAGAATGGTGATCCTTCTTATATTTTTAAAGGATTTGATCTTTGCTTAGTAAATTATATCTTATAGCCAATTACTTTGTACTAAGAGTGTGACTGGGGCCATTTAGAAGATGTCCCATCAGAATTGTAGCAATTTTGTGTCTATAGTAAGGTCAACCAATTTTAACTTAAGAAATTTAGATTTCTTAGATTTAATGAATTTGTTTTGGCAATAACTCCAAGTTCTTGCAACAGAATAAAATATGTATATTACTAAATTTTATAGTTTTTATTTTATCTGGAAGATTTTTGTGTTTACTATAAAAATAAAGCCAATACTTTTTATATTTTAATGTATTTTAAGTTTTCTGTTTGCATTTTTTCTTAGAGACCTAATTAAGACTTAATATGGATCAAACTCTGGGAACAAATGTTTGGAAAACATTAGCGTATTTCATTTCTTTAATAATTAGAAAAAAAAACTGAAGGAAAAGATAGAGGCATCATTAATTACTGCCAGAAAGTGAAGGGTAGGACAAATAAAGACATTTAGGTTAAGAGATTTAAGATTTCAGCTACAAAAGGAATATGCTTTCAAAATCAGAACTACAAAATGGTGAGTATTACATTGGATGGTATGGTTTCCCATTGTCAGCCTTAGATAACTCACTAATTACCATGAAGAGAATAACAGGATACAAATAAAGTGATCCAAATTAATACCATCAACAAGGCAAAATATTATGTTGGTGCCTTCTGATAAGATTTGTGCATTTATAACACTATTCATTTATTTAGTATTTTTACCAAAAATGTTTAACTACAATCACGAAGAAATATAAAAATTTCATTCATAATAATTTTTACATGGTTATGTAATAGAAGGAATTTATTTTCTAAGAAGATGCACTTTAGGGTTGGTGTGTCAAAATACATGCAAGTTATTTTCAAATAGTATAATATTAAGGAGGAAAGAGAAGGGAAGAAGAAAGGAAAGGAGAAGAGGGATAGGAGAGGAGCAAAATATTTGTTGCTGTAAATATAAATGATTATATGGGTGTTCATTGTACTGTTTAAAATTTCTTTAGATTCTCAGTTTTTAAAAATAAAAAGTTGGAATAAAAGTCACAAAAAATGGTGAATATTAATAATGCATCATTAGATGCCTAATTTTTGTAAAAAGTACTTTGTTTTCACTACACACAAATACACAGGTAGCAAGCATGTGAGTGATGACTATTTTAACTTGATCAAGTACAGATTTTTAGATGCAATTATAATAAAATTATGTTATACATTTTTAATATGCATAGCTGTATCTGTTAACAACTGGAAAAAAAATAACACTACCTGATACAACCTTTACAATATTGCACATAAAGTCCTAAAGTGATTGAAAGCTCTTTTTTTGTTTCGTTTTGTTTTTGGGCCACACCCGGCATTGCTCAGGGGTTACTCCTGGCTGTCTGCTCAGAAATAGCTCCTGGCAGGCACGGGGGACCATATGGGACACCGGGATTCGAACCAACCGCCTTTGGTCCTGGATCGGCTGCTTGCAAGGCAAACACCGCTGTGCTATCTCTTCGGGCCCAATTGAAAGCTCTTCTAACAAGGAATCCTTCTCAAAATCAACTGGAGAAGCAAGATCAAAGGTTTGTGTGGGGGACCTGGAGAGATAGCACAGTGGTAGGGCATTTGCCTTGCATGCGACTGACCCAGGACAGACCTGGATTCTTTTCCTGGCATCCCATATAATTCTCTGAGCCTACCAGGAGCAATTTATGAACACAGAGTAACCCCTGAGCACTACTGGGTAAGGCCCAAAAACAAAGTGTGCAGGGGCCAGAGCTATAGCACAGCAGTAGGGTGTTAGCCTTATGCACTGCTGACCCAGGATAGACTCAGGACTCCGGTTTGAGCCCGTTACCCATATGGTCCCCAGAGAATTCCAGGATTCATTTCTGAACTGAGGAGTAACAACTGAGTGCCACTGGGTGTGCATGAAAAACAAAACAAAAAGGTTGATGCAATAGATACTGATGTATGAGATAAAAAAACAAAACATGAGTATGTTTAGATTCCTTACCCTAGAGAGCAGGTCAAATCACTGTTTAAAACAGGTTTTTTAGTGATCATTCTCATTCCTCCTAAATATAAGCTCATTAATGTACTTAACAGGACAAATCAGAAAGTATGTACAGCTTCTCTAATTCTTGGTAAAGATGAGCATAGCAAAATGGTCATTCTTAAAGAACCTGTTCATTCCTCTCTTTACCAATTTAAATTTTAAATTTTCATTTCAAAGAAAAGTAGTCAAAATTAAGATATGAATTGTGTTCTATGACATTATTGGCCATCAAAATACATGTAATTTGGGGGCTGGAGAGATAGCATGGAGGTAGGGTGCTTGCCTTGCATGCAAAAGGACAGTGGTTCAAATCCCGGCATCCTATATGGTCGCCCAAGCCTGCCAGCAGCGATTTCTGAGCATAGAGCCAGGAGTAACACCTGAGCCTGCCAGGTGTGATTCAAAAACATATATATGTTTTATATATATATATATATATATATATATATATATATATGAATAAGGAATTTGGATGCATAGACCCACACAGCCTCATCATTTTAGTCCTTAATATTCAATATTGTTCCCAAACACTGCCTGGAACAAGGAGTAAGTTGTTAAAAACCCCAGATCTCACACACGCACACATACACAATAACCAGTGAACAAAGCAGATAAAAATATTTAAGCACCATAGTTAAAAAAATTTATAGTTGAGATTCAGTCATAAAGGACTTTTTTTAAATTTTATTGAGACCATTGTGAATTACAAGTTTTTCACAGTTGTATTTTAGGCATATAGTGAATGAATTAGGGCCATTCCCACTATCAGTGTTGATCTCCCTCCACCATAGTTCCCAGCATGCATTTCATACCTCCCCATCTTAACACCCTGGACTACTAGTATAACAGGTCCATTTTGTGTTTAGTTTGTTATAGTTTGGGTCTCTTGATTCTATTGTCATTGACTTGGGTATTTAGATATGACTTTTTTTTTAACACCAATGCTCCTGAGACCACTTGACCCTGGGTCTCATTCACTTTTTTTTTTCTCAATTTATAGATAGAAATATGAGGCAGAACAAAATGATTCAAGTTCTAAAGTCCCATGTAGAAGGTGAGCCCCTATCTAGAATGTATAAATAAAATCAAAAGGCGGGGCAGATGTCAGGGAACAGATGTGGCGATTTTGTTTGGGGGGTTGCATAGGTGCAGTAAATGTTGGGGAAATTAGGAAATTTTCTTGGCCTAAGAGATACAGGATGTCTTCACCCTTGAAACATGCTGTCATAAGACCGACTACAGGCTCCAGGTATGTTTGTTGTCCAAACCCAAGGTCTTTTTTATGGTTCTAGGAAAAGTTCTGCTCAGTTGTTTTAGTCTTCTGTGATTAGAAATCTTGGTTTTTGCACAGATCTTAGGACAGAGCGTCTTCTGATTGCATCTCAGTTAGGTGGTGAGGTAGGGCAATTTGCCCTTAGATTGAGTTGTTTCCTTGTTGTCGGAGTGTCATGTGAACCTACCCTTGAGCAAGTTGGTGCCAGAGCATTATTAGTGCTTCCCTCAGGAAGAGTTTGATTCCTGGTGCTGGTGCAGGAAATTGTGCCAGTTCTGTTGGGATCCGGGATTTGAGGTGGATGGTCGATGTTAGATTGAGAGGCCTAAGTTGAGTCCCCATGACTAATGTTCAGGTGAAAGGCACCCCTGCACTATAATTTATGGGTTCTTACCCTGTTAGGTAAAAACTTTATAACATAAGATCACTCGATTTTATTGTGCCTACACAAAAAAGGAACAATTCCATATTATATTACTGGTGCATTTGGGGTTAAAAATAACAAGCTATGGGACTGGAACCGTGGCGCTAGTGGTAAGGTGCCTGCTTTGCCCAGGCTAGCCTAGGACGGACCACGGTTCTATCCCCCAGAGTCCCAAATGGTCCCCCAAGCCAGGAATAATTTCTAAACTTATAGCCAGGAGTAACCCCTGAGCGTCACCAAGTGTTGCCGAAAAACTAAAAAAATAAAAAATAATAATAATAAGCTATACAGTCCTTATGCCATGGTTTTGATCTGAACTCATATCCCACACAAGACTTTTCATGCCAGAGCAATAGCATAGCAGTTGGGCATTTGTCTTGCACCAGGCCAACCATGGAAGGACTCTAGTCTGATTATTGGTATCCCATATGTTCCCTTGAGCCTGCCAGAAGTGACTTCTGAGAGTTATCAGGTGTTGCCCAAAAACAAAACAAAACAAAAATCAAGCTAGACTTTTCTTCTAGAATTTCCTACTAAGTAAATTAAAAAAAAAAAAAAAAAGGATGGGAGAGGCTATATGGAGACATAAGCACTAAGAGTTATAACTGTTGGGGCGGGAGCAATGGCGCAGGGCATAAGGTGTCGTCTGCCTTGCACGCACTAGCCTAGGATGGACTACGGTTCGATCCCCTGGTATCCATATGGTTCCCCAAGCCAAGGACGATTTCTGAGGATACAGCCAGAAGTGATCCCTGAGCACCATTGGGTGTAGCCCAAAAACAAATAAAAATAAAAGAGTTGTAACTATTAAGGAAATACTTCTACAGAAACATATAAAAAATATATAGATACCTCCTTTAAGTCATTTGAGACAACCTGAGAGGGAATAAAATCCAGGGGGCATTTTCAGCTAGCATCATGGTCTTGTGGAGACAGAAATGGTTTGTAGCAGTCAGGAATCAGGTAGTGTTCTCTAGCTGGCAGTCTCTCTGGAGCCGAATTCAGTAGCAAGTCCAAGTAGCAAGAAGCAAGTCCACATTGAAGGGAGGTGGGAGAAAGGGCCATATAGAATGTATCAGCAGAAGCTGTAGCTGCAGCTTCTTGCTGAGGTGAGAGCTAGGGGGTTGAAGGGTGTCCTTTCATTTTGAGAGCTAGGTGGCAGCTTGCTGGGGCCGGGGGAAGGTCCTGGTTCCTGAGGAGTTAAGAACTAAGGGTAAAGAGAGTTAAAGAGGGAGAGATAATAGATTGGGAGGAGGGAGGTGAGAGGCTAGAAGGGGTTTTTTAAGGTGGTGAATGGGGGGAGGATGGATAATATATAACAGGGACTATGTACAATGTATGGAGGGATTATGTACAATACAGATTAGACAGAGCAGTCCACCACATATACACACCCACTTGTGAACAGACATTGGAGATCTATTCATAGGTTGTAATTGGAGGAGGATTGACCCTTATGGAATGGATCAAAGCTCTTTAAAAAAAAATGGGGTCAGCACATTGAGGGAAAAGATTTTCCAATTCCTGGGCACTTCATCCATGGTGGGGGTAAATTTTAAAGTTAGATTATGCACAAACATTTTAGGATATACATAATTTTCACATCTAGAGTATTAAGCAATATGGTAGTGACCACTAGAGGAGTCTACACCATGTACTATCGTCTGTGTCTTGTGCATCTAGGTTCCTTACTTTTCAGGAAACCGACAGCGTGGGCATTATGATATAATAATAATATAGTTTGAATTGAAAGGAAAAAAAACAATCTGCAGAAACATAATGAATGGGGTATGTAATAAAAAGTATGGTTGCAGCTGCCTATTTCAGTGGTCTCTATGGACATAATTATTAGATCATCATAGCGTATGTCATCAAAAGAAAATGGATAAATTGGAATATGTTTTCAAGACATTGTCGAAATGAGCACTGTATTTGAAATCTAATATAATAGAGCACTGAAATGCGAAAATTAGGGCGACCAACCAATATCTCCAAGAATCTTTGTGAACAAAGAAGTTGAACAGTTATTTTATATATAATAAAATTAAGGCACTAGAGTATATTGATACTCACCCTCTCCCAAGAGCCAATGGGATCAAGGCACCAAGATGGCTTCTCCTTTGCCTCTACTTTGCCTCTACTCTATGCCTTTTAATTAGAGTTTAGTCCATTTACTTTTAAGAAAATTATTGACAGAGATGGTTGTTGTGCTGTAATATTTGTAGGATTGTTGTTACAACATAGTGTTTGATTTATGTAATTGGCCTCTGAGTAGTTCATTTAGAGTTGGTTTTGTTAGCACAAATATTGCAAATTCTTTATTGTCTGAGAATGTTTTTAATCTTCTCTCTTATGTAAGTGGGAGTTTTTCTGGGTAGTGGACTCTAGGTTGGAAGTTTCTTTTATTCAGTAGTTTAAATATGTTGTTCCAGGGGCTGGAGAGATAGCATGGAGGTAGGGCGCTTGCCTTTCATGCAGAAGGATGGTAGTTCAAATCCCAGCATCCCATATGGTCCCCCGAACCTGCCAGGAGCGATTTCTGAGGGTGGAGTCAGGAGCTGCTGGGTGTGACACAAAAAAAAACCAGCAACAACAAAAATGTTCTGCTTTCTTCTTGCCTATATTGTTCCAAATGGAAAAATCTGTTTTGATTTTTATGTCCCTTCCTTTGTACTTGAGGATTTTTTTTCTCCCTTATTTCTTTAAAGAATTTATCTTTCTTTGTTTTTTTTTTTGGTTTTTTTTTTGACATTGGGATTACTATGTGTTTTGGTGTGTTCTATTAGGGTTTATTTTGTTTGGTACTCTTTTTGCCTTTGGGATTTAAACAGCAACCTCTTTCCAGAGAATGGGAAGGTTCTCTGCTATTATTTCCTTCACTACTTCTTCCCTTTTCCCTTTTCCTCTCCTGATATTCCTATAAGTTGTAAATTATTTCTTTTGTCTTTGTTCATTAAGTACCTTATATTTTCTTCCAATGTTTGGTCTCATATCTTTATTGAATTCTTTTGTTACTGGCTTGTATTTTGTCTTTGAGTTTATCCGATTCTTCATGTGTGTAATTACGTTATTGTGGCTTGCTATCATGTTTTTTAGTTCCCATAGTTTCATTTGTATGGATTCTCTCATCATCTGATCAGTTCTTCTTTGAATTGGTTGAATTACTCATCAGTAGATTTCTTAATTTATTTGGCTAGTGATTCCTTGAATTCCATTGCCAAGACATTAAATGCTGATTTTAGGTCCTCATCTATAGGATTCATATGCCATTGGAGGGGTTGAAAATTTGCTAGGATTTATCTCCAAAAACCCAGCTGCTCGTATCATCCGTAGTTTCCCCCATTGTTCTTTGCATTGGGTAGGTTGGGGTGCTGGAGATTTGAGGTATTTTAAAAAGTGGTCTGTTTAATTGTATAATAGGTGGTTAGAGGTATATCTGTTTTAGAGTTTGTTTATTCTAGGTAATCAAGGTTATGAAAGTCTGGTATAAATATTGCATATTAGTTTCTTGGGTTGTTCTTTTTGTTTGTTGTGGACTGTATATTTTCTAAGGGAAATAAATGTTATGAATGATCTGCCTAGAATTGTCTGATATAAATTGAAGTGTCCAGAAGGTTTGTGAGGCAGCGAGACTGTGGGAAATTTTTACAGCCTGCTCTCCTCTGCAGGCATGGCCAGTGAGTTAGAGTTTTGATGCCTAAGCCTGGAAAGTCCTCCAAAGAGGAAGATTAGGGATGTGCAGGGCATGCTTTGCATGAGCTGTGAATTGGTGCCCTGGGAGTTCCTGTGCCTTACCCCACTGGTCTAGGGTCTGTGAAGTTGGAGTTCATGGGTTTATTTTGGCTCCTTCCCACCCACCTCTCTCTGTGCAGTCACTATTGGTCGGTCAGGGCTTCTGCACCAGTGGTGGACTCAAAGGAATTATTGTAAAAAAGAAAAAGGATGAAACCCCTCTTGGCAAAACAAGTGGAAGCAAAGATAGACAAATGGAATTTCATTAATGAAGAAGCTTTTACACCTCAAAGGAAATGGTGGCTATGATATAAAGACTAACCATGGAAAGGTATAAAATATTCACCTGGTACCAATCTAATAAGGGGTTAATATATAAAATGTATAAGTCACAGGTAGAGCTTAACATGACAAAAACATCTAACCCCATAAACATGGGAAGAAGTGATGAACAGACATTTTATCAAAGAAGAAATTCAAATGGACAAAAAGCCCTCGAAAAACACTCCACATGGGCTGGAGAGAGATAGCATGGAGATAAGACATTTGCCTTGCATGCAGAAGGACAGTGGTTCAAATACCGGCATCCCATATGGTCCCCTGAGCCTGCCAGGAGTGATTTCTGAGCATAGAACCAGGAGTAACTAACTCCTGAGCATTGTAAGGTGTGACCCAAAACCAAAAAAGAAAGAAAAGCAAAAAGAAAAATACTCCAATACTCCACACATCAGTACTCATCAAAGTGATGAAAATCAAAACAATGATGAGTCAATTTACACCAAAGAAACTAGCACACATCCAAAAGAACAAATATCACATATGGTGGTAGGGATGTGGGGAGATAACTCTCATTTACTGCTGGTTGGAATGTCAACTTCAACAATTTTGGCAAACAATGTGGATGTTCCTCCCAGAACTAGAAGTTGAGCTTCCATATGATCCAGTAATATCACTCTTAGATATACCCTAGGATTCCCAAAGCACAATGCAGAGAAGCCCACTGCATTCTTGTGTTCATTGCAGCACTATTCGCAATAGTCAAAGCCTGAAAACAACCCATCTCTGCCAAAGCATAGATGAGTGTATAAAGAGTATGTGGTTCATCTACACATAGAATACTAAACAGCTGTTAGGAAAAATGAAGTCATGAATTTTTGCTTATAGATGGATGGATATAGAGGGTATTAAGCTGAGCAAAACAAATCAGAGGAGAGGTATAAACAGAATAATCTCACTCATATGGGATATAAAAAGATAGTTTGGTAATAACATACAAAGACAATAGAGCCAAGTGACAGGAGGACTGGCCCCATAGTAGGAAGCTTGGCACAAGTAACTCAGGGTTTATTAGGGCAGAGAAGGGAAGATAATGATAGTAATAGTTGGAAATGATCACACTGGGCAAGAACTGGGTGAAGAAAGGAGATCAAGTGGTAATGCCATTTTAGTATTGCAAACCTTAGTATCTAAAAGGAAAGAAGAGAAAGGGATAAATGTCTGCCAGAAAATTAGAGAGTGGAGAGAGGTTTGGGGGGAAGAAGCAGGGAAACTGGTTACACTGATCATAGAAATTGTGCACTGGTGAAGAGTACTGCACATTGACTGTAACTCAATCATGAAAAACTTTGTAAATTTGAAAAAAAAACAAATATCATAAAGAGCCTTGTAACCATGGTATTTAAAGAAATGAATTGACTTATAGAAACCCAAATAATTTCAGGCAGACATAACAAAAGACTTCTAATAAATATAAATAATGTGATTGAAATAATATTAGAAAGTTTAAAAATCATAAACTCATATGCCCTGAGGCCTCCATAAGCAAGAACCCCCATTCCACTTATCTGGGACCTTTTGTGACTTCAGTGGCGAGTGATGTCCCTGAAGTCTATATAAACAGGGCCTGTGTGTTCTAGTCTCATTCACCATAGGCAAGCGTCAAGTGTGGTTGGCAAATTTATGTATGAATTTGGAATGTTTCTTATCCCCATGACCCATATAAACAGTCCCAGATCAGGAACTTAGACATCACATGTACCCTCATTTGCTGCATTGTGTTGTGCTTTTCATCAAAAAACTCAATCACAGGTTGCATTCCTGGAGATTTCATGGCAGGAGTGTCTCAGGAGACTATTAGAGACACACTGAGATTGGGGAGTCTGATGCCAAGATAGAACATCAATCCTCTAGCAGACCAAAGAGCCAAGAGTAGGGATTCAGCAGGAGAATTAGGTCAAGTTCAGAGACTATTTGTGTTCTGTGGCATGGTCTGAGTGAAGTCAAGTTCCACATGCAGGCCTGTTTGAGAACTAGATGAGACTCTCCTCTGCAGAACACAAGTCACAGACTTCAGTGACCAGTTATGTTCCTGATGTCTACATAAACAGGGCCTTTATGCTCAATTTCATTTATCACAGGCAATCAACAAATATAGTTGGAAAATTTACAAATGGATTTGGAATATTTATATCCCCCTTATTCCCATGACCCATATGAACAGTCAAAAGGTGGGTCTCTACTTATATCTCCTGTCTGTCACAATATTCTGAACTTTGTTGTTCCTTTGCATCAGAGAAGTCTATCTCTGGTACCAGGTAAGTAAGCAGGATGAGTTCCTGGGGGTTTCATGGCAGAACAGTCTCTCAGAGACACACTGAGATTGTGGAGTCTGCAGCCAGGATAGAACATTAATCCTTTAGCAGACCAGAGAGCCAAGACTGGGAATTTAGGGGAGCCTATTAGGTCATGTTCAGAAGCTATTTGAATTCTGCCCAGAAGCAGGTGCCTTCGTGAGTAATTCTATAGATTGGACAGATCTTGGGACTCAGAGACAGACCAGGCCACGATCACCCTGGACCCCTGACCAGCAGTTCTGCTCTGCTACTTATGTACTGCACTTCTCTGGGCACCCCTTCCTCGAGAATAGCACCATCATGTCTTCCAGGGCCAAGGGCTGTCTTGGACCTTCCCCAACAGAATGACCCCAGTTCCTTTGCCTGACTCGCCCCCCCCCCTTATTTTCCTTTCCCCATAACTCAGCTTCTTTTCCTGTGCTCAGGAACACCAGAGCCACTTTATGCCTTTCCTCCTCTCTCCTGTCTTCCCTTCTCTCAGCCTCCAAACTCCCTCTTCAACCTAGTGCCATCTGTATTGAGACCCTTCAGGATATCTCAGGTTTGCCCCTGTGTTCAAGGTCCAGCCTTCAAAGGGTCCCAGTGTCCAGATTCAATATCTCACACAGCTGGCCACAATGTCCAGCACTGGCCAGGCCTCGAAAGAGTCTGTTATTGGTCCCAGGTCATAGAGCTATTAATTCTCTGTTCATGTCAACATCAAAAACACTTCTGGCTCAAGAAATATTTAACCAATTGAGGAAGTATCAAACTGCACCACTGGCCTCAACCATGAGTCTCAAGCTAAACAAGACCTTGATGGGACCATGAATGCTAACAAGGAAGATGATGATGGCTCAGGAACAACAGAGCCAATTCTCTGCTTTTCCTCCCCTTCCCCTTAACCCTTTCCTCTTGTCCCCAAACTCCTTTATCCCAAGGCCATTTGTATTGAGACCCGTGGGGCACCTTGGGGTTGACCCAGAGTTCAAGGACTAGATTGTTCCCAGAGGGCCCCAGTGGCCAGGTCCAGTGGCTTACACAGCTGGCCAGCATTGTCCAGCACTGACCAGGCCTCACAAGGGACTTGTGCTGGGCCCAGTTCATAGAGATGATGAATTATCTTCTCATGTCACCGTCCAGAACACCTTTGATTTGAGAACTTCTTAACCAGTTGCTGGAAGTCATACACTGCACCACACTCAGCCTCTGGGTGTCTCAAGTTAAGCAGGACCTTGGTGGGACCATGCAGGCTGCCAGGGAAGAAGATAATTGCTCAGGATCACCAGAGTTACTTTCCTGCCTTTCCTCACCTTCCCATTCTTCCCTTCTTTCTCTAGCCCCCAAACTCTCTCTTCAACTCATGGTCATTATTTTTTAAATATTTAACATTTTATTTTATTATTTTTAAATATAAAACTTTAAGTACAATGTTTATAAGCATGTTTGTAGTTGGGGTTCAGTTATAAACAGAACACCCCCCTTCACCAATGCAGCATTCCACCACCAGTGTCCCCTTTCTCCCCCACCCCTGCCTATATTCACGACAGACATTCTACTTCTCTCATCCTTTATCATTGTCATGCTAGCTGCTAGTATAGTTATTTCCCTAATAGTGTTCACCACTCTTTGTGGTGAGCTTCAAAGTGTGAGCTGGTCCTTTCAGCCCTTAACTCTATTGTCTCTGGGCCTTATTACAGTGATGTCTTTAAATTTTCTTAAAACCCATAGATGAGTGAGACTATTTTGTGTCTATCTCTCTCCCTCTGACATATTTCACTCAAAATAATAGATTCCATGAACATCCATGTATAGAAAAATTTCATGACTTCATCTCTCCTGAAGGCTGCATAACATTCCAATGTGTATATGTGCCACAGTTTCTTTAGCCATTCATCTATTGAAGGGCATCTTAGTTGTTTCCAGCTATTGTAAATAGCGCTGCAATGAATATAGATGTGAGGAAGGGAATTTTAAATTGCATTTTTGTATTTCTAGGGTATATCCTTAGGAGTGGAATAGCTGGATCATGTGGGAGTTCAATTTCCTTTTTTTTTTTTTTTTTTTTTTGAGGAATCTCCATTGAGACCTGATGGGGTACCTTGGGCTTGCCCCAGATATCAAGGCCAAATTTGCTCTCAGAGGGCCCCAAAAGTCAGGTCCAGTGGCTCGTCCAGCTGGCTGGCATTGTCCAGTACTGCCCAAGCCTGACAGGAGACTGGTGCTGGATCCAGGTATTGAGCTATTGGATTCTCTGCTCAAGTCACCACCCGGACCATGAACTGCTTAACCAGCTGCTGGAGGTTACAAATTGCACTGAACTTGGCCTCCAGGTGTCTTAAGCTAAGGACCATGATGGGACCATGCAAGCTGCCTGGGAGGGAGATGATGGCTCAAAAATACCAGAGCCACTTCCCTTTATTTCCCCCCTCCTTCCTCCTCCTCTCTTCTTTTAACCCCCAAACTCCCTCTTCAACCCAGGGCCATTTGCATTGGCTGGCCCCAGAGTAAAAGGCTCATCTAGAAAGAAGGGGTTCAGGAGCACTGGCACTAGACCCTGATATTGGCTCCACTGGAAGGGAGGCTGAACCAAATTCAAACAGGAGGAGCTGGAGGCATGAATCAGGGAGAACCCAATTCTTGGTCCACCAGAGAAAGCATCCTCCCATAAATAGTGTTAGAAAAGCTTTCAGACACATTTTCTGTTGCTGTATAACCACAAAGGAGGAATAAACTCAATGACTAAAATAATGTCTTGTTAACTCTGCTTGTTTTCCTGGCATTGGAAGTGGTGGGGTCAGGGGAAAGACCTGGGGTGGCACAGCTCATAGGGACCCCTGTTGCCTCATGGAGCTCCTTTGGGAGCAGACACCTGGTGCTCCCTTACCTCCTCAAATAAGGTTGAAGTGATTTCAGTTTTTAGGAGATAGAAAGCAGCCTATTACCTCTAACAATGTTCTATAGCATTTGCATGAAAACAGTCAAGGGTTCAGAGGCCCCCAAAAGCAGAAGGTATGACCTGTTTCACAGGAAGTCAGGAATCAGAGGTGGACCTGGAAATGTCTGTTTGTGGGCAGCACTGAGATGATGTTTCATTGGTTCCTCGGGAAAGGACACATGAGTAGTGATACCCTTCCTAGAACAATTTCTAGCTCCAAGATAGGATATTGAGCAGAAGTGTTGGGAAGAAAACACTGACTGCATTACCCTTGCGGTCCCAAAGGTGAGAGCAGGAAAGCAATGACTCCGCAAAGTGGGGATATAAGGAACAATCGAAGAGGGAAGGATACCCTGCATGGAACTTTAGTGTATATACATCTCACAGGCTTGCTGCATACCCCTTCAGAGCTGGGAACAGCCCCTCCCCAGATGCTGATCATAGTGTCCCACACAAAGGTCCAGCTGCTCTTGGGGAGAGTGTGTGGGTCAGTGACAATGAAGACAGTCTACAAATGTAGCCAGACAGAGCCTCACCTTGATGGGATATGTTAGCAGGATCTGCTGTCTAGACACACTGATGACAATACAAAAGAGACTTCCATCACTCTAGACATTCACCTATCATGGGGTGATACTTAGAGAAGATACCAGAATAGTCATCTCCTTGCCAGAGTAAGAGAACATTTCCCTGGAATTCCTATAGTCTCAAAGCAGAAGTTCAGGGTGACAGATGCTTGGGGTCTCTCCAGGGAGTCCCATGAAAATATGAGTTTTGATGCAAAGACACTAATATCTACTCCTCTAAGGGAAATGTAGCAAGATTGCCCAGAGTCTCAACAATGGGATGCCATTTTCTAGGGGCATTTGAAGTCATTTTTCTAGAAAGACTTTCTAAATGCTTGCTCCTAAGAAAACAGGCAGCAACTGGTTCAAAAGGCTTCAGATGGAGGAGCCCAGTGTTCCCTCTCCAGCATAATACTGTCCAAGAGATTGAAAATCAGATCTTTATATTGCTGTCTGTCACCTGCCTACAAGTTCCCTTAAAGGCAAGAAATAGCACAAAACAAATTTCTCTCATACACGGATGTTTAGGTCTTGACCTAAGTGATGACTCTGATTCCCTCCCACCTAAACATCCAGATCGCAAGAGGAGATACTATGGAATTCATCATGTGATTTCAGAGACCATCACCTTTATTTCAGGATATTGCCCTCTATCTGCAACTCATTCTAGAGTGCACCTGGTTTCTGGAATAACAGCGCCATCTGGCATTTGAAAAATCTCATTTACTAACCTTCAGCATAGGTCCACCTTGGTGTTGATCATAGCAACAAATTGGTGCCCAGAGCACAGTGCAAGGTCAAGATCTGTGGCCCAAAACAAAACAAATATTTTTAAGTACTCAGACGTGCACTAATACAGATAACATATGACATTATAGACATGACATCACACTGATACATTTTGATGTTTTACAAAGATTCAATATTTTTATGGATTTTAAATTTTCTCTTTGCTTTTTATTATTGTTTTTAGAATCTAACTCCACAAAGTTTAGTCTCCAAAATAAAGTCTGTAACAGTTAATAATAGAAACAATATGCTCACTCTCAAAAATAGAATAAATAGGGCCCGGAGAGATAGCACAGCGGCGTTTGCCTTGCAAGTAGCCTATCCAGGACCAAAGGTGGTTGGTTCGAATCCCGGTGTCCCATATGGTCCCCGTGCCTGCCAGGAGCTATTTCTGAGCAGACAGCCAGGAGTGACCCCTGAACACTGCCGGGTGTGGCCCCCCCCCAAAAATAGAATAAATAAAAATAGAATTATCTATACATAATGAACATAAGAATGACACAAAAGTAACCGAATACTTCAATAATATCTATTTTCATCAGTTTTAAATATAATAACCAAAGTATGTAAAGAAATATTCATATTCTTATAATTTTTCAAAAATACAAGAGGAATAATTGCTGAATGATAGTACTAGTTGGATGTGAAAAAGAAATATGAATAGTAACTGTAGATGAGATGTAGATAAGATAAAAAATTGAGATCTTCTCAGTCACTTGAGAGAGGTATCTGCACCGATTTTGAAGTCTTGATATTACCAAAATATACTAACAAAAAATACCAAATAATATATAGTTAATGAAAAGAGTACTTAAAACAACCAAAGAGAAGAAAGCCCTAATATCCCCCTTAAATAACAATGGCAAATCATGTTATTTAAAGGAAAAAGAAAGGAAGATGAGGGAAAGAGAGAGAAGAAATGAACAGATGCATTTTCCTCAAAGGAAAATATCAATAAATAGAAATTTAAAATATCTATATATCTTTAAATAAATTTAAAATAAATAAAAAGATATTTTAGCTAAGTTTTCTGTGGATGAGTATCATTCATTTGGGACATTAGTGTTTCTGCAGCACACAAAAGAGAATTTGTTTTAATTACATCGTTATTTACTACTCCCAGAGACACCTTCTGAGGTCACTTGTCTATCTCCTGTCACATTGATCACTGCAGTGTCTGCTTCTTCTTCTTGGGTGTGCAGTCTTTCCACTTGTCACTCATTCCCTTTAATTAAGTCATGAAAAAAACTTCAATCTCCCTGAAACTTTCAAGTTGAGTCTTTTAAGTATTGAGTCTTTTAAGTTCTAGTTCTTTCTCAGATTACATGTTTATTGTTTACTCCTGCTTCAGAATACAAAACTAAAAACACTGCACATTCTTCTCACACACACTGTCAATTTCTTTCTTGCCTCCCTTTATTTCTTGGAAGAACACTCGTTGGTGATGTGATATTTAGCATCAATGTAGGATTTATTTCCTTGCCCTGCTGGCTTCTAAGTCTGACACTTAAGCATCTATTATAAGAAAATTTAAAGACAGATAAAAATTTTCTAGCATGGATTTTTTTTCAGAGTTTCATTATAAGAGTTATATAATTTCCTCTATAGGAGAATAGAGTCATGTGTATCTTTCACATCATTTTACATTCAGAGAATAATGTAAACTGAATATTTACAGAGTGACAAACAGCAGAATATGTGGGTGGATAGGAGGATTAAAAGGATGGATAGTTTTTTTTTTTAGGTATATTAGAATATACATAAAAGTAAAAGCCAGAGACAATGAAACATTCAACTTTCTTTTCTTTTCTTTTTTTTTTTTTTTTTTTTTTTTTGGTTTTTCGGGCCACCCATTTGATGCTCAGGAGTTACTACTGGCTAAGCGCTCAGAAATTGCCCCTGGCTTGGGGGGGACCATATGGGACACCGGGGGAATCGAACCACGGATCTTCCTTGGCTAGCGCTTGCAGACACCTTACCTGTAGCGCCACCTCGCTGGCCCCTTCTTTTTTTTTGAAACATGCAACTAGCTAACAGGCACTGACCTTCTGTCCTTGATCTCTGAAATTCATGGTATGATTTTGAAAAAGTTTCAAAATTGTGTTTCAAAATAATATGCTATCTTACCTTATCAAATTTGATTTGATGAGGAACACAGAAATATATGGACAAACTTTTTATATAATAAAGTCTTAAATCATTGATTTCAAGAATAATCATTTATATATTTATGAGAGTCAATGAACTAGAACTTTAAAATAGCACGATAAAATTTATTATTTCTTTCTTAAGGGTTTATTGTCAGAGGAGCTGATACATATTTCCAAGTATTTGAATCTATTTCTAAAGAAAAACTTATGCTACGACATGCATTGTCCTAAGAAAATATACTTTTAAATATTTATAAGTATTTATAAATCCCTTTATAAGACCCTAAAGAATTATGAAAATGATTTTGACTGGAAATGGTTTTTTTTTAATTTTTTTGGAAATGGTTTTATTTGAATTTTAGGATATCCTTATTTGTTAAATAATCTTATTAAATCTGTAAATATCAAATAATGTAAAGTGTGAGAGTGGTGTGAGGTGTAGATTTCTAGAAAAGTAATCTGAAAATCAAGTATGTTTTTACATGTCGTGTATCAAGTATTTCATCCTACTGTCTAGGAAGTGAGCACACATCCAGTCTGGAAACTAGGACCTGAAGAAAGTAATCCTGCCATTTTGGATAGAAGATGTCCAGTGGTACAATGGACATGGGATAATTTAGATTCCTAAAATTGTTCATGTCACTCCTGAGTCTTTTCATAAGGCACCAAAGAGAGAAGCCACACAGAATCAAACTTCCCAAAGCATCTCCTAAGTAAAAGTGTGTACTTTTAATACCAAATAGCTGATACAACCAATGTGTGGTTGTAACAGAGAAATTACTTGTCATAAGAAATATGTCCTTTAAACAACTTTCTCTAGTTCAAGCACTAATTAGTGCATTTGTGATTAGCACCAGTAGAAAGAAAGTGTCTGTAATGGATATCTCCTGATCCACTCTAAAGAAAACATAGTTGGATCAGAAAGATGATACAGGGTTAAGGCACTTATCCTACCTATGTCTGATACCCCACCCATTATTAAATCACTAGCAATGTATTTGGACTCCAAGCACTTCCAGGAATGACCCAAAATATAGATTCAGAAATAAATCCCTAGAATTGCTGGATATGATAAAATAAATAAATAAAATAAACAACAGAATAAAATAGAGAAAGAATAACTTGATATATATGACTCATCTCAGCACAGCCATACTTTCTCCTATTCTTCCTCCCCTCATTCCTTTAATTCAGTTATTATGTCATGTGCTCCTCCTGGATAAAAATTTTTTTTGATGTAATACTGATGTATGAAGTTAAGATAAAGAATGAGTATCTAGATTCCTTAGCTTAGAGGGCCTAACAAATCACTCTGTCTAAAACAAATTTTTAGTGATCATTTACATATCTCCCAAAAATAAGCTCACTAACACACTTGATGGTAAAGGAAAGGTCAAAAAGCATGGCCAGCTTCTCTAATTTGGGAAAAATGGTAGAGATGAACATGATCATTCACAGAGAAACAGTTCATTCCTCATTTTTACCACTTAAATATTTTGGATAGAAGATGTCCAGTGGTACAATGGACATGGAATAATTTAGATTCCTAAAATTGTTCATGTCACTCCTTAGTCTTTTCATAAGGCACCAAAGAGAGAAGCCACACAGAATCAAACTTCCCAAAGCATCTCCTAAGTAAAAGTGTGTACTTTTAATACCAAATAGCTGATACAACCAATGTGTGGTTCATTCCTCATTTTTACCACTTAAGTATCTTAAAATATTTTTTTACCACTTAAGTATCTTAAAATATTTTTTCATTTCAAAGTCAGAATACTCAAAATGTAGTCATGTAATTGTATTGCTTCTATGACATTATCTTTCATCAAAATTTTTAGATACAATGCTAAATGCCCATCTGGTCTCTTCATCATTTCAGTCCTTGACATGCAATATTCTCCAAGCACAGCCTGGAGTGATCCCAGAACACAGAACAAGGAGTAAGCTGGTAAATATGTCAAAGTCTTACACTCCCTCGTGCACATACACAATAAATGAATAATGAATAAAGCAGATAAAAAATTTAAAAATATAGAAGCACCATGGTTAAAAAATTATTCATGGTTGAGATTCAGTCTTAAAGAAGTTATTATAAAAAAGGATGAAACCCCACTGGCAAAACAAGTGGAAGCAAAGATAAACAAAAGTAATTTCATTAATAAAGAACCTTCTGCATTTCAAAGGAAATGTGGTTTATAATACAAAGGTTAATCACAGAATGGGAGAAATTATTCACCTGGTACCCATCTTATAAGGGGTCAAAATCTAAAAGGTATAAGCCATAGGTAGAGCTTAACAAGAGAATCTAATCCCATCAAAAAATGGAAAGAATAGATGAACAATTTCTCAAAGAAAAAATTTCAATAGTCAAAATGTCCATAAAAAATGCTCCATATCTTTACCCATCAGAGAAATGAAAATCAAAACAACAATGAGATATCTTACACCAAAGAAACTAGCACATATCCAAAAGAATACCACCACCTGTGGTGGTAGGGATGTAGGGAGATAAGGACTCTCATTTACTGCTTGGTTGAAATGTCAACTTCTCCAACATTTTTGCTTAACAATGTAGATGTTCCTCTCAAAACTAGATGTTGAGATTCCATATGATCCAGCAATATCACTCCTAGGAATATACCTTGCGATTCCCAAAACACAATGCAGAAAAGCCCACTGCATTCCTATGTTCTTTGCAGCACTATTCGCAATAGTCAGAACCTGAAAACAACTCAAGTGCCCAAGCAGAGATGAGTGTATAAAGAGTGTGTGGTTCATCCACATGATGGAATACTAAACAGCTGTTCAGAAGAATTAAGTCATAAAATTTGGTTTATATATGGATAGATATAGAGAGTAATATGTTGAGCACAATGAGTCAGGGGAAGAGGGCTAGATATAGTATAATTGTGATCATTCATGGGATATAAAAATACAGTTTGGTAATAACATACAAAGATAATAGAGAAGAGAGCCAAGAGGACTAGCCCATAGTAGAAAGCTAGCACAAATAACTTGGGATTTATTTAGTGCGGAGAAAGGATGATAATGAACAGTGATAGTTAGAAATGATCACTAGACAAAAAATATGGGTGCTGACGGGATAAAATGATTATACAACCTCACATTTGATGATGCAAACCATAGTATCTAAAAGAAAAGAAGAGCATATATGGAAGATAAAAGTCTGCTAGAAAGGCAGGCAAGGGAGAGGACAGAGAAAAGGCTGCAGGGAAACTGGTGGCACTGGTTATGGTGAAAGTTATGAACTGGTGAGGGTATTTTGCATTGAATGACTAAAATTCAAATCATGAACAACTTGTAAACTTGAAGAAAACAACTGTATCATAAAAAGCCTTGTAATCATGGTTTTTAAAGAAAGTAATAAAATTTTAATGACTAAAAACATCCCCTCCAAAAAAAAAAATAAAATAAAATCAATTATTTCAAGTAGAGATAACTAAAGACTTTTACTTAATATGAATAAATGTGACTGAAAATATATTGGAAAGTTTTAAAATCATGAACTTATATGCCCTAGGCCTGCATAACTAAGAAATCCCCTCCCCCCTGGGACCTGTGACTTCAGTAACCAGTGATGTCACTGATGTCTATATAAACAGGGACTGTGTGTTCTAGTCTCATTTGCCATAGGCAAGCAGCAAGTATAGTTGGCAAATTCACATATGGATTTGGAGTATTTCTATCACCCTTCTTCTTATAACTCAGATGAACAGTCCCAAGGAAGGTCTCTCTACATAGTGCCGTAATATTCGGCACTGTGTTGTTCCTCTGCAACCGAAAAGTCTACCTGTGGTACCAGGTAAGGATGCAAAATAGTAAGTTCCTGGGGATTTCATGGCAGGACAGTGTCTCAGAAACTCTTCAGAGACACGCTGAGATTGGGGAGTCTGAAGCCAGAATAGGACATCAATCCTCTAGCAGAGGATTATGTATTAATTCACTTATATGCCTGTTTTATAGCATTCAAAATCACTGTGAAAAATGTTATCTGTTCTATTTTGTATAAAAATAATCTTTACAATTGAAGTATATCCTCCTAACACAAAATTTTTTCATTTTAAATGCTTTTCTGAGGTGTCATGGAGGTATAATAAAGTTCACCCATTTTATATGTTCAAAAAATCTAGCAGACAAGAGAGCTCAGAATAAGGGCTCTGGGGAGCCAATTAGGTCAAGTTTAGAGACCATTTGTGTCTGTGGTAGGGTGTGAGGTCAAGTCCTACATGCAGGTATGTTGGGGAACTGGAGTCTCAAGCCCTGCAGAATACAAATCACAGACTCATTTTGGGGGCTGCTCACACGGAGTCCTTTGTGGGCACCTTAGGACAGTGGAGACAAATTTCTGAGAGCCTCTCAACAGAGGGGACCAGGGGTTTCAATATGAGTATCCTGGGCAGAGCCAACTGGATGTGGGCCTGACTGAAAAGAATGAAACTGTTGTAGCATCTTTGTCCATAATCTGGGAAGAAACCTTACCCTATGCTCACTCAAGTCTTCCTGTGCTGCTCTGCTGAGGCTTAGAGTTTCCCAGAGTCTTCACCTCACTGCCTCTTCTCAGCTATGGAGGGCGGACAAGAGGAGAGAGCCTGCTTTTTGAGAAGTAAGGAGCCAACTTGCCCAGCTATCCAGAGACCCCTCCTCTCCTTGTCCTTGAGTCCCAGGCCATGAACTCTGAGGATGTCTGTGTAGACACCTTCAGGGCCCAGGGAGAGCAGTGGATGGGAAGTCAGGCAGGACCTGAGGGACATTAGGCAGTTACACTGACCCATCCTTTAAGGCATAGCCACTACCCCTACCTTGGCGTGTGGTTGGGGGCACAGGGCATTTGTGCCTCTGGACCTAGTCACATTCCCTGAGTGCTTGGATGAGTGGTGGTTCTCTTAGGGCTACTGGTGGTTTGGAAACCCCAAGATAGTCTGACAGGCCCTTTCCTAGAAGCAGGCACCTCTGTGATTGTGCTAGTGGGGCAGGATCCGGGGGGCTCAAGAGAGAACAGACCGGGGTCACCAGCAGCTCTGCTTCCTCCCCTGATGAGCACCCTCCTCCCTGCAGCCACGTTCCTGCTCTTAGAACAGGTACCCTTGAGGATGTATGTCATTCTCAGGTGACACTTCTCCTCCATCAATTCAGGGCTGGGCAGGGCTGCATGACATGGACAAGGCCTGCTGAACCATGGGAACGGTTGCAGTGGCCCTGAGGCAGTTGACAGGTACTGTGACGTCATGGGGGCCGTTTTTTAAGTGATGGGGCATGATGGGCCCGAGGCAAAGAAAGGGGCAGGAGGGATCCTGAGCTCTGCCAGGCTCTGGATCCTTTTCTCTCTCCTGCTACATCCTATGTTCTGTGCTTTTTGCATAGAGAACACTCGCAAAGAACAGTACCTGGGACCCCACTAGGTATTCTCAGTGTGCCTGTCACGACCTGCACGAGGGCACCCTAAGAGTTGCTCCCACCACCAGCCTGCCAACCTCCACTCTCGGGTCCATGGCGCCCCTTCCTGGAGGACAACACCATCATGTCTTCCAGGGCCACTTGCCCTTTGGCTCTCCTCCCAGCCGAAGGACCCCAACTTTCTCTGCGACCAACAGACCTACTGTCCCAGTCGTATTTCTCCCCCACTCCCCCAGCTTCCTCTCCTGTGCTCAGGAACACCTGAGCCACTTCCGTGTCTTTTCTCCCTTCCCCTCCCCCCCTTTCTTTCATTCCCCAAACATCCTCTTCAATGAAAAGCCATCTGTTTTGAGACTTCTGGGGTTCCCCTGGCTTCTCCCAGAGTTCCAGGACCAGTTTAGAGGTATGGGTGCTAGATCCTAATACTGGCTTCACTAGAGGGGAGGCTGAACAAAATTCAAACAGGATGAGTTCCAGGTTCTAATGTTGGGTTTTCACCAGACGAGATAAGAATCAGGAAGGAGTTTCTCCCATTCTTTGGGTGACTTATGTATCCTAGGCACTATTTCCTTTGAGGTGCAGAAACTTCTCAGATTAATATAGTCCTATCTGTATCTCTGCTTACACTTGTTTGGAGACTGACGTTTCCTCCTTGGAGATGCCTTTAGTCTCAATGTCATGAATATTATGTGTTCTATATACCTTATGGTTTTGGGTCTGATATCAAGGTCTTTAATTTGGATTTGATATTTGTGCATAGTGTTAGATGGAGGTCTGAGTTCCCTTTTTTTGCAAGTGGCTGACCAGTTGTCCCAACATCACTTGTTGAAGAGACTTTCCTTGCTCCATTTTGCATTTCTTGCCCCTTTATCAAATATTAGCTGATATATGTGTGGGAAACATTCTCTGAATACTCAAGTCTATTCCATTGATCTGAGGGTCTGTTTTTATTCCAATATCATGGTATTTTAATAACTATAAATTTGTAATACAATTGAAAGTTGGGGAAAGTAATGCCTCCCATATTTCTTTTTCCAAGAATTTCTCTAACTTTTTTACTCACCCAATAACTATCAGATAAGAGGCTAATATTTAAGATACACAAGGTACTGACAGAACTTAACAAGAAATAAACAGGAAATTTCTCAAAGAAGAAATACAAATGGCCAAAAGACACATAAAAATGCTCTATATCGGAGTAAGAAATGGCTGGATGTGGGGGTTTCCAGGCAGAGTGCTGATTGCTCTACCTGCTGAGTCTCCACCCGGCTGTGCTTCTTCTGAAGAAACTGAGGACCTGAAGGGAGCCCTGTCCTATGCTTCGCTGTCGTTCCTGAACTCTTGAAGCTCTCCTCAGAGCCCTGGGAAGTGAACCCCCAAAAAACTACATTCTGAAGCTACCCAGCGAGCGAGTGAGTGAGTAAGAAATGGCTGGATGTGGGGGTTTCCAGGCAGAGTGCTGATTGCTCTACCTGCTGAGTCTCCACCTGGCTGTGCTTCTTCTGAGGAAACTGAGGACCTGAAGGGAGCCCTGTCCTATGCTTCTCTGTCTTTCCTGAACTCTTGAAGCTCTCCTCAGAGCCCTGGGAAGCGAACCCCAAAAATACTACATTCTGAAGCTACCCAGCGAGCGAGTGAAAACTACGCCTGCCTAGTGGGGCCTGACTGTGAAAAATAGTGAGTGCTGCCTGTGTGTGTCTCTACTATCCTGTTGCGTGAACCTCTTGGGAGTAGGCTGAAAAGAGGCTCCAGAAGGCACTTAGCGCTGCTTCCCTACGCGGCCGTGCGCTCTTTCTAAGAAAAGCGCACCATCGCAACAAGAAGAAAAACCCACACTAAGAACTGTGCTGGATCACAGAAGCAAGCATTTCTCTCTGGACTATCTTCTCTGCTGCATGCTCGGGCCTAAGATTTGATCCTGTGTGAGGCTTCATCCACGGAGGACTCCTCTCCATTAGAGGCAAGTCGGCCCAGCCAGAGGAGTGTGCTGCCTGCATCATATAACCAATGAATAACACCACAACACGTAGAAAAACCCACAATACAAGTGTGACAATGGGGAAACAACGCAGGTCAGCATCAGACATAGAGAATGAAGATGAAAATTCTGATGACCAGATAATGAACAACCAACTAATCAACCTCTCAGATAAGGACTTTAGACTAGCAATATGGAAGATGCTCAACGAACTCAAAGAAACCATGGATCGAGTTGAACAGAACACTAATAAGAACCAAGAAAATATGAAGACAGAAATCACAAAATTCCAAACTGAAATAACATGTCAACTAACAGGCCTGAAAGAGTCAGTAAACAAAGTGAATGACAAAATGGACAAGGTCTGGCACAGGGTATCAGAAGCTGAGAATAGACTTGGTGCTGTGGAAGATGAGATACATAACAATTCCATACAGCAGGAGAGATTGGACAAAAAAATTAAAGCAAATGAACAGACAATGGAAAAACTAGTCAAAGAATGGGAACAGATGAAGATAGAAGTCTATGATTAGATCAACAGAAACAACTTAAGAATCATTGGAGTCCCAGAGACCCAGGAAGAAAATTTCCAGGAAGAATCAACGGTCAAGAACATCACTAAAGGGAAACTTCCAGAGCTAAAGAATATATGTGATCAAATCCTGCATGCTCGAAGAGTACCAACCAAAAGAGACCCCAGAAAAACCACCCCAAGACACATCCTAGTCACAATGACAAATCCCACAAATAGAGACAGAATTCTGAAAACAGCAAGATCAAAAGGGGAAATTACATTCAAGCAAGCATCCTTGAGATTTACAGCAGACCTGTCACCAGAAACACTCAATGCCAGAAAGCAGTAGTGGGATATTGTGACAAGATTGAATGAAATGAATGCTTCATCTAGAATACTGTACCCAGAAAAACTCACTTTCCAGTTTGATGGAAGAATACATGGTTTCACAGACAAAAAACAGCTCAGAACTTTACAGACTCAAAACCAGTTTAAGAGAAAAACTGAAAGACATAATTTAAGACAAGATTAACCAAAAGACACACCAAATTTCGATATAAAGATGGCATTAAATCCCAGGACAATTCTTTCTCTCAACGTCAATGGACTAAATGCACCAGTCAAGAGACACAGAGTGGCTAAATGAATCAAAAAACTCAATCCAACCGTCTGCTGCCTACAAGAAACACACCTGAATAGTCAGAACAAACATAGACTCAAAATAAAAGGCTGGAGAAAAATTATCCAAGCAAACAACACCCATAAAAAAGCTGGAGTGGCCATACTAATATCAGATAATGCAAACTTTATACTCAGGAAGGTTGTAAGGGACAAAGATGGACATTTTATATTAATCAAGGGGTATGTAGAGCAGGAAGAAATCACTTTCCTAAACATATATGCACCAAATGAGGGGCCAGCAAAATATTTAATACAACTGTTGACAAATCTGAAAAATAATATCAATAACAACACAATAATTGCCTCAACACGGCTTTGTCAACACTGGATAAGTCAACCAGACTGAAACCCAACAAGAATATACTAAACCTGATAAGAGAAATGGAAGAAAGAAAGAGGCCTAGTGGATATATATATATGTCACTCCATCCCCAGAAACCTGGATACACATTCTTCTCCAATGTACTTGGGACATTCTCCAGGATAGACTACATGCTAGCACATAAAACATACCTCCATAATATCAAGAGGATAGAAATTTTGCAGACTACCTTAGCTGACTACAAGGCTCTGAAATTATTTGTGATTTCCAAAGGGACTCAGAAGAAACACTTTAACACCTAGAAGTTAAACAGCCTCATACTCAATAACCAGTGGGTCCGAGATGAAATCAAGGAGGAAATCAAAAGGTTCCTGGAAACAAATGACAATAAAGACACAAACTATCAGAACTTATGGGACACAGCAAAAGCAGTACTGATAGGAAAATTTATAGCTTTGCAAGCACACACCAGGAAGGAAGAAGAAGCTTACCTGAGTAGCTTAATGACACAGCTAATAGAACTAAAAAGTGCTCAACAAAAGGACCCAAAAATAGGGAGACAGAAAAAAATAACAAAGCTGAGAGCAGAAATCAACGAAGTGGAAACCCAAAAAACAATCCAAAAGATCAACGAAAGCAGAAGTTGGTTCTTTGAAAAAATAAACTAGATTGATAGACCACTGGCAAACCTAACAAAGAAAGAGAGAGTGAGAAACTTGATAACTCATATTAGGAATGAAAAAGGAGAGATCACTACTGATATGACAGAGATTCAAAGGGTAATCAGAAACTACTTTGAGAAACTCTATGCTACTAAAAATGAGAACCTGGAAGAAATGGATAAATTCTTGGACACTTATAATCTTCCACGGTTGAAGGAAGAGGATGTAGCATATCTAAACACCCACATCACCTTTGATGAAATTAAAACGGTAATCAAAAGTCTGCCCAAAAACAAAAGCCCAGGCCCATATGTATTCACTAATGAATTCTATCAAACTTTCCAAGAGGAACTACTACCAATCCTGGCAAGACTTTCATGAAATTGAACAAATGGAAACACTTCCAAATAGCTTTTATGAAGCCAACATCACCCTGATACCTAAACCAGACAGAGATGCTACCAAAAAAGAAAATTACAGACCAATATCGTTGATGAATGCAGATGCAAAGATCCTCAACAAAATCCTCGCAAATAGGATTCAATGCCTCATTAAGAAGATCATCCACTATGATCAAGTAGGTTTCATCCCAGGAATGCAAGGATGATTTAACATCCGTAAATCTATCAAAATAATACACAACATCAACAATAAGAAAAATAAAAACCACACGATCATATCAATAGATGCAGAGAAAGCATTTGATAAGGTCCAACACCCATTCTTGATCAAAACTCTCAGCAAGATGGGAATGGAAGGAACCTTTCTCAATATAGTTAAGGCCATCTACCACAAGCCAGTGGCAAATATTATCCTCAATGGAGAAAAACTAAAAGCCTTCCCTCTAAATTCTGGCACAAGACAAGGCTGTCCTCTCTCACCACTCCTATTCCACATAGCATTGGAATTACTTGCTATAGCAATTAGGCAAGAAAAAGATATCAAGGGAATGCAGATAGCAAAGGAAGAAGTCAAGCTCTCACTGTTTGCAGATGACATGATACTCTACTTAGAAAACCCTAAAGACTCTACCAAAAAGCATCTAGAAACAATAGACTCATATAGCAAGGTAGCAGGCTACAAAATTAACACACAAAAATCAATGGCCTTTCTATACACCAATAGTAATAAGGAAGAAATGGACATTAAGAAAACAACCCCCATTCACAATAGTGCCACACAAACTCAAATATCTTGGAATCAACTTGACTAAAATTGTGAAGGAACTATACAAAGAAAACTATAAAACTCTGCTCCAAGAAATAAGAGAAAACACGTGGAAATGGAAACACATACCCCGCTCATGGATTGGCAGGATTAACATAATCAAAATGGCAATACTCCCCAAGGCATTATACAGATATAATGCTATCCCTCTAAAGATACCCATGACATTCTTCAAAGAAGTGGATCAGGCACTTTTGAAATTTGTTTGGAACAATAAACACCCTAGAATAGCTAAAGCAATCATTGGGAAAAAGAATATGGGAGGAATTACTTTCCCCAACTTTAAAATTTACTACAAAGCAATAGTTATCAAAACAGCATGGTATTGGTATAAGGATAGGTCCTCAGATCAGTGGAATAGGCTTGAATACTCAGAAAATGTTCCCCAGACATACAATCACCTAATTTTTGATAAAGGAGCAGGAAATCCTAAATGGAGCAAGGAAAGCCTCTTCAACAAGTGGTGTTGGCACAACTGGCTAGCCACTGGCAAAAAGTTGAACTTAGATCCCCCAGCTAACATCATGTACGAAGGTAAAATCCAAATGGATTGAAGACCTCGATATCAGACCCAAAACCATAAGATATATAGAACAACACATAGGCAAAACACTCCAGGACATTGAGACTACAGGCATCTTCAAGGAGGAAACTGCACTCTCCAAGCAAGTGAAAGCAGAAATTAACAGATGGGAATATATTAAGCTGAGAAGCTTTTGCACCTCAAAGGAAATAGTGCCCAGGCTACAAGAGCCACCCACTGAGTGGGAGAAACTATTCACCCAATACCCATTAGATAAGGGGCTAATCTCCAAAATATACAAGGCACTGACAGAACTTTACAAGAAAAAAACATCTAATCCCAACAAAAAATGGGGAGAAGAAAGGAACAGACACTTTGACAAAGATGAAATACAAATGGCCAAAAGACACATGAAAAAATGCTCCACATCACTAATCATCAGGGAGATGCAAATCAAAACAACAATGAGATATCACCTCACACCACAGAGAATGGCACACATCACAAAGAATGAGAATAAACAGTGTTGGTGGGGATGTGGAGAGAAAGGAACTCTTATCCACTGCTGGTGGGAATGCCGTCTAGTTCAACCTTTATGGAAAGCAATATGGAGATTCCTCCAAAAACTGGAAATTGAATTCCCATACAATCCAGCTATACCACTCCTAGAAATATACCCTAGGAACACAAAAATACAATACAAAAATCCCTTCCTTACACCTATATTCATTGAAACCCTATTTACCATAGCAAGACTATGGAAACAACCCAGATGCCCTTCAACAGACGAATGGCTAAAGAAATTGTGGTATTTATACACAATGGAATATTATACAGCTGTAAGGAGAGATGAAGTCATGAAATTTTCCTCTACAGGGATGTACACAGAATCTATTATTCCGAGTGAAATAAGTCAAAGAGAGAGAAAAACGCAGAATGGTCTCACTCATTTATGGGTTTAAGAAAAATGAAAGACATTCTTGCAATAATAAATTTCAGATACAAAAGAGAAAAGAGCTGAAAGTTCCAGCTCACCTCAGGAAGCTCACCACAAAGAGTGATGAGTTTAGTTGGAGAAATAACTACATTTTGAACTGTCCTAATATTGAGAATGTATGAGGGATATGGAGAGCCTGTTTAGAGTACAGGCAGGGTTTGGGTGTGGAGGAGGGAGACTTGGGACATTGGGTGATGGGAATGTTGCACTGGTGATGGGTGGTGTTCCTTACATGACTGAAATCCAAACACAATCATGTATGTAATCAAGGTGTTCAAATAAAAAAAATGCTCCATATCACTAATCATTAGGAAGATGCAAATCAAAACAACAATGAGGTATCACCTCATGCCACAGAGACTGGCACACATCACAAAGTACAAAAACAATCCTTGCTGGCAGGGATGTGGAGAGAAAGGAACTCTCATTCACTGCTGATGGGAATGATGTCTAGTCCAGCCTTTATGGAAAACAATATGAAGATTCCTCAAAAAACTGAAAATTGAGCTCCCACATGATCCTGCTATACCACTCTTACGGATATGCAAAAATGCCTTCTGCACACCTATATTCATTGCAGCACTATTTCCAATAGCTGAAATCTGAAAATAACCAAGATGCCCTTCAACAGATGTGTGGTTAAAGAAACTGTGGCACATATGCACAATGGAATATTATGTAGCCATCAGGAGAGATAAAGTCATGAAATTTTCCATTACGTGGATGTACATGGAAACTATTATACTGATGAAGTAAGCCAAACACAAAAAGATAAACACAGAATAATCTCAATCATCTGTAGAATTTAAGAAAAATAAAAGATAGTATGTTAATAATACCCAGAGACAACAGAGGGCTGTTAGATTAAATCACCAGAGACAGATGATCTAATCTGAAGCTATCAATGACAGAAGTTTCACTTCTTATAAACTTAGAGGTGGGTTGTATCGAAACTTGCAGGGGGGAAATGGATAATCTTAAAGAATAATTACTAACTAAAATGTTTACAACAGAAATTTAAAAATTTGAATTTGGGGTAAGGGTAGATGGATTGGGTTTACTCCTGACTCTCCCCACTGATATCTCCTAGTGATGTTCGGTGTTAGTAATTGAGATATCAGTTAATTGATGTAATTGTTCAGTGTTAGTAATTTATATAAAACAGATATTAATTGAAATAATTGTTCAGTGTTAGTAATTGATATAGACCAGGTATATCAGTGCAAGGCAAGCATCTTAGATCTTGTACTATTTCTCTGTCCCCAAAGATCTGAATTTTTTATAATAATTTTTATTTTGATCAAAGCGAATTTCAAATCTTTCACAGTAATATTTTAGGTACATAGTGACATTGAATCAGGGGCATTTCCACCACCAAAAGTTGTCCTTCCTCCACATCTGTTCTCAGCATGCATCCTATATCCCCTCCATTACTCCCCAGGCTGCTAGCATAAGTGGTCCCCTCTTTGTCTAGCTTGTTGTAGATTGGGTATCAATTCTGTTGTCATTGGCTTTGAATTTGATGTTTAAGTCTGATCATTTTTTATTTCTACTTAATGTTCATACGACTGTTTGATCTTGCTACCCTCCCCTATTTCCCCCTCAAATTCTGAGGTGGAATAAGATGGTTCAAGTTATGTGGTTCTGTTTGAAGGAAAGAAAAAAATAAAAGGGGGGAAAATCAAACAAGAAAAAATTGGAGGAGTCTTTCTAGAGGTTATGAATATTAATTTAAGAGATGAAAGGGGAAAAGAAAGAAAAACAAAACAATACAAAAATAAAACCCTAAAAGCACCACAGCAATAAAGATAATAGCCACACAATGACCACGGTCCTGAAATAAAAACAAAACAAAGCACAAAAAAATAAAAAAAGGAAAAAAAGAAACGAGCAACAACAATAACAAAACCAAGGGCCAGAGAGATAGCATGGAGGTAAGGTATTTGCCTTGCATGCTGAAGGACAGTGGTTTGAATCCTGGCATCCCATATGGTTCCCCGAGCCTGCCAGGAGCGATTTCTGAGCATAGAGCCAGAAGTAACCCCTAGGCGCTGCCGGGTGTGACCCCCCCAAAATTTTTTTTAATTTGTACTTTTTTTTTTCCAGAGGCACAGTAAATATTGTGAAGATTAGGAAGGGAATTCCCTTGGCCTAAGAGATACAGGGTTTCTCTGCCCTTGAAGCATACTGCCATGGGGACAACTACAAGCTCCATACTCACTCATTTACAATACCCCAAGGTCTTTTTTATCATACCGGGAAACTTTCCACTCAGATATGGGTGATGACATCCTCTGTAGCTGGAGATCCTATTATTTGCTTGGGTCATAGGGTGAAGGCTAGGAGGTATTTTTTTTTGTTTTGTTTTGTTTTGTTTTACAATTCTAGGAGTTCTGTTCCATCACTATTATTATAATCAGTCTCTGTAATTGGTCATCTTGGTTTTTGCCCCAATCCTAGGATGAAGCCTAGGATAGAATCTTTCATTATGTTTCCAGAAGATCTGCTCAGTTGCAGTTGTCTTAGTCAGATCTCTGGAATTTGAGATATTGGCTGTTGTACAGATCTTAGGCCAAAATCTAGACTAGGGTCTTTTTTATTGGTCCCAGGATAAGTTCTACCCAGTTATGGTTGTCATAGTCAGTCTTCTGTAGATAGCAATCTTGGCATTTGCACAGTTCAAAGGATGAAATATCTTCTGATTTCATCTTATCGTTAGGTGGTGAGGTAAGACAACTTGCTCTTAGAACAAGTTGTTGCCATTTCCTCATGTCAGGGTGTCATTTTAAAATTGACACATGTTGGTGTCAGAGCAGTATTAAGAATTTCCCAGAAGGAGTTTGGTTTCTAGAGCTGTTGCAGAGAACTGTGTCAGTCCTATGTCTGAGATCTAGGGTTCAGGGTTGGATGGGTCGCTAATCACATGGAGTCTAAGTTGGGACCACATATGTTCAAGGTGGTAGATGCTC
Source organism: Suncus etruscus (assembly GCF_024139225.1). Taxonomy (NCBI): domain Eukaryota; kingdom Metazoa; phylum Chordata; class Mammalia; order Eulipotyphla; family Soricidae; genus Suncus; species Suncus etruscus. Next base: position 33,239,224 of record NC_064864.1, on the reverse strand, counting down.
TTGTTTGTAAAATGTATGAGTTCTTACTTCTAGTAGATAAGATCTTGTTTCTATATGTAAAATTTCCACTTTTTAGTGTGCCTTTGAAAGAAGAAATGGTGCTATATTATATTGCTGGTGTGTTGGGGGGTGAGAGTATCAGGCTCCATCATCTCTGTGCCCTGGTTTTGACCTGAGCTATTATCCCAGGCAAAACTTTTTCTTGTACTAAGCAGAACTAAAAAGGTGGAGTTAAGGAAGAGAAGAAATCAGAAACAAGTCAAAAAACAAAAAGTATAAATATATATATATATATATATATATGTAAAGGAAAAATAAATAAAAATAAGTTTTAAAAATTAAGGGAACAAAGTGATGCAGACTACCTTACATTTGAGAATAAACAGATTAGAGGTAGTATTATATATGTCTTAAACTTATAAAGGAAATATAGGCTTCCCCATTGTCTTTTGAGATATTCTTGTGGGGGGTGGGATCCAAGATGCGTTTTCATCACACACCCTGGTCTTGTTGAGTTTAAGAAATGATTTGCAGCAGAAAGGGCTCTTTCTTGCACTGGGGATCCTTTTGGATCTGAGTCTGGTATCAAGCAACAGTCCACATTTGCGGGGGAGGGGGTGAGAAGGAGGGCCACAGAGCATCAACAGGGGTGTTTGTTGTATTTTCTTGCCGGGGTCGAGATGTGGGGCTGAGTGGGTGTCCCTTCACTTGGAAGCTGGGTGATTGCTTATTGGGGCAGGAGGTCGGTCTTGAATACCTAATGGATTAAGAACTGAGAATAAAGAGAGTTAATAAGGTGGGATATTGGATTGAAAATGAGGGGGCGGGTGGTGAAGGGATAGTAGGATTTCTAAAAGGAGTGAGGAAGGATAGTATATAGAAGGAACTATATCACTATAGGCTTGGGTTGTTTACAATTTAGGTTTGGCTCTCATAAAGGAGTCCTCTATGTACTCATGCCCACATAAGGACATACACATTAGTGATCTATTCTTAAGATATTGTTAGATGTCTGACCCTAATAGAATGGATCTGAACTCGTAAGGACTGGATGAATTAAGATAAATAATTAGCTTAGGTATACCTTTAAAAAAAAGAGAAAGGGAGATCAAAAGATAAGAGAACAGAAAAATAGGTAAATATAGCAAAAATAAAGTAAAATAATTAATAAATAAGAGATTCGGTCGGTGCATTGGAGTTGGGAGGTTTTCCCAGTTTCTAGGCATTTCGTCAGGGATGGGGTTGTGCCTGCTAAAGGAAAGTTTGAGGGTTAGATAATGGCTGGAGCAGTTTAGGATACACAGAGGTTTTGCTTCTCTAGTACTAAATAATGTGTTAATAAGGCCTACCTATAGCCTATCTCTGTGGGAGGCTATCCTATGTAGTATTGTCCACTGCATCATATGTATCGAAGTACCTTTCCTAAAGAGAAACTAACTTTGGGTTTTATTTGACATAGATTGAATTGGTGATGATGACAAAAAAAGAGGTAGAAGAAGAAAGGGGAGTAGGGAAGAAGTAGGGAGAAGAGAGAAGAAAAGAGAAAGAAAATGTTAATTTGGCCAAACCTGTTCAATGAGTAGGTCTTGTAATATAAGTCTGTGGTTCATAGTTGACTGTTTCAGTGGTCTGAATGGTCATATGCTTCAGGAACTAATAGAGGCCATAAACTAGAGAGAAAGGGTATATTGGAGTGTTTTATCAAGACATTTTTCATAATGCAAATTGAATATGGTATCTAGTATGACTGATCACCGAAGTGTCAAATTAGGGTGTCCACCCTTTGTATCCAAGAACCCCTGTGGACAAGGAAGCTGAGAGGTTATTTTATATCTAGTAAGATTAAGGCATTAAAACACATTGCTAGAAAACACTGCTGCTGGAGTCTCTGGCTTCCAATCATATTCTTCACCTGTATCTGTGTATAAGCTCCCTAAGACATTATTATAGGCTTTTGTAGTAAAAGGCTGATTACATACTTGTTCACTCTAAGCCGTTGTTTCCATTGTTGCTGGTTTCTTTATGGTATAATGAATAGTCGAGGCTTTGTGTTGTTCCTCTTCCACTTGTTTTGAACACTATTCCCCAGTAAATGCTGAAAACTACAGTGCTTGGAGTTTCTACCCTATTAGAATGTTGTATTTGTTCATAGAGTATTACGTGTATATGTGGTGTATATTCTAAGTACCTGAGAAAAATGCTATCATTCTATATTTATCCTTTATCTTCTGGCTTACTTCATTTAACATAATATTTTGTAGATCCATCCATGTTGCTAAAAAGTCCATAATTGTATCATTTCTAATTGTATGTAGTATTCCATTGTGTATAGATACCACATCTTAGTGATCCACTCATCTGTTGTTGGGCATCAAGGTTGCTTCAAAATCTTGGCTATTGTGCTGCATGCTGTGATAAATAGTGGAGTGTACACTTACTTTGGGATGATTGTCCTTCTGACTTGGGGATAGATACCCAGGAGAGCATTGCTGGATCATATGGCAGCTCAATTCTGAGTTTACTGAGCACTCTCCACATTGTTTTCATAGGGGTTGGACCAGACAGCATTTCCACCAGCAGTGATGAGAGTTCCTTTTTTTTTTTTACCACATCCCTGCCAACAGAAATTGTTCTCATTATTTTTTATGTGAGCCATCCTCACTGGTGTAAGGTGGTACCTCATTGTTGTCTTGATTTGGATTTCCCTAATGATGAGAGAAGGTGATCATGTTTTCATGTGTCTGTTGGCCATCTTTCAGTCTTCCTTGGAGCAGTGTCTATTCATTTCTTCTCTCCATCTTTCTATGGCTTTATTAGATTTTTTGGAGCTCACCTCTCTGAGTGCTTTGTACATCCTATATATCAGCCCTTTATCTGACTTGTTGAGTGCAAAAATTTTTTTTCCATTCTGTTAACTACGTTTTAGTATTAAGTAGTGTTTCTTTTGCCATGCAGAAACTTTTTAGTTTGATGTAGTCTCATTTGTTTAGGTTTGATGCTAAAGTTCTTGCCTTTGGCATTCCTATCCTAAAAGACTTTTTTTTAATATATAGGTCTTTGAGTGTTCTTCCTATTTTTCCTCAATAAAATTTATAGATTCAGTTCTGATTTCAAGGTCTTTAATCCATTTTAAGTTGACTTTTGTGTAAGGTGTGAAGTATGGATCAATTTTTAATTTCTTACAGGTTGTTATCCAGTTTTTCCAACACCATTTGTTGGAAGAGACTTTGTTCCATTTCAAGTTTTTGGCTCTTTTGTCAAATATTAGTTGACTTTATATTTGGGGGTTTATCTCTGAATATTCTCTTCTAGCCCACTGGTCTGAGACTGTCCTTATTCCAGTATCATGTTGTTTTGATCACTATTGCTTTATAGTAAATCTTCAGGTTAGATAAAGTGATGCCACCAAGCTTCTTGTTTTTTAGTATGTATTTGGCTAACCTGGGTCTTTTGTGGTTCCAGATGAATTTTATAATTGATTGTTCTAAGTTCTTAAAAAAGGATGTCTGGGCCGGCGTGGTGGTACTAGAGGTAAGGTGTCTGCCTTGCCAGCGCTAGCCTAGGACAGACCACGGTTCGATCCCCCAGCATCCCATATGGTCCCCCACGAGCGACTTCTGAGTGCATAGCCAGGAGTAACCCCTGAGCATCACCGGGTATGGCCCAAAAACCAAAAAAAAAAGAAAGAAAGAAAGAAAGAAAGAAAGAAAGAAAGAAAGAAAGAAAGAAAGAAAGAAAGAAAGAAAGAAAGAAAGAAAGAAAGAAAGAAAGAAAGAAAGAAAGAGAGAAAGAAAGAGAGAGAGAAAGAAAGAGAGAGAAAGAAAGAGAGAAAGAAAGAGAGAGAAAGAAAGAGAGAGAAAGAAAGAGAGAGAGAAAGAAAGAGAGAGAGAAAGAAAGAGAGAGAGAAAGAAAGAGAGAGAAAGAAAGAGAGAGAGAAAGAAAGAAAGAGAGAAGAGAAAGAAAGAGACTGAGAAAGAAAGAAAGAGAGAAAGGAAGAAAGAAAGAGAGAAAGGAAGAAAGAGAGAGAAAGGAAGAAAGAGAGAAAGAAAGAAAGAAAGAAAGAAAGAAAGAAAGAAAGAAAGAAAGAAAGAAAGAAAGAAAGAAAGAAAGAAAGAAAGAAAGAAAGAAAGAAAGAAAGAAAGAAGGAAGGAAGGAAGGAAGGAAGGAAGGAAGAAGGAAGGAAGGAAGGAAGGAAGGAAGAAAGAAAGAAAGAAAGAAAGAAGAAAGAAAGAGAGAAAGAGAGAAAGAAAGAAAGAAAGAGAGAGAGAAAGAAAGAAAGAAAGAAGAAAAAGAAAGACAGAAAGAAAGAAGAAAGAGAGAGAAAGAAAGAAAGAAAGAGAGAAAGAAAGAAAGAAAGAGAAAGAAAGAAAGAGAAAGAAAGAAAGAAAGAAAGAAAGAAAGAAAGAAAGAAAGAAAGAAAGAAAGAAAGAAAGAAAGAAAGAGAAAGAAAGAAAGAAAGAAAAAGAAAAGAAATGACATTGAATCTATATAAAGGTTAGATAGTCATTTTGACTATGTTGATTCTACCTACCCATGAGCATGGTATGTTCTTCCATTTCCTTAGGTCCTCTTCAATTTCTTTTTGAGGTGTTTTGAAGTTTTGAAGTATATCATGGTATAGATCCTTCACTTCTCTTGTAAGGTTGATACCTAGGTAATTGATTTTTGGGGGTACTATTTTATTTATTTTTTTAATAGAAAATATTTTTTCTTTATTTGACCATCTTTTTTTTAAAGTGAAATATTTTTTAATATATTTAAACACCTTAATTACATACATGATTTTGTTTGGGTTTCAGTCATGTAAAGAACACCACCCATCACCAGTGCAACATTCCCATCACCAATGTCCCAAGTCTCCCTCCTCCCCACCCGACCCCCGCCTGTACTCTAGACAGGCTCTCCATTTTCCTCATACATTCTCGTTATTAGGACAGTTCAAAATGTAGTTATTTCCCTAACTAAACTCATCACTATTTGTGGTGAGCTTCCTGAGGTGAGCTGGAACTTCTAGCTCTTTTCTCTTTTGTGTCTGAAAATTATTATTACAAGGGTGTCTTTCATTTTTCTTAAAACCCATAGATGAGTGAGACCATTCTGCGTTTTTCTCTCTCTCTCTGACTTATTTCACTCAGCATAATAGATTTCGTGTACATCCATGTATAGGAAAATTTCATGACTTCATCTCTCCTGACAGCTGCATAATATTCCATTGTGTATATGTACCACAGTTTCTTTAGCCATTCGTCTGTTGAAGGGCATCTTGGTTGTTTCCAGACTCTTGCTATGGTAAATTGTGCTGCAATGAATATAGGTGAAAGGAAGGGTTTTTTGTATTGTATTTTTGTGTTCCTAGGGTATATTCCTAGGAGTGGTATAGCTGGATCGTATGGGAGCTCGATTTCCAGTTTTTGGAGGAATCTCCATATCGCTTTCCATAAAGGTTGAACTAGACGGCATTCCCACCAGCAGTGGATAAGAGTTCCTTTCTCTCCACATCCCCGCCAACACTGTTGATTATCATTCTTTGTGAGGTGGTATCTCATCGTTGTTTTGATTTGCATCTCCCTGATGATTAGTGATGTGGAACATTTTTTCATGTGTCTTTTGGCCATGTGTATTTCTTCTTTGTCAAAGTGTCTGTTCATTTCTTCTCCCCATTTTTTGATGGGGTTAGATGTTTTTTTCTTGTAAAGTTCTGTCAGTGCCTTGTATATTTTGGAGATTAGCCCCTTATCTGATGGGTATTGGGTGAATAGTTTCTCCCACTCAGTGGGGGGCTCTTGTATCCTGGGCACTATTTCCTTTGAGGTGCAGAAGCTTCTCAGCTTAATATATTCCCATCTGTTAATCTCTGCTTTCACTTGCTTGGAGAGTGCAGTTTCCTCCTTGAAGATGCCTGTAATGTCCTGGAGTGTTTTGCCTATGTGTTGTTCTGTATATCTTATGGTTTTGGGGCTGATATCGAGGTCTTTAATCCATTTGGATTTTACCTTCGTACATGATGTTAGCTGGGGGTCTAAGTTCAATTTTTTGCAAGTGGCTATCCAATTGTGCCAACACCACTTGTTGAAGAGGCTTTCCCTGCCCCATTTAGGATTTCCTGCTCCTTTATCAAAAATTAGGTGGTTGTATGTCTGGGGAACATTTTCTGAGTATTCAAGCCTATTCCACTGATCTGAGGACCTATCCTTATTCCAATACCATGCTATTTTGATAACTGTTGCTTTGTAGTACAGATTAATGTTGGGGAAAGTAATTCCTCCCATATTCTTTTTCCCAATGATTGCTTTAGCTATTCGAGGGTGTTTATTGTTCCAAATGAATTTCAAAAGTGTCTGATCCACTTCTTTGAAGAATATCATGTGTATCTTTAGAGGGATGGCATTAAATCTGTATAATGCCTTGGGGAGTATTGCCATTTTGATGATGTTAATCCTGCCAATCCATGAGCAGGGTATGCGTTTCCATATCCGTGTGTCCTCTCTTATTTCTTGGAGCAGAGTTTTATAGTTTTCTTTGTATAGGTCCTTCACATATTTAGTCAAGTTGATTCCAAGATATTTGAGTTTGTGTGGCACTATTGTGAATGGGGTTGTTTTCTTAATGTCCATTTCATCCTTATTACTATTGGTGTATAGAAAGGCCATTGATTTTTGTGTGTTAATTTTGTAGCCTGCCACCTTGCTATATGAGTCTATTGTTTCTAGAAGCTTTTTGATAGAGTCTTTAGGGTTTTCTAAATAGAGTATCATATCATCTGCAAACAGTGAGAGCTTGACTTCTTCCTTTCCTATCTGGATTCCCTTGATATCCTTTTCTTGCCTAATCGCTATAGCAAGTACTTCCAGTGCTATGTTGAATAGGAGTGGTGAGAGAGGACAGCCTTGTCTTGTGCCAGAATTCAGAGGGAAGGCTTTCAGTTTTTCTCCATTGAGAATAATAATTGCCACTAGCTTGTGGTAGATGGCCTTCACTATATTAAGAAAGGTTCCGTCCATTCCCATCTTGCTGACAGTTTTGATCAAGAATGGGTGTTGGACCTTATCAAATGCTTTCTCTGCATCTATTAATATGATCATGTGGTTTTTATTTTTCTTGTTATTGATGTTGTGTATTATGTTGATAGATTTACGGATGTTAAACCAGCCTTGCATTCCTGGGATGAAACCTACTTAATCATAGTGGATGATCTTTTTAACGAGGCATTGAATCCTATTTGCCAGGATTTTGTTGAGGATCTTTGCATCTGCATTCATCAGTGATATTGGAATGTAATTTTCTTTTTTGGTAGCGTCTCTGTCTGGTTTAGGTATCAAGGTGATGTTGGCTTCATAAAAGCTATTTGGAAGTGTTTCTGTTTGTTCAATTTCATGAAAGAGTCTTGCCAGGATTGGCAGTAGTTCCTCTTGGAAAGTTTGATAGAATTCATTAGTGAATCCATCTGGACCTGGGCTTTTGTTTTTTGGCAGACATTTGATTACTGTTTTAATTTCATCAATGGTGATGGGGGTGTTTAGATATGCTACATCCTCTTCCTTCAACCGTGGAAGATTATAAGTGTCCAAGAATTTATCCATTTCTTCCAGGTTCTCATTTTTAGTGGTGTAGAGTTTTTCAAAGTAGTTTCTGATTACCCTTTGAATCTCTGTCATATCAGTAGTGATCTCTCCTTTTTCATTCCTGATACGAGTTATCAAGTTTCTCTCTCTCTTTCTTTGTTAGGTTTGCCAGTGGTCTATCAATCTTGTTTATTTTTTCAAAGAACCAACTTCTGCTTTCGTTGATCTTTCGGATTTTTTTTTGAGTTTCCACTTCGTTGATTTCTGCTCTCAGCTTTGTTATTTCCTTCTGTCTTCCTATTCTTGGGTCCTTTTGTTGAGCATTTTCTAGTTCTATTAGCTGTGTCATTAAGGTACTCAGGTAAGCTCCTTCTTCCTTCCTGATGTGGGCTTGCCAAGCTATAAATTTTCCTTTCAGTACTGCTTTTGCTGTGTCCCATAAGTTCTGATAGTTTGTGTCTTTTTTGTCATTTGTCCAGGAACCTTTTGATTTCCTCCTTGATTTCATCTCGGACCCACTGGTTATTGAGTATGAGGCTGTTTAACTTCTAGGTGTTAAAGTGTTTCTTCTGAGTCCCTTTGGAGTTCACAAATAATTTCAGAGCCTTGTGGTCAGCGAAGGTAGTCTGCAAAATTTCTATCCTCTTGATCTTATGGAGGTATGTTTTATGTGCCAGCATGTAGTCTATCCTGGAGAATGTCCCATGTACATTGGAGAAGATGTGTATCCAGGTTTCTGGGGATGGAGTGTCCTATATATATCCACTAGGCCTCTTTCTTCCATTTCTCTCCTCAGGTCTAGTATATTCTTGTTGGGTTTCAGTCTGGTTGACCTATCCAGTGTTGACAAAGCCGTGTTAAGGTCCCCCACAATTATTGTGTTGTTGTTGATATTATTTTTCAGATTTGTCAACAGTTGTATTAAATATTTTGCTGGCCCCTCATTTGGTGCATATATGTTTAGGAGAGTGAATTCTTCCTGCTCTATGTACCCCTTGATTAATATAAAATGTCCATCTTTGTCCTTTACAACCTTCCTGAGTATAAAGTTTGCATTATCTGATATTAGTATGGCCACTCCAGCTTTTTTATGGGTGTTGTTTGCTTGGATAATTTTTCTCCAGCCTTTTATTTTGAGTCTATGTTTGTTCTGACTATTCAGGTGCGTTTCTTGTAGGCAGCAGAAGGTTGGATTGAGTTTTTTGATCCATTTAGCCACTCTGTGTCTCTTAACTGGTGCATTTAGTCCATTGACATTGAGAGAAAGAATTGTCCTGGGATTTAATGCCATCTTTATTTCGAAATTTGGTGTGTTTTTGGGTAGTCTTGTCTTAGATTAGGTCTTTTAGTTTTTCTTTTAAGACTGGTTTTGTGTCTGTGAAGTTTCTGAGCTGTTTTTTGTCTGTGAAACCATGTATTCTTCCGTCAAACCGGAAAGTGAGTTTTGCTGGGTATAGTATTCTGGGTGAAGCATTCATTTCATTCAGTCTTGTCACAATATCCCACCACTGCTTTCTGGCATTGAGTGTTTCTGGTGACAGGTCTGCTGTAAATCTCAGGGAAGCTTGCTTGAACGTGATTTCCTCTTTTGATCTTGCTGTTTTCAGAATTCTGTCTCTATCTGTGGGATTTGTCATTGTGACTAGGATGTGTCTTGGGGTGGTTTTTCTTGGGTATCTTTTGGTTGGTACTCTTCGGGCATGCAGGATTTGATCACATATATTCTTTAGCTCTGGAAGTTTCTCTTTAATGATGTTCTTGACCGTTGATTCTTCCTGGAAATTTTCTTCCTGGGTCTCTGGGACTCCAATGATTCTTAAGTTGTTTCTGTTGATCTTATCATAGACTTCTATTTTCATCTGTTCCCATTCTTTGACTAATTTTTCCATTGTCTGCTCATTTGCTTTAAGTTTTTTGTCCAATCTCTCCTGCTGTATGGAATTGTTATGTATCTCATCTTCCACAGCACCAAGTCTATTCTCAGCTTCTGATACCCTGTCCCAGAGCTTATCCATTTTGTCATTCACTTCGTTTACTGACTTTTTCAGTCCTGTTAGTTGACATGTTATTTCAGTTTGGAGTTTTGTGATTTCTGTCTTCATATTTTCTTGGTTCTTATAGTGTTCTGTTCAACTCGATCCATGGTTTCTTGGAGTCCATTGAGCATCTTCCATATTGCTAGTCTAAAGTCCTTATCTGAGAGGTTGATTAGTTGGTTGGTCATTATCTGGTCCTCAGAATTGTCATCTTCATTCTCTATGTCTAATGCTGGCCTGCGTTGTTTCCCCATTGTCACACTTGTATTGTGGGTTTTTCTACGTGTTGTGGTGGTATTCATTGTCTATATGATGTAGGCAGCACACTCCTCTGGCTCCTCCCTTTCTGGAAGGGCTGACTTGCCTCTAAGGGAGGGGAGTCCTCCGTGGATGAAGCCTCACACTGGGTCAAATCTTAGGCCCGAGCATGCAACAGAGAAGACAGTCCGGAGGAGAAGTTTGCTTCTGTGATATATCGCCATTCTTAGTGTGATTTTTCCTTCTTGTTGCAATGGAATTCTTTCATTAGAAAGAGTGCACGGCCGCGTAGCAAAGCGGAGCGGCCGTGCTCTGCTGGAGCCTCTTTTTGCCCCACTCGCAAGAGTTTCACGCAAGAGGACAGTAGACAGACATAGACAGGTCACACTCACAGTTTTTCACATTTGGGCCCCACTGGGCTGGTGTACTTTCGTGGATTTTCCCCGCCTGGTGTCACACACCGGGAGCCGGCTTTTGCAAAGCTTAGCCCATTTTCATCGGGGGTACTTTTTTAAATGGAATTGTCTCCTTAATCTCTTTCTCCTCTACTTTGTTATTTGCATAGAGGAACACTACTGTCTCTGTGTATTAACTTTGTAGCAGACCACTTTGCTGTATTGGTTAATTGATTCTAGGAGTTTTACTGTGAACTCTTCAGGGTTTTCAATGTATATCATCATATCATCTGCGAAAAGAGATAGTTTGAGTTCCTCTTTCCCCATTTGGATTCCTTTGGTTCCCTTCTCTTGTCTGATTGCTATTTCTAGGACTTCTAAAACCATATTGAATAAGAGTGGAGAGAGTGAACAGTCTTGTCTAATTACTGAACTTAGTGGAAATGCTTTCAGTTTTTCTCTGTTAGTGGACAGTCTTGTCTAACTACTGAACTTAGTGGAAATGCTTTCAGTTTTTCTCCGTTAAGGATAATGTTGACTGTGGGCTTTTATAGATAGCTGTAACTATCTTGAGGAAGGTTCCTTCCAGTCCTATTTTGCTGAGTGTTTTCATCATGAATGGATGTTGGATTTTGTCAAGTACCTTTTCTGCATCGTCTGATACAGTCATGTGGTTTTTGTCTTTATTTTTGTTGATGTGCTGTATGATGTAGATTGATTTGTGTATGTTGAACTGTCCTTGCATCACTAGGATGAATCGCATTTGCTCATGGTGTATATTCTTTTTGATGTAGTGCTGTATTCGGTTTGCTAAGATTTTGTTGAGTATCTTTGCATCTATGTTCATTAGTGAAATTGGTCTGTAGTTTTCTTTCTTTCTTTTCTTTCTTTCTTTCACCCCAAAGAAAACCAACAGAGAAAAAACTTATAATCTCTCTAAAGAGGAATTTGCTAATATATGTCATATCCTATAAGTACTTACTCTTAAATATAGAAGTTATAATTCTAAAAATTGGTCCCAAATGTGCAGTACCTAAGGTCTGATAGGTAAACAGACATGGCAGAACTTTTATTTTTACCAGGCTTCTCACTATGAAACATTTAACAAACATGTAATCATATATATGTGTGGTGTGTTTATATTATATATATTTAATTGTGCACTTATTTAATACGATCATTTGGCATTTTTCTTGAACCATTATTTTTCCACAAAATTTAAATAAATTTTTAGGTAATTGTTTTGCCTTGTTTTCTGTAGCTCATGGAAACATGTTTAATAAGTAGTATTAAGGTGTTATTTAAGTGTAACGACATAAACAAATCAGTAAATTGCATCATTAGGTTCAATCCAAAATACATCCAGCCAAAAGAAGTCACTGTGTGTACAAATAACAGAAAATACTAGTCATATTCTGGGCTTCAGCGTGTTTCTTACATTTCTTTACATTTACATTACATTTCTTTACATTTACATTACACTAATTTACATTACCCAGAAAAGTCACTAGAGGGCAACAAAAGAGATCTAATGGGGTAAGTCTGGATTTTTTTTTTTTTTTTTTTTTAGTTTCAAACTTGTATTTTCCTTTATAAAAAATACACTGGTAAAAGAATGACTGTTGTATGTATTGTATGACTGAAACTCAGTTTAAAAAAATTAAAAAGGGACAAAGTGATAGTACAGCAGGTACTTTTACACGGTTTTACATGCTTATACATGGTTAACTGGTTTTGATCCCTAGTATCCTATATGGTACCTTGAGCACCATCAACAGTAATTCTTTAGTGCAGAGCCAGGAATAAATCCCTAAGCACTGCTGATTGTGGCCCAACAGCCAAAAAAATAAAGATAAAGAAATAAGAAAGGAAGAGAGGGAGGGATGGAGAGAGGGAAGAAGGAAGGGGAGGAAGGAAGGGGAAGAAAAGGGGAGGGAAGAGGGAGGGAGAAGGTAGGAAGGGAGGGAGGAGGGGGGAGGGAGAAGGGGAAAGAAGAGGGAAATGGAAGAAGGTAAGGAAGGAGGGGACAGAGGAGGGGAAATGAGGAAGGGAAGAGAGGGAAGGGAAAGGAAGGGAGAAAGGAAGGAAGGGAGGGAAGGGAAAGGAAGGGAGAAAGGAAGGAAGGGAGGGAAGGGAAAGGAAGGAAGGAAGGAAGGAAGGAAGGAAGGAACGGAAGGAGGGAGGGACGGAGGAAGGAGGGAGGGAAGGAAGGGAGGGAGGAAAGGAAGGGAGGAAGGAAGGGAGGGAAGGAAGGGGGAAAGGGAGGGAAGGAAGGGGAAAAGGGAGGGAAGGAAGGGGAAAAGGGAGGGAAGGAAGGGGAAAAGGGAGGGAAGGAAGGGAAAAAGGGAGGGAAGGAAGGGGAAAAGGGAAGGAAAAGGAAAAGGGAGGGAAAAGGGAAGGAAGGGGAAAAGGGAAGGGAAGGTAGGGGAAAAGGGAGGGAAGGAAGGGGAAAAGGGAAAGAAAGGAAGGGGAAAAGGGAAGGTAAAGGAAAAGGGAAGGAAAAGGGAAGGGAAGGAAAAGGGAAGGGAAGGAAAAGGGAAGGAAGGAGGTCGAGGAGAGGAGGGGAAGGGAGGGGAGGGAGCTAAGGGGAGGGGAGGAAAAGGAAGGGGAGAGAAGGGCAGGGAGGGAAGGGAAGAGAAGAGAAGGGGAGGGAAGGGAAAGAGAAGGGGAGGGTAAGGGAAGGGAGGGAAGGGAAGAGAAGGGGAGGAGAGGAGAGGGAAGGGAAGGGAAGGGAAGGGAAGGGAGAAAAGGGAAGGAAGGAAGGGAAAGAGAAGAAAGAAGAAGGAAGGAAAGAAAGGAAAAAAGAAAGGAAAGAAGAAAGATAAAGAGAAAGAAAGAAGAGTGAAAGAAGAAAGAGAAAGAAAGAACGAAAGAAAAGAATAAATACTATCTTTAAATGTCGAAAATGTGAAGACACTCTAAATAGCCAGGTGAAATTATATAAAATATATTTAAAGATGCAAACATTATGTGTAAATTACCTTACTGTAGTAAGCTTACTGTTTCCATTGTACTACAATTTTTTTTTGGGGGGGGGCACACCTGGTGATGCTCAGGGGTTACTCCTGGCTATCTGCTCAGAGAATAGCACCTGGCAGGGCAAGGGGGACCATATGGGACGCCGGGATTTTGAGACCAACCACCTTTGGTCCGGGACGGCTGCTTGCAAGGCAACCACCACTGTGCTATCTCTCTGGCCCCGTACTACAATTTTTTTTAAAAAATAAATTTCTTATAGTTTATGGGAGTATAAATATCTTTACCGTTTGGTTTGGGGATTTCTCCCAGCAGCAGCTAGGTGATGTACTTGGCATGGTGTTTGGGGTAACTTCTACCAGTACTTGGGTGGGGGGCAGTGTATTATAGGTGCTGAATGTAAAATTAAACCTAGGGTTCCCACATGCAAAGCATGGATTCCAGTCCTTCACATTATTTCCCTGACCCCTAAGTTCCTTTTTAAAACATTTTATTTATGCACTGTAGCTTGCAATATTGTAGGGCTCCTTATATAAAACATTCCAGTACCACACCCTTCAGCAGAATTTCCACTTCCCTTTACAGTATCCTCCATACCATTTTACTCCTCCCCATCTCTTCCCCTCATTATAAGCTTTTAGTATGTTGTCTTTGTGCATACAGATAACCCAGTTTCCTAGAACAGAAGAATGAATAAAGAAACTATGGCACATATACACAATAGAATATTACTTGGCTTTAAGGAAAGATGAAATTGTTGCTGAGAAGGAAATATGTTTCTTCTCTACCTATATCTGTCACGTGGAGAAGTCTGCACAATCCCCTGCACAGCATAGGACACTCAGTTACCATGATGCAGCCATCAAGCTGAACCTGACGCTGGCTTGTTCTGCACAGAGCAAGAGATGACGATATCTGTCACCTGATTTCTTGGAGCAGTGAATTCAAGCTGAAGTGAGAAATTGCACTTTGCAAGAAAAGAAAGTCATTCCTAAATCTAACTCAGGTTTTTTGGGTCTCTTTCCTTCCCTTCACAGTAATATTTTTCTTCTCTCTCTACTTCCAGGTTTTTTTTAATCTTTTCTTTTTAATTACTGTATTTAAATACCATGGCTACAAGTTGGTTCATAATAGTTGGTTTTATTTTTTTACAAAGCTATTCATGACTGAGTTTCAGTCATACAATGTACAATATCTTTAACCAGTAAACCTTTCTCACCACCAATGTCCCTAATTTTCCTCTGTCCTTCCTCCTGAGGCAGACTTCCTCTTCCTCTTCCTCTTCACCTCCTCTTCCTCCTCTTCCTCCTTCACCTCCTCCTCTTTTTCTCCTCCTCCTCACTTCCACCACCTCCTTATTTTCTTCTTTTTATTCTATTACTACTTCTGCTTTTTCTACTTCTTTTACTACTACTTATTATTCTACTACTCTCATTCTCCTTCTCCTGCTCCTCCTTCTCCTCTTCCCTTTTTCAACGTTCCCTCCTCTTGCTCCTTGACCCCCATACTATCTCTCCAGACCATCTTTCTTTTTCTCTCTTTCTCTTAATTCTTCTTCCTTCCTTCCTTTCTTCTTCTTCTTCCTTCCTTCCTTTCTTCTTCTTCTTCTTCTTCTTCTTCTTCTTCTTCTTCTCCTTTTCCTTTTCTTTTCTCTTCATCTTCTTTCATTGTAGTGTGTAATGTTGTTACTGAAGGAGGTAACATGCATATCACTTTATCTTCTTTCAGCACCCAGTTTTTGTCCAGACTGATCATTTCAAATTATTATCTTATGGTTCCTTCTCTGTCCAAACTGAACTCCCTCATTTCTGGTGGTAAGCATCCGTACATGAACTGATCCTCTGGCTCGCATCACTATTGCTTCTAAGTCAGGGGTTTCAAACTCAATTTACCTGGGGGCCCAGGAGGCAAAGTCAGGGTGAGGCTGGGCTACATAAGGGATTTCACACAAAAAAAGTCCTCAAATGTCATTAGTAACAGTTTTAATTATTTCTTCTGAACATCAATAGAACATTGAGTGAAGATCATGAACAGTTCTTCTGAACATGGCATCTTTTGCCTATTCCTTGCTGCCAGAAGCACTTCTCACAAATCTGAACCACATTTGGCCTTAGAGAGGAAGCAGTTGAGACCCTCAGTATGGCTTGAAGATGATCATCATTAAGTATAGAGCTGTACTTTGACTTATTGAAGTTTAATGTGGAGAATAACTTTTCACACAGATATGTGCTCCCAAAAAGGCACATGGGTGCACTTGAACATTTCACTATATTTCACTATATTGTGGAAAGTTCCTTTAATTCTCATCTTGTTGGAATTATTTTTATCATAAATGAGTGGACTTTATCATGAAAGCTGGACCTTATCAAATGGTTTCTATGCATCTATTGATATAGTCTAAGATTTTAGTTTTTCCTTTTATTGATATGATTATGTTGATTGACTTGCATTTGTTAAATCATCCTTGCATCTGTAGGATGAATCTTACTTGGTCACATTATATGAACATCTTGATACATTATTGTACTCTATTTGCTAGTATGTTGCATCTGTGCTCATAAAGGATATCAACCTGAAATTTCCTTTTTTGTTTATCTGTATGCTTTTGATATTAGGGTGATTTTAGCTTATGGAGACTGTTTTGAAGTGTTTCTACTTTTTCAATTTCCAGAAGAGCTGAAAAGGGATTGGCAGTCGGTCATGTTTAAATTTTTAAAAGAATCCTAAATTTTGATTTGGGGGAAGGGAAGGCTTTTGATTACCATTTCAATTTTCACAGTAGGTATAGTTTTGTTAAAGTACTCTATATCATCTTGGTTCAATCTTAAAAGTTTATATGATTCCGAGTGTGGTTTCCAACTGCGAGAGACTGTGTGTGTTGCCTGTGCATGTTTTTCTACTGTCCTGTGTCCTGAGCCTTTCATGAGTGGGCCAAAAAAGGGCCCAGCAAAATCGCTCTCCTAGAGGCTCCAGAAGAGCACAACCTCTCCACTTCTCGGCCGTGCTCTCTTTCTAACAAAAGAATGCCACTGCAAAAAGCAGAAAAAAATCCCACTAGGAACTATGCTGAATCTCTGAAGCCCAGCATATCTCTCTGGACTGTCTTCTCTGCTGCATGCTTGGATCTAAGATTTGATCCTGTGTGTGGCTTTATTCATGGAGGGCTCCCCTTTCTTGGGAGCCCAGAAGAGGTGGAGCCAGAGGAGGTGGCCTCGCACATTATTTAGCCAATGAATACCACCAAAACACGTAGAAAAACCTACAATACGGGGCCGGGCGGTGGCGCTGGAGGTAAAGTGCCTGCCTTGCCTGCGCTAGCCTAGGACGGACCGCGGTTCGATCCCCCGGTGTCCCATATGGTCCCCCAAGAAGCCAGGAGCAACTTCTGAGCGCATAGCCAGGAGTAACCCCTGAGCGTCACAGGGTGTGGCCCAAAAACCAAAAAAAAAAAAAGAAAGAAAAAAAAAAGAAAAACCTACAATACAAGTGTGACAATGGAGAAACAACGCAGGCCAGCACCAGCCATAGAGAATGAAGATGGCAACTCTGATGACCTGAAAATGGCCAACCAACTAGTCAGTCTCTCAGATATGGAGTTTAGAGAAGAAATATGGAGGATCAAAGAATGTGAACAGATGAAAATAGAAGTCTATGATAAGCTCAACAGAAACAACTTAAGAATCATTGGAGTCCCAGAGACCCAGAAAGAAAATCTCCAGGAAGAATCAACGGTCAAGAACATCATTAAAGAGAAACTACCAGAGCTAACGAATACATGCAATAAAATCCTGCATACCCAAAGAGTACCAACAAAAAGAGACCCCAGAAAAGTTTATATAATTCCAATAATGTATCCATTTCTGAGGCAGGAAGATTCTCAAAGCAATCTATAATTACCTATAAATACCGATCATCTCCCTGATGATTAGTGGCATGGAGCATTTTAATGTGTATTTTGGCAATTTGTATTTCTTCTTTGAGGAAGTGTCTGTTCACTTCTTCTTTCCATTTTTGAATGAGGTTACTTTTTTTCTTATTAAGTTTTGTCAGTACCTTGTATATATTAGATGTTAGCCCCTTATCTGATGGTTATTGGATGAATAGTTTCTCCCATTCCATGGGTGGCCTTTGCATTCTAATCACTGTTTACTCTAAGGTACAGAAGCTTCTCCATTTAATGTAGTTCCATTAGTTTATCTCTGCTTCCACTTGTTTGAACAATGGTGTTTCCTTCTTGAAGATGCCTTTAGTAGCAATATCATGAGTGTTTTACACACATGTTCTTCTATATATCTTATGAGTCCAGGTCTGATATCAAGTTCTTTAATTATTTGGATTTGACCTTTATGAATGGTGTTAGATGGATGTCTGGGCCCAGGGCTCAGATTCGGTAATGAATTATTTCAAACCTATTTCTTTTTTATTAAAATCTTTATTTAAACACCATAATTACAAGCATGGTTTGTTTAGATTTTAGTCATAAACATTCCCACCACAAATGCCCCCGATCTCCCTCATCCCCCCTCCACTGCCTGTATTCGATACAGGCATTCTACTTCTCTCATTCATTAACATTTTCATGCTAGTTGTTAGTGTAATTATTTCCCTATCAGCATTCACCATTCTGTGGTGAGCTGAATATTGTGAGCCAATCCTTACATCTCTTAAATCTATTGTCTCTGGGATTATTACAATAATATCTTTACTTAAAAAAAACACATAGATGAGTGAGAATGTTCTGTGTTCATCTCTCTCCCTCTGACTTATTTCACTCAGCATAATACATTTCATGTAAATCCATGTATAGAAAAATTTCATGAGCCGGCACGGGCTGGCTCCTGGCAGACCTCCGTATGTGCCAGGGGCCACTTGGCCCGGCCTAGGGTAGGGGGGGCCCGGACCTGGGTCACCCGACCCCCCCCTCTCCCCCTTTCCTCCGGATCTCCAGGTGGGTTTCTGGGAGGACCTGATGGGGCACCCTGGGTTTTCCCCACTCCCAGGCCAGCTGCGGAGATTGGCATAGGGTGGGGCTTGAGCTCCTGAGATTGGCTTGGGGGGTGGTGTTTGATGTGTGGGGTGGCAGATAGCTGGTCAGTTATACTCAGGCTGTCACTGGCAATTTCATACTAGTCTACATGATGCAAACCGCGTGGGGGCTATTGCCCCCGCACGAACGTATACTCCTCACAACCATCAGTACCCCCGATTTACCCTTCTTAACTTCAATAATACACAGTTCTAATCTCAGACCAAAGACATACAGTGGATCTAACAATCCCAGAACTATTTAGAAGGACATAAATTGAACACATATATCTTTTGAATATTTTATGTATATTTTCTTTAACGGCTGTAACTCTCTCTATATTCTTCTACCATGATGTTTCTATCCACTTTTCATCTTGTCTTTTCTTTGTAAGCTGTTCAATAAGGATTGTTGGTGGAACTGTACCTCAGTTTAATGCCTATGATTGAAGTATGTCATGAAATTGCTGGTCTTGTTCCTATTGCCTCCAGATGCACCAATAACGCTTCATGGCATTGATCCTTCTTTGCATAGACACATTAAAATACGAAAACACTATACCTACAGATAAATTCTTATATAATAAATCTCAGTACAATGTACCTTACACCCTGAACATTGACATAATGACCTGGCACAGGCCTCAGAAGAATGGGCATCCTCCATTCACGCCAGAACCAGGCAAACTATCTACGAAACATCCAAGGTCTTTTATAGCAATAGCTGGAAGCAGTCCTCTACCAGGAAAGACACTACCAAGGGTCTGACATCGACCTCCTAAAAAGAGACTTCCGTTTACACTGAGAAGACTTGACAACAACAATGACCTGCTTTACAGGACATGGTTCTCTCTAGTGCCCCTTAAGTGTGAGGTGAAACGAGAGGATGCTCTGCACCATCCTGACTGCAATATGGGATATGCAGACTCCAGGACCTTTAATACAGAAGCATGATACCAACAACAGAGACTATGTGAGGAATGAAGGTTTATTGCCACTACAGACAATGACTTGAATTGGACAAACTAGTTTGCCTGGAGCCTAGAGTCAGTCCTGTGCCAGGAAACTTCAGGGGTAGGGTCTCCTTGTATTTAGACCATAATTTTTCTTTCCATGTCCCTTATATTTTGGTGGGTCTATGCAAACAAATGCCACTCTAACACCATTTTTTTACTATTTTCCCTTGACTCCAATCCTTAAGAAAAACAACCCACTAAAACTTTTGAGGTTAACTTAAACTAGTAAGCATGTGCATGGAACTAGATAAATGTACTTTGCCCTCAATGTTTAAGGAGTTACATAAGTCTAATCTCTTTGGATTATATTGTGTGCTGCTAAGAAATAGTATGTAATACAACTGGGGATTTGAGGGACAAATTAATTGTATTGTACATGGGTTCAGTTTTGTTTTTCTTAATTTTCTTTGGTTGAAAGATCAAGGCTGGAATATCATCGATGGGACTACTGAGAATTCTGCTTATGGGTGATTGGGCTTCCACTGTAACTTTACCCTGTCCTCTTTCTTTGCATCTTTGTTGTCATAATTAAAATAAAAGAGAAATAAAAAAAATAAAAAAATAAATAAAAAAAAGAAAAATTTCATGACTTTATCTCTCCTGATGGCTGCATAATATTCCATTGTGTATATGTGCCACAGTTTCTTTATCCATTCCTCTGTTGAATGGCATCTTGTTTTTTTAGAGTCTGACTATTGAAAATGGCACTGCAATGAGTATAGGTGTGAGGAAGGAATTTTTGAATTGTATTTTTGTGTTTCTATGTATAGCTGGATCATATGGGAATTCAATTTCCAGTTTTTGGAGGAATCTCCATATCGTTTTCCATAAAGTTTGGACTAGATGGCATTCCCACTAGCAGTGAATAAGAGTTCCTTTCTCTCCACATCCCCACCAGCATTGCTTGTTCTTTTTTTTTTTTAATGTGCACTAATCTCTGTGGTGTGAAATGAAACCTCATAGTTCTTTTGATTTGCATTTCCCTGATGATTAGTGATGTGGAGCATTTTTATGTGTCTTATGGCCATTTGTACTTCTTCTTTGACAAAGTGTTTGTTCATTTCTTTGGCCCATTTTTTGATGAGAATTGATGTTTTTTTCTTTGTAAAGTTCCATTAGTGCCTTACATATTTTGGATATTAGCCCCTTATCTAATGGGTATTGGGTGAATAATTTCTCCTTTTCAGCAAGTGGCTCTTGTATTTTAGGCATGATTTTTTTGAGGTGCATAAGCTTCTTAGTTTAATATATTCCCATGTATTTATCTCTGCTTCCACTTGTTTGGGGAATGCTGTTTCATCCTTGAAGATGCCTTTAGTCTCAATGTCATGGAGAGATTTACCTACCTGTTGTTCTGTTTACCTTATCTTTGTCCATTACAACTTTTCTGAGTCTAAAGTTTGTGTCGTCTGATATTAATATGGTCACCCAGGTGTTGTTTACTTGGATGATTTTCTTCCAGCCTGTTTGTTCTGACTATTCAGGTGTGTTTCTTGTAGGCAGCAGATGGTTGGATTCATCTTTTTTAACCATTTCACCATTCTGTGTCTCTTAATTGATGTATTTAGTCCATTAACATTGAGGGATATGATTGTCATGGGATTTAATATGTAATATTTGTGTATATTTTGTGTGTGTGTCTGTCGGTCTGTCTTGCTTTAAAGTAGACCTTTCAGCTTTTCTTTTAAGGCTGGTTTTGCATCTGTAAAGGTTCTGAGCTGTTGCTTACTGTGAAGTTATGTATCCTTCCTTCAAACCTGAATGTGAGTTTACCTGGGTGCAGCATTCTAGGTGAAGCGTCCATTTCATTCAGTCTTGTCACAATATCCCACCACTGTTTTCTGGCCTTAAAGTTTCTTGTGACATGTCTGTTGTAAATTTTAAGGATGTTCTTTGAATGTAATTTTTTTTTGTTCCTGCTGCTTTAAGTATTCTATTTCTCTCTCTGGGATTCGTCATTGTGACTAGGATGTGTCTTGGGGTGTTTTTCTTCAGGTTTCTTTTAGTTGGTACTCTTGGGGCATGTAGGATTTGGTTGTATGAACTCTTTAGCTCTGGGAGTTTTTCTGTGATGGTGTCTTTGACTCGTGATTCTTTCTGGGAATCTTCTTTCTGGGCCTTCGGGACTCCAACGATTCTTATGTTGTTTCTCTTGAGTTTATCAAAGACTTCTATTGTCATCTGTTCACATTCTTTGAGTACTTTTTCCATTGTCTGATCATTTGCCTTAGGGTTCTTTTCCAATCTCTTCTATATGGAGTTTTTCTTCATTTCATCTTCCATTTCACTGATTCTGTCCTCGGCTCCTGTTACCCTGTTGGAGAGGCTTTCCTTTAAGGTTTTCAGTTTAGCTACCATGTTTTTCAGATCTGTTATTCAGTTTGGAGTTGTCTGATTTCGGTCTTTGTGTTCTGTTCAGCTTGATCTATGCTTTCTTTGATTTCTATGAGGATCCTCCATATTTCTATTCTAAACTTATCTGAAATATTAATCAGATGGTTGATAATTTTTGGGTTATCAGAGCTATTATATTCTTTCTCTGTGCATGGTGTTTGCCTACAAGGTCCCCATTGGCATGCTTGTGGTGTGATTTTTTTTAACGTGTTATGGTGGGATTCATTAGTTAGAAAGAGCATTTGGCTTTCTGATTCCTGTGGGAGACTGCACAGATAGACCCCAGTGAACTTTATCAACTTGAATGAATCATTGTTTTCTGACCAGGTAGGTGGTCCCAGCCCAAAGGTGGTACCATCTCCTTCCTGCTGGTGCCTTCATAAAGGCGCTGCACTCCTCCATTTTTGGCTTTCTGATCCCTGCAGGAAACTGCACAGAGAGACCCCAGTGAACTTTAGAAACTTGATTCCATCATTGTTCACTGGCCAGGGAAGCAGTCCCAGCCCAAAGGAGGTCCCATCTCCTTCCTGCTGATGCCTTCATAATGCCACTGCACCCCTCTATTTTTGGCTTTCTGATCCCAGTGCGAGACTACACAGAGACCCCAGTGAACTTTAGGAACTTGAACCAAACATTGTTCACTGACCAGTGGGAAGCACAGCAGCTCCACTTAGCTTCACGGCCACGCACATCTCCAGGCTATGAACCCCACCAGGACACGTAGCAAAAGTCATGCTACAACCGTGTCAATATGGAAACAATGACAGACTACAGCATGCATAGAGAATGAAGATGGCAGCTCTGATGTCACAGAGAATACCAACCACAGTTAACCTCTCAGACAAGGAGTTTAGAGTAGTCTTATGGAGGATGTTCATAGAATTCAATGAAAGAATAGATCAAGCTGAAGAGAACACAATCAGAGAACTCCAATCTGAAATATTAGAACTGAAAAGTTCAATAGATGAAATTAAAAACTCAATGCAAAGCTTCTCAAAAGGAGTAAGAGCCGCTGAGGACAGAATCAGCAAGCTGGAATATGAGATACAGAACAACTCAATACAACAGACGAAATTGGAAAAGAACCTTAAAGCAAAAGATCAAACACTGGAAAAATACTTAAAGAATGAAAATAGAAGTCTTTGACAAATTCAACAGAAACAACATAAGTACCATTGGAGTCTGAGAGACCCAAAAAGAAAATCCACATAAAGAATCAACAGTCAATGATATCATTACAGAGAAACTCCCAGAGCTAAACATGGCATGCAACCAAATCTTGTATATCTGAAGAATACCAGCTAGAAGAGACCCAAAGAAAAACATCCCAAGACACATCCAAGTCACAATAACAAATCCCACAGATATAGAATACTGAAAGCTGCAAGATCAAAAAGGGAAATTGCATTCAAAGGAGCCTCCTTAAGATTTACAGTAGACATATCACAAGAAACTCTAAATGCTAGAAGACAGTGGTAGGATAGTGTGACAAGACTGAATGAAATGGATGCTTCACCTAGAATACTGCACCCAGCCCAATTCACATTCAGGTTTGAAGTAAAGATACATAGTTTCACGAATGAGCAACAGCTCAGAAATTTTATAGATGCAAAACCAGCCTTATAATAAAAGCTGAAAGGTCTACTTTAAGACAAGCAGACCAACAGACATACCAAACTTATACAAAAAGATGACATTTAATACCATGACAGTCATTTTCCTCAATGTCAGTAGACTAAATGCACCAGTCAAGGTATATAGAAAAACACATAGGTAAAATTCTCATGACATTGAGACATAAGGCATCTTCAAAGAGGAAACAGCACTCTCCAAATAAGTAGAAGCAGAGATAAACAGATGACAATATATTAAGCTGAGAAGCTTCTGCACCTCAAAGGAAATAGTGCCCAGGATACAAGAGCCACCTACTGAATGGGAAAAACTATTCACCCAATACTCATCAGATAAGGGGATAATATCCAAAATATACAAGGCACTGACAGAACTTTATAAGAAAAAAATCGAATTCCATCAAAGAAATGGAGAGAATAAATGAACAGACACTTTGTCAAAGAAGAAATACAAATGGCCGAGACACATGAAAAATGCTCCACATCAATAATCATCAGGGAGATGCAAATCAAATCAACAATGAGGTATCATCTCACACCAGAGACTGATACTTATCATAAAGAACAAGAACAATCAGTGCTAGAGGGACTGTGGGGAGAAAGGCATTCTCATTCACTGCTGGTAGGAATGCCATCTAGTTCAGCCTTTATGGAAAACAATATGGAAATTCCTAAAAAAAAAAAAACCTGGAAATTGAAATCCCATATGATCCAGCTAACCACTCCTAGGGGTATACCCTAGGAACAAAAAAATACAATTCAAAAATCCCTTCTTCACACTTATAATCATTGCATCACTATTTACAATAGCCAGACTTTAGGAACAACCAAGATGCCCTTCAACAGATGAATGGCTAAAGAAACTGTGGTACATATACACAATGAAATATTACGCAGCCATCAGGAGAGATGTAGTCAAGAAATTTTCCTATATGTGGATGTACATGGAATGTATTATGCTGAGTGAAATAAGTCATAGGAAGAGAGAAAGAGACACAGAATAGTATCACTCATCTGTGGGTTTTAAGAAAAATAAGATATTTTTTTAATATCTCTCAGAGATAAGAGATGAGGACTGGAACATCCAGTCTTCATATGATGCTCAAACTACACTGAGAACTAACCTAACAATGTGAATGAATGAGGAAAGTAAAAAGCCTGTCTCAAATGAATGCAGGGGAATGGGTAGGAAGGTGGAAGATTTGGGGCATTGGTGATGGGAATGTCACATTGGTGAAGGGGATTATATGACCGAGCCCCAACTACAATAGTGTTTGTAATCAAATTGTATAAATAAAGACATTAATAAAAAAGAAAGGAGAGAGGACATGGAGAGGGCAAAAATTAGAGTAATTTATGGTGAGAATGTGTAGTGTAAAAGAAAAAAAGAAAGAAAGAAACAAATATAAAAAGAAATAAAGAAAGAAATAAAGAGAGAAAGAAAGAAAGAAACAAAGAAAGAAAGAAAGAAAGAAAGACAGGGAGGGAGGGAGGAAGGAAGGAAGGAAGAAAAAGAAAGAAGAAAGAAAGGAAGAAGAAAGGAAGAAAGAAAAAAGGAAGGCAGAAAGAAAGAAAAGGAAGAAAGAAAGAAATGAAAGAAAGAAGAAAAAAGAAAGAAAGGAAAGAAGGAAGGAAGGAATGAAGAAAAGAAATAAAGACATTAATAAAAAAGAAAGGAGAGGGCATGGGGAGAGCAAAAATTAGATCAGGTTATGGTGAGAAATGTGTAGTAGAAAAAGAAAGAAAGAAAGAAAGAAAGAAAGAAAAGAAAAAAGAAAGAAAGAAAGAAAGAAAGAAAGAGAAGAAAGGAGAAAAGAAAGAAAGAGAGAGAAAAGAAAGAAAGAGAAAGAAAGAGAGAAGAAGAAAGAAAGAAAGAAAGAAAGAAAGAAAGAAAGGAGAAAGAAGAGAGAAAGAAAGAAAAGAGAGAGAGAGAGAAGAAAGAGAGAAAGAAAGAAAGAAAGAGGAGAGAAAGAAAGAAAGAGAGAAAGAGAAAGAGAGGAAAGGAAGAAAGGAGAGAGAAAGGAAGAAAGGAAGGAGAGAAAGGAAGAAAGGATGGAGAGAAAGAAAGAAAGAGAGAAAGAAAGAAAGAGAAAGGAAGAAAGAGAGAGAGAAAGAAAGAGAGAAAGAAAGAGAGATGGAAGGAAAGAGAGAAGGAAGGAAAGAGAGAAAGAAGGAAAGAGAGAAGGAAAGAAAGAGAGAAAGAAGAGAGAGAAGAAAGAAAGAAAGAAGTAAGTAAGAAAGAAAGAAAGAAAGAAAGAAAGAAAGAAAGAAAAGAAAGAAAGAAAGAAAGAAAGAAAGAAAGAGAAAAAAAGAAGAAAGAAAGAGAAGAAGGAAGGAAAGGAAAGAAAAGAAAGAAAGAAAAGAAAGAAAGAAAGAAAGAAAGAAGAAAGAAAGAAGAAAGAAAGAAAGAAAGAAAGAAAGAAAGGAAAGAAAGAAAGAAAGAAAGAAGAAAGAAAGAAGTAAGAAAGGAAAGAAAGAAAGAAAGAAAGAAAAGAAAGAAAGATAAGAAAGAAAGAAAGAAAGAAAGGAATGAAGATAAAAAGACAGAAAAGGAAGAAAGAAAGAAAGGAAAGAAAGAAACAGAAAGAAAGAAAGAAAGAAAGGAAGGAAAGAAAGGAAAGAAAGGACATTCGGGAGCTACCCAGCGAGCCAGTGAGTGAGTGAGAAATGGCTGCAGGTGGGGGTTTCCAGGCAGAGTGCTGACTGCTCTACCTGCAGAATCTCCACCGGGCTGTGCTTCTTCTGAGGAACTGAGCACCGGAAGGGAGCCCTGTCCTACCCTCTCTGTCTTTCCTGAACTCTGGAAGCTCTCCTCAGAGCCCTGGGAAGCGAACCCCAAAGAAACTACATTCGGAAGCTACCCAGCGAGCCAGTGAGTGAGTGAGAAATGGCTGCAGGTGGGGGTTTCCAGGCAGAGTGCTGACTGCTCTACCTGCAGAATCTCCACCCGGCTGTGCTTCTTCTGAGGAACTGAGCACTGGAAGGGAGCCCTGTCCTACCCTTCTCTGTCTTTCCTGAACTCTGGAATCTCTCCTCAGAGCCCTGGGAAGCTAACTCCAAAGAAACTACATTCGGGAGCTACCCAGCGAGCCAGTGAGTGAGTGAGAAATGGCTGCAGGTGGGGGTTTCCAGGCAGAGTGCAGACTGCTCTACCTGCAGAATCTCCACCGGGCTGTGCTTCTTCTGAGGAACTGAGCACCAGAAGGGAGCCCTGTCCTACCCTTCTCTTTCTTTCCTGAACTCGGAAGCTCTCTCAGAGCCTGGGAAGCAAACCCCAAAGAAACTACATTTGGAAGCTACCCAGAGAACCAGAAACTGAGCACCTGAAGGGAGCCCTGTCCTACTCTTCTCTGTCTTTCCTGAACTCTGGAAGCTCTCCTCAGAGCCCTGGGAAGCAAAACCCGAAGAAACTACATTTGGGAGCTACCCAGCGAGCCAGTGAGTGAGTAAGAAATGGCTGGATGTGGGGGTCTCAGGCAGAGTGCTGATTTCTCTACCTGCAGAGTCTCACCCGGCTGTGCTTTTCTGAGGGAAACTGAGCCCCAGAAGGGAGCCCTGTCCTACCCTTCTCTGTCTTTCCTGAACTCTGGAAGCTCTCCTCAGACCCCTGGGAAGCGAACCCCAAAGAAACTACATTCGGAAGCTACCCAGCAAGCCAGTGACTCTCCTCAGAGTCCTGGGAAGTGAACCCCAAAAATACAGCATTCTGAAGCTGCCAGCGAGCGATGTGTGAAAACTACGCCTGACCAGTGGGGCCTGACTGTGAAAAACTGTGAGTGCTGCCTGTGTGTGTCTCTCTGCTATCCTGTTGCATAGACCTCCTTAGAGTGGGCTGAAAAGAGGCTCCAGAAGGCACTTAGCTCCACTTCGCTACGCGGCCGTGCACTCTTTCTAAGGAAAGAACTCCATTGCAACAAGAAGGAAAAATCACACTAAGAACGGCGCTATATCACAGAAGCAAACATTTCTCTCTGGACTGTCTTCTCTGTTGCATGCTCGGGCCTAAGATTTGACCCAGTGTGAGGCTTCATCCACGGAGGACTCCCCTCCCTTAGAGGCAAGTCAGCCCATCCAGAAAGGGAGGAGCCAGAGGAGTGTGCTGCCTACATCATATAGACAATGAATACCACCACAACACGTAGAAAAACCCACAATACAAGTGTGACAATGGGGAAACAACGCAGGCCAGCATCAGACATAGAGAATGAAGATGACAATTCTGAGGACCAGATAATGACTGAACAACTAATCAACCTCTCAGATAAGGACTTTAGACTAGCAATATGGAAGGTGCTCAACAGACTCCAAGAAACCATGGATCGAGTTGAACAGAACACTAAGAAGAACCAAGAAAATATGAAGGCAGAAATGACAAAACTCCAAACTGAAATAACATGTCAACTAACAGGACTGAAAAAGTCAGTAAACGAAGTGAATGACAAAATGGATAAGCTCTGGGACAGGGTATCAGAAGCTGAGAATAGACTTGGTGCTGTGGAAGATGAGATACATAACAATTCCATACAGCAGGAGAGATTGGACAAAAAACTTAAGCAAATGAGCAGACAATGGAAAAATTAGTCAAAGAATGGGAACAGACGAAAATAGAAGTCTATGATAAGATCAACAGAAACAACTTAAGAATCATTGGAGTCCCAGAGACCCAGGAAGAAAATTTCCAGGAAGAATCAACGGTCAAGAACATCATTAAAGAGAAACTTCCAGAGCTAAAGTATATATGTGATCAAATCCTGCATGCCCGAAGAGTACCAACCAAAAGAGACCCAGAAAAACCACCCCAAGACACATCCTAGTCACAATGACAAATCCCACAGATAGAGACAGAATTCTGAAAACAGCAAGATCAAAAGGGGAAATCATGTTCAAGCAAGCTTCCCTGAGATTTACAGCAGACCTGTCACCAGAAACGCTCAATGCCAGAAAGCAGTGGTGGGATATTGTGACAAGACTGAATGAAATGAATGCTTCACCCAGAATACTATACCCAGCAAAACTCACTTTCCGGTTTGATGGAAGAATACATGGTTTCACAGACAAAAAACAGCTCAGAAACTTCACAGACACAAAACCAGTCTTAAGAGAAAAACTGAAAGACCTAATCTAAGACAAGACTACCCAAAAGACACACCAAATTTTGAAATAAAGATGGCGTTAAATCCCAGGACAATTCTTTCTCTCAACGTCAATGGACTAAATGCACCAGTTAAGAGACACAGAGTGGCTAAATGGATCAAAAAACTCAATCCAACCTTCTGCTGCCTACAAGAAACGCACCTGAATAGTCAGAACAAACATAGACTTAAAATAAAAGGCTGGAGAAAAATCATCCAAGCAAACAACACCCATAAAAAAGCTGGAGTGGCCATACTAATATCAGATAATGCAAACTTTATACTCAGGAAGGTTGTAAGGGACAAAGACGGACATTTTATATTAATCAAGGTGTACGTAGAGCAGGAAGAATTCACTCTCCTAAACATATATGCACCGAATGAGGGGCCAGCAAAATATTTAATACAACTGTTGACAAATCTGAAAAATAACATCAACAACAACACAATAATTGTGGGGGACCTTAACACGGCTTTGTCAACACTGGACAGGTCAACCAAACTGAAACCCAACAAGAATATACTAGACCTGAGGAGAGAAATGGAAGAAAGAGGCCTAGTGGATATATATAGGACACTCCATCCCCAGAAACCTGGATACACATTCTTCTCCAATGTACATGGGACATTCTCCAGGATAGACTACATGCTGGCACATAAAACATACCTCCATAAGATCAAGAGGATAGAAATTTTGCAGACTACCTTCGCTGACCACAAGGCTCTGAAATTATTTGTGAACTCCAAAGGGACTCAGAAGAAACACTTTAACACCTGGAAGTTAAACAGCCTCATGCTCAATAACCAGTGGGTCCGAGATGAAATCAAGGAGGAAATAAAAAGGTTCCTGGAAACAAATGACAATAAAGACACAAACTCTCAGAACTTATGGGACACAGCAAAGCAGTACTGAGAGGAAAATTTATAGCTTTGCAAGCACACATCAGGAAGGAAGAAGGAGCTTACCTGAGTAGCTTAATGACACAGCTAATAGAACTAGAAAATGCTCAACAAAAGGACCCAAGAATAGGAAGACAGAAGGAAATAACAAAGCTGAGAGCAGAAATCAACGAAGTGGAAACTCAAAAACAATCCGAAAGATCAACGAAAGCAGAAGTTGGTTCTTTGAAAAAATAAACAAGATTGATAGACCACTGGCAAACCTAAAAAGAAAGAGAGAGAGAGAACTTGATAACTCGTATCAGGAATGAAAAAGGAGAGATCACTACTGATATGACAGAGATTCAAAGGGTAATCAGAAACTACTTTGAAAAACTCTACGCCACTAAAAATGAGAACCTGGAAGAAATGGATAAATTCTTGGACTCTTATAATCTTCCACGGTTGAAGGAAGAGGATGTAGCATATCTAAACACCCCCATCACCATTGATGAAATTAAAACAGTAATCAAATGTCTGCCGAAAAACAAAAGCCCAGGTCCAGATGGATTCACTAATGAATTCTATCAAACTTTCCAAGAGGAACTACTGCCAATCTTGGCAAGACTCTTTCATGAAATTGAACAAACAGAAACACTTCCAATTAGCTTTTATGAAGCCAACATCACCTTGATACCTAAACCAGACAGAGACGCTACCAAAAAAGAAAATTACAGACCAATATCACTGATGAATGCAGATGCAAAGATCCTCAACAAAATCCTGGCAAATAGGATTCAATGCCTCATTAAGAAGATCATCCACTACGATCAAGTAGGTTTCATCCCAGGAATGCAAGGCTGGTTTAACATCCGTAAATCTATCAACATAATACACAACATCAATAACAAGAAAAATAAAAACCACATGATCATATCAATAGATGCAGAGAAAGCATTTGATAAGGTCCAACACCCATTCTTGATCAAAAATCTCAGCAAGATGGGAATGGAGGGAACCTTTCTCAATATAGTGAAGGCCATCTACCACAAGCCAGTGGCAAATATTATCCTCAATGGAGAAAAACTGAAAGCCTTCCCTCTAAATTCTGGCACAAGAGAAGGCTGTCCTCTCTCACCACTCCTATTCAACATAGCACTGGAAGTACTTGCTATAGCGATTAGGCAAGAAAAGGATATCAAGGGAATCCAGATAGGAAAGGAAGAAGTCAAGTTCTCACTGTTTGCAGATGACATGATACTCTACTTAGAAAACCCTAAAGACTCTATCAAAAAGCTTCTAGAAACAATAGACTCATATAGCAAGGTGGCAGGCTACAAAATTAACACACAAAAATCAATGGCCTTTCTATATACCAATAGTAATAAGGATGAAATGGACATTAAGAAAACAACCCCATTCACAATAGTGCCACACAAACTCAAATATCTTGGAATCAACTTGACTAAATATGTGAAGGACCTATACAAAGAAAACTATAAAACTCTGCTCCAAGAAATAAGAGAGGACACACGGAAATGGAAACGCATACCCTGCTCATGGATTGGCAGGATTAACATCATCATAATGTCAATACTCCCCAAGGCATTATACAGATTTAATGCCATCCCTCTAAAGATACCCATGACATTCTTCAAAGAAGTGGATCAGACACTTTTGAAATTCATTTGGAACAATAAACACCCTCGAATAGCTAAAGCAATCATTGGGAAAAAGAATATGGGAGGAATTACTTTTCCCAACTTTAAACTGTACTACAAAGCAACAGTTATCAAAACAGCATGGTATTGGAATAAGGATAGGTCCTCAGATCAGTGGAATAGGCTTGAATACTCAGAAAATGTTCCCCAGAGATACAACCATCTAATTTTTGATAAAGGAGCAGGAAATCCTAAATGGAGCAGGGAAAGCCTCTTCAACAAGTGGTGTTGGCACAATTGGATAGCCACTTGCAAAAAATTAAACTTAGACCCCCAGCTAACATCATGTACAAAGGTAAAATCCAAATGGATTAAAGACCTCGATATCAGCCCCAAAACCATAAGATATATAGAACAACACATAGGCAAAACACTCCAGGACATTACAGGCATCTTCAAGGAGGAAACTGCACTCTCCAAGCAAGTGAAAGCAGAGATTAACAGATGGGAATATATTAAGCTGAGAAGCTTCTGCACCTCAAAGGAAATAGTGCCCAGGATACAAGAGCCACCCACTGAGTGGGAGAAACTATTCACCCAATACCCATCAGATAAGGGGCTAATCTCCAAAATATACAAGGCACTGACAGAACTTTACAAGAAAAAAACATCTAACCCCATCAAAAAATGGGGAGAAGAAATGAACAGACACTTTGACAAAGAAGAAATACGCATGGCCAAAAGACACATGAAAAAATGTTCCACATCACTAATCATCAGGGAGATGCAAATCAAAACAACGATGAGATACCACCTCACACCCCAGAGAATGGCACACATCACAAAGAATGATAATAAACAGTGTTGGCGGGGATGTGGAGAGAAAGGAACTCTTATCCACTGCTGGTGGGAATGCTGTCTAGTTCAACCTTTATGGAAAGCGATATGGAGATTCCTCCAAAAACTGGAAATCGAGCTCCCATACGATCCAGCTATACCACTCCTAGGAATATACCCTAGGAACACAAAAATACAATACAAAAACCCCTTCCTTACACCTATATTCATTGCAGCTCTATTTACCATAGCAAGACTCTGGAAACAACCAAGATGCCCTTCAACAGACGAATGGCTAAAGAAACTGTGGTACATATACACAATGGAATATTATGCAGCTGTCAGGAGAGATGAAGTCATGAAATTTTCCTATACATGGATGTACATGGAATCTATTATGCTGAGTGAAATAAGTCAGAGAGAGAGAGAAAAACGCAGAATGGTCTCACTCATCTATGGGTTTTAAGAAAAATGAAAGACCCTTGTAATAATAATTTTCAGACACAAAAGAGAAAAGAGCTGGAAGTTCCAGCTCACCTCAGGAAGCTCACCACAAAGAGTGATGAGTTTAGTTAGAGAAATAACTACATTTTGAACTGTCCTAATATTGAGAATGTATGAGGGAAATGTAGAGCCTGTTTAGGGTACAGGCGGGGGTTGGGTGGGGAGGAGGGAGATTTGGGACTTGGGTGATGGGAATGTTGCACTGGTGATGGGTGGTGTTCCTTTTATGACTGAAACCCAAACACAATCATGTATGTAATCAAGGTGTTTAAATAAAAAAATTATGCATAAAAAAAAGAAAGGAAAGAAAGGAAAGAAAGAAAGAAAGAAAGAAAGAAAGAAAGAAAGAAAGAAAGAAATAAAGAAAGAAAAAAAGAAACAAAAAAAAAAAAAAAGAAATAATGAAAAAAAGAAAGAAAGAAAAAGAAAGAAACAAAGAAAGAAACAAAGAAAGAAAGAAAGAAAGAAAGATAGAGAAAGAAAGAAAAGAAAGAAAGAAAGAAAGAAAGAAAGAAAGAAAGAAAGAAAGAAAGAAAGAAGAAAGAAAGAAAGAAAGAAAGAAAAAGAAAGAAAGAAAGAAAGAAAGAAAGAAAGAAAGAAAGAAAAAATAAACAAATAAAGAAACGAAAGAAAGAAAGAAAGAAAGAAAAGAAAGAAAGAAAGAAAGAAAGAAAGAAAGAAAGAAAGAAAGAAAAGAAAGAAAAGAAAGAAAAAGAAGAAAGGGAGGGAGGGAGAGAGAAAGAAAGAAAGAAAGAAAGAAAGAAAGAAAGAAAGAAAGAAAGAAAGAAAGAAAGAAAGAAAGAAAGAAAGAAAGAAAGAAAGAAAGAGAGAGAGTGAAAGAAAGAGAGAAAGAAAGAAAGAAAGGAAAGAAAGAAAGAAAGGAAGGAAGGAAGAAAGAAAGAAAGGAAGAAAGGAAGGAAGGAAGGAAGGAAGAAAGGAAGGAAGAGAGAAAGGAAGAAAGAGAGAAAGAAAGTAAGAAAGTAAGAAAGAAAGAAAGAAAGAAAGAAAGGAAGGAAGGAAGGAAGGAAGGAAAGAAAGAAAGAAAGAAAGAAAGAAAGAAAGAAAGAAAGAAAGAAAGAAAGAAAGAAAGAAAGAAAGAAAGAAAGAAAGAAAGAAAGAAAAGAAAGGAAAGAAAAAGAAGAAAGGGAGGTAGGGAGAAAGAAAGAAAGAAAGGAAGGAAGGAAGGAAGGAAGGAAGGAAGGAAGGAAAGAAAGAAGGAAGAGAGAAAGAAAGAAAGAAAGAAAGAAAGAAAGAAAGAAAGAAAGAAAAAGAAAGAAAGAAAGAAAGAAAGAAAAAGAAAGAAAGAAAGAAAAGAAAAAGAAAAAGAAAGAAAGGAAGGAAGGAAGGAAGGAAAGAAAGAAAGAAAGAAAGAAAGAAAGAAAGAAAGAAAGAAAGAAAGAAAGAAAGAAAGAAAGAAAGAAAGAAAGAAAGAAAAGAAAGGAAAGAAAAGAAAGGAAAGAAAAAGAAGAAAGGGAGGTAGGGAGAAAGAAAGAAAGAAAGAAAGAAAGAAAGGAAGGAAGGAAGGAAGGAAGGAAGGAAGGAAGGAAGGAAGGAAGGAAGGAAGGAAGGAAGGAAGGAAGGAAGAAAGAAAGAAAGAAAGAAAGAAAGAAAGAAAGAAAGAAAGAAAGAAAGAAAGAAAGAAAGAAAGAAAGAAAGAAAGAAAGAAAGAAAGAGAAAGAAAGAAAGGAAGAAAGGAAAGAAGGAAGGAAGAAAGGAAGGAAGGAAGGAAGGAAGAGAGAAAGGAAGGAAGAAAGGAAGGAAGGAAGAGAGAAAGGAAGGAAGAAAGAAAGAAAGAGAAAGAAAGAAAGAAAGAAAAGAAAGAAGAAATTTTAAATTATAAATTATTAAATCCTAAACTCTAAATTCTAAAATCCTAAATTTTAAATTCCTAAGTCTAAAATCCTAAATTCTAAAATTCTAAATTCTAAATTTTAAAATTCTAAAATTCTAAATTCTAAAATCCTAAATTCTAAATTCTTAAGTCTAAAATCCTAAATTCTAAATTTAGGATTTTAGGGAGGGAGGGAGGGAGGGAGGGAATGCAGCATTCACCCAATGCTGCATTTTTCTGCAGCTTCTAGGAGACAGATTTTCGCTAGGTTTTAGTTGGCCTTCTTAGGAGAGTTTCAGTACACAGAAAAGAAGAGAAACAGGTGAAGGCAACAGATCCTTTCAGTCTCTCTCCCTGTTGCTACATTCACATCAGGGGCCAGACATCTCCTGCTTTCACAGAAAAAGAAGTGTACCTTTCTGCTGGGGTGGCTCTCTCTTTCAAACATTTCAATATAACATACTAACCATCCTTTTCATGCTCTTCCAGGAAATTAAAGAAACAGAAACAGTCTCAAATAGTTTTTACAATGCTAAGATTAACCTGATACCAAAAGTAGACAGGGATGCTTCAAAAAAATAAAACTACATACCAATATCCCTAATGAACAGAAATGCAAAGATCTGCAATAAAATCCTAGCAAATAGGATCCAACACTTCATCAAGAAGATCATACAACATGACAAAATATATTTCTTTCCAGGAATGCAAGGATGACTTAAATTAATCAACACAATACACTATATCAACAAATGAAAAATTAAAAACCATATGATCATGTTAATAGATGAAGAGAAAGCATTTCATAAGGCCCAAAACCCCATTCATGATAAAGACTCTCAACAAGATGGGAATAGAAGGAACTTTTCTTAATATAGCCAAGGCCATTTACCACAAGCCATTGGTAAATATTATACTTAATGGAAACAAAATAAAAGCCTATCTTTAAAATCTGGTACAAGACAAGGCTTCCCCCCTCTCACCACTCTTATTTACCACAGTACTGGAAGTACTTGAGATTGCAATTAGGCAAGAAAAATATATCAAGGCCATCCAGAAAGGAAAGGAAGAAGTCAAGCTCCACTGTTTGCATATTACATGATACTATTTGTAGGAAACCCTAAAGAATCTATAAAAAGCTTCCTGAAACAATAAATTTGTACAGCAAAGTAGCAGGCTACAAATTTAATAAGCAAAATTCAATGGCCTTACACAGAAATAATGATAGAGAAGAAGTGAACCTCAAAAAAATTTCATTCACAGTAGTGCCAAAGAAACCCAAATACCTTGGAGTAAACTTAACTAAAGAGGTAAAAGACCTCTACAAAGAAAATTACAAGACACTGCTTCAAGAAATAAAAGAGGAAAAAGGGAACTAAAGAACATATTTTGTTCAGGCATTGGGAGGATTAACATAAATAAAATGGCAACACTCCCCAAAGAATTGTACAGATTTCATGCATTTCCTCTAAGGATACCCATAACATTCTTCAAAGAAGTGGATCAAACACTCCTGAAATTCATTTGGAGCAATAAACACCCACAAAAAGCTAGATCAATTCTTGGGAAAAGGAATATGGGAGGCATCACTTTCCACAATTTGAAATGCAAAATGAAGCAAGGAAAGCCTCTTCAATAAGTGGTGTTGGTTAAATCGTCAGCCACATGCAAAAAATTGAACTCAAACCTAAGTCTAAAACCATACACAGGGGACTACAGAGCATGAAAACCGGCAAGACTTTGCAAAAGCTGACTCCCTGCGTGTGACACCAGGCGGGGAAAATCCATGAAAGTACACTGGCCCAGTGGGGCCCAACTGTGAAAAACTGTGAGTTTGACCTGTATATGTCTGTCTACTGTCCTCTTGCGTGAAACTCTTGCGAGTGGGCGGCCATGCACTCTTTCTAAGGAAAGAACACCATTGCAACAAGAAGGAAAAATTACACTAAGAACGGTGCTATATCACAGAAGCAAACATTTCTCTCCGGACTGTCTTCTCTGTTGCATGCTCGGGCCTAAGATTTGACCCAGTGTGAGGCTTCATCCACGGAGGACTCCCCTCCCTTAGAGGCAAGTCAGCCCATCCAGAAAGGGAGGAGCCAGAGGAGTGTGCTGCCTGCATCATATAGACAATGAATACCACCACAACACGTAGAAAAACCCACAATACAAGTGTGACAATGGGGAAACAACCAGGCCAGCATCAGACATAGAGAATGAAGATGACAATTCTGAGGACCAGATAATGACCAACTAACTAATCAACTTCTCAGATAAGGACTTTAGACTAGCAATATGGAAGATGCTCAACGGACTCCAAGAAACCATGGATCGAGTTGAACAGAACACTAATAAGAACCAAGAAAATATGAAGACAGAAATGACAAAACTCCAAACTGAAATAACATGTCAACTAACAGGACTGAAAAAGTCAGTA
Source organism: Suncus etruscus (assembly GCF_024139225.1). Taxonomy (NCBI): domain Eukaryota; kingdom Metazoa; phylum Chordata; class Mammalia; order Eulipotyphla; family Soricidae; genus Suncus; species Suncus etruscus. The sequence goes on along the minus strand of NC_064864.1, from coordinate 33,202,650 downwards.
AATGAAGTGAATGACAAAATGGATAAGCTCTGGGACAGGGTATCAGAAGCTGAGAATAGACTTGGTGCTGTGGAAAATGAGATACATAACAATTCCATACAGCAGGAGAGATTGGACAAAAAACTTAAAGCAAATGAGCAGACAATGGAAAAATTAGTCAAAGAATGGGAACAGATGAAAATAGAAGTCTATGATAAGATCAACAGAAACAACTTAAGAATCATTGGAGTCCCAGAGACCCAGGAAGAAAATTTCCAGGAAGAATCAACGGTCAAGAACATCACTAAAGAGAAACTTCCAGAGCTAAAGAATATATGTGATCAAATCCTGCATGCCCGAAGAGTACCAACCAAAAGAGACCCCAGAAAAACCACCCCAAGACACATCCTAGTCACAATGACAAATCCCACAGATAGAGACAGAATTCTGAAAACAGCAAGATCAAAAGGGGAAGTCACGTTCAAGCAAGCTTCCCTGAGAATTACAGCAGACCTGTCACCAGAAACACTCAATGCCAGAAAGCAGTGGTGGGATATTGTGACAAGACTGAATGAAATGAATGCTTCACCCAGAATACTATACCCAGCAAAACTCACTTTCCGGTTTGACGGAAGAATACATGGTTTCACAGACAAAAAGCAGCTCAGAAACTTCAGACACAAAACCAGTCTTAAGAGAAAAACTAAAAGACCTAATCTAAGACAAGACTACCCAAAAGACACACCAAATTTTGAAATAAAGATGGCATTAAATCCCAGGACAATTCTTTCTCTCAACGTCAATGGACTAAATGCACCAGTTAAGAGACACAGAGTGGCTAAATGGATCAAAAAACTCAATCCAACCTTCTGCTGCCTACAAGAAACGCACCTGAATAGTCAGAACAAATATAGACTCAAAATAAAAGGCTGGAAAAAAATTATCCAAGCAAACAACACCCATAAAAAAGCTGGAGTAGCCATACTAATATCAGATAATGCAAACTTTATACTCAGGAAGGTTGTAAGGGACAAAGATGGACATTTTATATTAATCAAGGGGTACGTAGAGCAGGAAGAATTCACTCTCCTAAACATATATGCACCGAATGAGGGGCCAGCAAAATATTTAATACAACTGTTGACAAATCTGAAAAATAATATCAACAACAACACAATAATTGTGGGGGACCTTAACACGGCTTTGTCAACACTGGATAGGTGAACCAGACTGAAACCCAACAAGAATATACTAGACCTGAGGAGAGAAATGGAAGAAAGAGGCCTAGTGGATATATATAGGACACTCCATCCCCAGAAACCTGGATACACATTCTTCTCCAATATACATGGGACATTCTCCAGGATAGACTACATGCTGGCACATAAAACATACCTCCATAAGATCAAGAGAATAGAAATTTTGCAGACTACCTTCGCTGACCACAAGGCTCTGAAATTATTTGTGAACTCCAAAGGGACTCAGAAGAAACACTTTAACACCTGGAAGTTAAACAGCCTCATGCTCAATAACCAGTGGGTCCGAGATGAAATCAAGGAGGAAATCAAAAGGTTCCTGGAAACAAATGACAATAAAGACACAAACAATCAGAACTTACGGGACACAGCAAAAGCAGTACTGAGAGGAAAATTTATAGCTTTGCAAGCCCACATCAGAAAGGAAGAAGGAGCTTACCTGAGTACCTTAATGACACATCTAATAGAACTAGAAAATGCTCAACAAAAGGATCCAAGAATAGGAAGACAGAAGGAAATAACAAAGCTGAGAGCAGAAATCAACGAAGTGGAAACCCAAAAAACAATCCGAAAGATCAACGAAAGCAGAAGTTAGTTCTTTGAACAAATAAAAAAGATTGATAGACCACTGGCAAACCTAACAAAGAAAGAGAGAGAGAGAAACTTTATAACTCGTATCAGGAATGAAAAAGGAGAGATCACTACTGATATGACAGAGATTCAAAGGGTAATCAGAAACTACTTTGAAAAACTCTACACCACTAAAAATGAGAACCTGGAAGAAATGGATAAATTCTTGGACTCTTATAATCTTCCACGGTTGAAGGAAGAGGATGTAGCATATCTAAACACCCCCATCACCATTGATGAAATTAAAACAGTAATCAAATGTCTGCCAAAAAACAAAAGCCCAGGTCCAGATGGATTCACTAATGAATTCTATCAAACTTTCCAAGAGGAACTACTGCCAATCTTGGCAAGACTCTTTCATGAAAGTGAACAAGCAGAAACACTTCCAAATAGCTTTTTTGAAGCCAACATCACCTTGATACCTAAATCAGACAGAGATGCTACCAAAAAAGAAAATTACAGACCAATATCGCTGATGAATGCAGATGCAAAGATCCTCAACAAAATCCTGGCAAATAGGATTCAATGCCTCGTTAAGAAGATCATCCACTACGATCAAGTACGTTTCATCCCAGGAATGCAAGGCTTGTTTAACATCCGTAAATCTATCAACATAATACACAACATCAATAACAAGAAAAATAAAAACCACATGATCATATCAATAGATGCAGAGAAAGCATTTGATAAGGTCCAACACCCATTCTTGATCAAAACTCTCAGCAAGATGGGAATGGAGGGAACCTTTCTCAATATAGTGAAGGCCATCTACCACAAGCCAGTGGCAAATATTATCCTCAATGGAGAAAAACTAAAGCCTTCCCTCTAAATTCTGGCACAAGACAAGGCTGTCCTCTCTCACCACTCCTATTCAACATAGCACTGGAAGTACTTGCTATAGCGATTAGGCAAGAAAAGGATATCAAGGGAATCCAGATAGGAAAGGAAGAAGTCAAGCTCTCACTGTTTGCAGATGACATGATACTCTACTTAGAAAACCCTAAAGACTCTATCAAAAAGCTTCTAGAAACAATAGACTCATATAGCAAGGTGCCAGGCTACAAAATTAACACACAAAAATCAATGGCCTTTCTATACACCAATAGTAATAAGGATGAAATGGACATTAAGAAAACAACCCCATTCACAATAGTGCCACACAAACTCAAATATCTTGGAATCAACTTGACTAAATATGTGAAGGACCTATACAAAGAAAACTATAAAACTCTGCTCCAAGAAAGAAGAGAGGACACACGGAAATGGAAACACATACCCTGCTCATGGATTGGCAGGATTAACATAATCAAAATGGCAATACTCCCCAAGGCATTATACAGATTTAATGCCATCCCTCTAAAGATACCCATGACATTTTTCAAAGAAGTGGATCAGACACTTTTGAAATTCATTTGGAACAATAAACAACCTCGAATAGCTAAAGCAATCATTGGGAAAAAGAATATGGGAGGAATTACTTTCCCCATCTTTAAACTGTACTACAAAGCAATAGTTATCAAAACAGCATGGTATTGGTATAAGGACAGGTCCTCAGATCAGTGTAATAGGCTTGAATACTCAGAAAATGTTCCCCAGACATACAACCACCTAATTTTTGATAAAGGAGCAGGAAATCCTAAATGGAGCAGGGAAAGCCTCTTCAACAAGTGGTGTTGGCACAATTGGATATCCACTTGCAAAAAATTGAACTTAGACCCCCAGCTAACATCATGTATGAAGGTAAAATCCAAATGGATTAAAGACCTATATATCAGCCCCCAAACCATAAGATATATAGAACAGCACATAGGCAAAACACTCCAGGACATTACAGGCATCTTCAAGGAGGAAACTGCACTCTCCAAGCAAGTGAAAACAGAGATTAACAGATGGGAATATATTAAGCTGAGAAGCTTCTGCACCTCAAAGGAAATAGTGCCCAGGATACAAGAGCCACCCACTGAGTGGGAGAAACTATTCACCCAATACCCATCAGATAAGGGGCTAATCTCCAAAATATACAAGGCACTGACAGAACTTTACAAGAAAAAAACATCTAACCCCATCAAAAAATGGGGAGAAGAAATGACAGACACTTTGACAAAGAAGAAATACACATGGCCAAAAGACACATGAAAAAATGTTCCACATCACTAATCATCAGGGAGATGCAAATCAAAACAACGATGAGATACCACCTCACACCACAGAGAATGGCACACATCACAAAGAATGAGAATAAACAGTGTTGGCGGGGATGTGGAGAGAAAGGAACTCTTATCCACTGCTGGTGGGAATGCCGTCTAGTTCAACCTTTATGGAAAGCGATATGGAGATTCCTCCAAAAACTGGAAATCGAGCTCCCATACGATCCAGCTATACCACTCCTAGGAATATACCCTAGGAACACAAAAATACAATACAAAAACCCCTTCCTTACACCTATATTCATTGCAGCACAATTTACCATAGCAAGACTCTGGAAACAACCAAGATGCCCTTCAACAGACGAATGGCTAAAGGAACTGTGGTACATATACACAATGGAATATTATGCAGCTGTCAGGAGAGATGAAGTCATGAAATTTTCCTATACATGGATGTACACGGAATCTATTATGCTGAGTGAAATAAGTCAGAGAGAGAGAGAAAAACGCAGAATGGTCTCACTCATCTATGGGTTTTAAGAAAAATGAAAGACATTCTTGCAATAATAAATTTCAGACACAAAAGAGAAAAGAGCTGGAAGTTCCAGCTCACCTCAGGAAGCTCACCACAAATAGTGATGAGTTTAGTTAGGGAAATAACTACATTTTGAACTGTCCTAATAACGAGAATGTTTGAGGAAAATGAAGAGCCTGTCTAGAGTACAGGCGGGGGTCGGGTGGGGAGGAGGGAGACTTGGGACATTGGTGATGGGAATGTTGCACTGGTGATGGTTGGTGTTCTTTACATGACTGAAACCCAAACAAAATCATGTATGTAATTAAGGTGTTTAAATAAAAATAAATAAATAAAAAAAGAAAAAAAGAAAAACAACTTGGTTGTAAAATAAAATAAATAAAACCATGCACAAAGGTAAAATAAAAATGGATTAAAGACGTTGATATCATAACCAGAACAATAAGGTATATAGAAGAACATGTAGGTAAACAGTCCATAACATTGAGACTAAAGGCATTTTCAAGAAGGAACCAGCACTCTCCACACAAGTATAAGTGGAGATAAACAGATGGGACTATACTAAGCTAAGAGGTTTCTGCATCTCAAAGAAAATAGTGATGCGGATACATAGGTCACCCAGAGAATCGGAGAAACCATTCACTCAATGCCCAGCAGATAAGGAGTTAATATTCAAAATATACAAGGTACTGACAGAACTTGAAAAAAATAACCTTATCCACAATGGGAAGAAGAAATGAACACACTTTCTGAAAAAAGAAATACAAATGGCCAAAAGGCAGATGAATAAATGCCCCACATCACTAATCATCAGGGAGATGCAAATCAAAACAACACTGAGTTACCATCTCATGCCACAGAGACTGGCACACATTGCATATAAAAAAGATGAAGAAAATCAGTGCTGGAGGGAATGTGGGGACAAATAAACTCTTATTCGCTGCTTGTGGGAATGCCTTTTATGCCAGCCTTTCTGGAAAACAATATTGATATTCCTCCAAAAACTGGAAATTGAACTTCCATATGATCCAGCTATACCACTTCTAGGGATATAACCTAGGAACACAAAAACACAATACAAATCCCTTCCTCACACCTATAATCATTGCAGAACTGTTTACATAGTCAGAATTTGGAAACAACCCAGATGTCTAACAACATAAATGGCTAAAGAATCAGTGGTACATTTACAAAAATGAATGGATATGGAAACTATATGCTGAGTAAAAATAAGTCTGAGGGAGAGAGAGACAAAGAAAAGACTCATTCATCTGTGAATTTAAAAAAAAAAAGACATTATTGTAATAATACACAGAGTTACCAGAGATGAAGGCTCATGGAACTAGCCCACAATATGAAGCTTAATACAAAGAGTGGTGAGTTCAGTTAGAGAAATAAGTACACTGACAACTATCAAGACAATGGTGTAGTGAGTGAGAGAAAGAGAATGCTTGACTCAAATACAGGCAAGCTGTAAGGGAGGTGGGAGTTGGGGGGCTTGGGGTTGGGAATGTTGCACTGGTGAAAGGGCTGTTCTTTTTATAACTAAAACTCAAATACAAACATTTTTGTAATAGTCTGTCACTATTTCCTCTATGTGCTTCATGGCCATGCTCTTCTTATGGATCCCTGCTATTCTAGTTTGAAGTTTTCTCTTTTTTACTTTCACACCTACTTTAGTCATGGTTGTGGTTTATTCACATTGTTCCACGCTTCTTTGAGTCCCTTCAACATTCCCCAAATTTCTTCCTCAAAGTCCTTATCTGTAAGGTTATTTAGGTAGCTGGTACTTATTGGGTTATCAGACTAACATCTTTATTCTTTTGGCAACAATAATAATGCATTGTTTCCCCATTGTCACACTTTTAGTGTGGTGTTTCTTATGTGTCATGTTGGGGTTCATTGACTATGAGAAATGCATGACTGTGGAGCAAAGCAGAACCCTCTGTCTCTATCCCTCAGGGATAGGGATAGGGAGCTGCAGCTCACCTGGCCCAGGTCCTGGGCTCCAGGTGGCAGGCATTTCCCTGGTCATATACTTTAGGGTAGGACTTATGCCTACTTCCCTATATATCTTCTTTTACATTCTGTACAAAAAATATGGGACCTTGTTTTTCTCAGCTCCTCACTTTTTCACTGCAACTACTCTCCTGGAAATAGAAATTATGTCAGAAAGTACATGATATATTTTTCTTTATTTAATTTTTTATTAATATATTTATTTAAACACATTGATTATAAATTTGATTGTATTTGGGTTTCAGTCATATAAAGAACACCCCCTTAAACAGTTCAACATTCCCATCACCAATGTCCCAAATCTACCTCCTCCCCACCACACCCCCACCTGTACTTTAGACAGGCTTTCAACATCCCTCATTCATTCACTTTGCTATGATAGTTCTCAATGTAGTTATTTAACAGCATTCATCACTCTGTGGTGAGCTTCATATTGTGAGCTGGACCTTCCAGCCCTCCTCTCTTTTGTCTCTGAGAATTATTGCAAAAATATCTTTTATTTTTCTTAAAACCCACAGATGAGTGATACTATTCTGTGTCTATCTCTCTCCCTCTGACTTATTTCACTCAGCATAATAGATTCCATGTATAGGAAAATTTCATGACTCCATCTCTCCTGATGGCTGCATAATATTCCATTGTGTATATGTACCACAGTTCCTTTAGCCATTCCTCTGCTGAAGGGCATCTTGGTTGTATCTAGAGTCTGGCTATTGTAAATAGTGCTACAATGAATATAGGTGTGAGGAAGGGATTTTCGAATTGTATTTTTGTGTTCCTAGTGTATATCCCTAGGAGTGGTATAACTGGATCATATGGGAGCTCAATTTCCAGTTTTTGGAGGAATCTCCATATCGCTTTAATAAAGGTTGAACTAGACAGCATTCCAACCAGCAGTGAATAAGAGTTCCTTTCTCTCCACATCTCCACCAGCACTGCTTGTTCTCACTTTTTGTGTTGTGCGCCAATCTCTGTGGCATGAGATGGTACCTCATAGTTGTTTTGATTTACATCTCCCTGGTTATTAGTGATGTGGAGTATTTGTTATGTGCTTATAGGCCTTTTGTATTTCTTTTCCAAAGTATCTGTTCAGTTCTTCTCATATTTTGATGGGATAAGTTGTTTTTAATGTAAGGTTTCTTTAGTGCTTTGCATATTTTGGATATTAGCCCCTTTTCTGATGGGTATTGGGTGAATATTTTCTCTCACTCAGTGGGTGGCTCTTGTATCCTGGGCACTATTTCCTTTGAGGTGCAGAAGTTTCTCAGCTTAATATAGTCCCATTTGTTTATCTCTGCTTCCACTTGTTTGGAGAGTGCTGTTTGATCCTTGAAGATGCCTATAGTCTCAATGTCATGGAGTGATGTTTTGCGCCCAGAAATCACTCCTGGCTGACTCAGGGGACCATGTGGGGTGCCAGGGATTGAACCTGGGTTGTGTGCATGAAAGGCAAATGCCCCACCCACTGTGTTATCTCTCCAGTCCCAGGTCATCTATTTTGAGCATTTTCTAGTCTTAAATGCCCAATATGCCCAAATGCCCAATATACATTCACTGTGTTATTAAATTATTTGTTTTGCCTTTTTAAATTGACTGCTTGCCCTGCCCAATTTAAAGGACAATTTAAATTTAAAGTTTAAAGGTACATTTATTGACATTTTTTGGGTAACTACTTTCTGGCATTAGTCCCTGGTGACTACTTTCCTCCATTAATTACTTAAAACATGAGCAAAATAATGATGGCTCTATTTTATCCTTTCTCATAAGCATGAAAATTACATAGGAAACATTTGCAATTTAAACTAAAGTTGGTCAACATACTCCCTGAAGAATTAATTATCTATAATTTATTCCCACTTGAATAAACTGTAGAAATGAATTTAGTTCTATCTTAAGCACAAGTGTGCAGAGTTTCTCTCTGCAGAATTTCTTTTGTGTGATAATTTTATTCTCCTGATATTCAATGATGCCAAGGGCTCTATGGAGCCTTGGACAATTATCTTTTAGTAATAAAACAAGTACACTAACTAGCTATGAAATCACCACTAATCATGATTATCAAAGCCAATTGAAGTAAACACAGAAAAGTCAATAAATCTCTTTTACTTTTCCTTGGCCCTTCATTCTCCTCTATCTTCTCTCTCTTAAATAGTTGCATTCTAATAGTCCTCACTTTATATCTACTCTTTCTCACTATATTAATATGCTTAAATGACACCTTAGTCCTGTTGTAAGACATTCTAGTAGATTATCAGTTTTCTTTTTCTTACCACTAACCTTGAGAGACTAATTTTCTCTTAATGGAAAAGAACAATAATAATGCCAAAGGAATAAAAGCTACATTATTTTCAAAGTGCAGTTCATAAACTAGTAGCAATACATTACACGGTGACTTTCTATTCTGCAGAGTTAAGCACTTGAGTATAGCAACCAATAATCTATGCTTTCACAAAACTTCTAGATAGTGTTGATGTGTTAGTAATTTGGAGTCACTGAAAATAAGCAATTTATAAATTATCAGGTGGTCATTGAGGAGATTATATATTTCAGATTTGAATATATGAGTGATATTACTAAATCATATGGGAACTTAATTTCTTGGTGGGAATGTACACTGATCTTGCCTTTTGGGGAAAGCAATATGTATATTTCTCAAAAAATTGCTGGCTGCAACTGACAAAAGACTTTCTTTGCTGAACCTTTGGTCCCCTAATCTTTTGCACTCGTTGATTATTCACGTCGGATATTATTATCAAAGTCTCCCTCAAAAGGGGGGACGGAAGAATGGGATTCAATTTATCATTTTGGGAATCATTCTTTGACTTGGAGACCATCAACAAGGGGTTTGACCTCCCCCCACAGACACCCAAAGAAAAACACCCCAAGATACATCCTAGTCACAATGATGAATCCTACAGAGATAGAATACTAAAAGCATCAAGTTCAAAAGGGGAAATTAGATTCAAAGGAGTATCCTTAAGATTTAAAGCAGACATGTCACAAGAAACTCTCAAGGCCAGAAGACAGTGATGGGATATTGTGACAAGATGGAATGAAATGAATGCTTAACCTAGAATACTGCACCCAGCCAGACTCACGTTTAGGTTTGAAGGAAAAATACATAGCTTCACAGATAAACAACAGCTAAGAACCTTTACAGATGCAAAACCAGCCTTAAAGGAAAAACTGAAAGGTCTACTATAAGACAAGACAAACCAACCGACACGCCAAACTTATACACAAAGATGACAATAAATCCCATGACAATCATTTCCCTTAATGTTATTGGACGAAATGCACCACTTAAGAGACACAGAGTAGTGAAATGTGTCAAAAAGATGAATCCAATCTTCTGCTGCCTACAAAAAAACATACTTAAATAGTCAGAACAAACATAGACTCAAAATCAACGGCTGGAGGAAAATTTTCCAAGCAACTTTTGTTGGGGAGGCCATATTAATATCAGACGACACAAATTTTAGACTTAGAAAAATCGTAAGGGACAAAGATGAACAATTTGTATTAAACAAGTAATATGTGCAACAGGAAGAAATCACACTACCAAACATATATGCACCCAATGAAAGACCAGTAAAATATTTAATACAATTATTGACAAATTTAAAAGAGAACTTCAATAATAACAAAATAATTGTGGGGACCTCAACACGGGCCTTTAAACACTTGATATATCAACCAGGCTGAAACCAAAAAAATATACTAGCCCTTAAAAGAGAAATGGAAGAAAGAGGCCTAGTAGATATATATTGGACACTCCATCCCCAGAAACCTGGATACACATTCTTCTCAAATGTACATGGGTCATTCTCCAGAATAGACTACATGCTGGCACATACAAAATAACTCCATAAAATCAAGAGGATAGAAATTTTGCAGGCTACCTTCGCTGACCACAAGGTCTGAAATTAGATGTGAACTACAAAGGGACACATGGAAAATTTTAACAACTGGAAATTAAACAGATGCTACTGAACAAGAAATGTGTCTGAGATTAAATCAAAGAGGAAATCAAAACTTTCCTGGAAACAAATGACAATGAAGACAAAAACTATCAGAATCTATGGGAAACAGCAAAAGTAGTACTGAGAGGAAAATTTATAGCTTTGCAAGCACACATCAGGAAGAAGGAGTATACCTGAATAGCTTAATGGCACAGCTTATAAAATCAGAAAATGATCAACAGAAGGAACTAAAAGTAGGGAGACAGATGAAAATAAAAAAGCTTAGAGCAGAAATCAATAAAGTGGAAACCTAAAAAACAATCTAAAAGATCAATGAAAGCAGAAATTGGTTCTTTGAAAAAATAAACAAGATTGATAGACCATTGGGAAAACTCATAAAGAAAGAGAGAGAAATTGACAACCCATATTAGAAATGAAAAGGGGGAAATCACTACAGATATTGCAGAGATTCAATGGGTAATCAGAGACTACTTTGAGAAACTCTATGCCACGAAACATGAGAACCTGGAAGAAGTGGACAAATTCTTGGACTATTAAAACGTTCCATGGTTGAATAAGGAGGATGTAGCATAGCTAAACACCCCCATCACTATTAAGGAAATTAAAATAGTAATCAAATGTCTGCCCAAAAAGAAAAGCACAGGCAAAGATGAATTCTTTCAAACCTTTCTTTTTTTATCTTTATTTAAACACCGTGATTACAAATATTATTGTAGTTGTATGATTTCAGTCATGTAAAAAACACCCGCATTCACCAGTGCAACATTCCCATCACCAATGTCCTAAATCTCCCTCCTCCCTAACCCACCCCCGCCTGTACTCAAGACAGGCTTTCTAATTCCCTCATTCATTCACATTGTTAGGATAGTTCTCAATGTAGTTATTTCTCTAACAGCACTCGTCATGCTTTGTGGTGAGCTTCATGTCATGAGCTGCACCTTCCAGCACTCATCTCTTTTGTCTCTGAGAATTATTGCAAAAATGTCTTTCATTTTTCTTAAAATCCATAGATGAGTGAGACTATTCTGCGTCTCTCTCTCTCTCCCTCTGACTTTTTTCACTCAGCATAATACCTTCCATGTATATTCATGTATAGGAAAATTTCATGACTTCATCTCTCCTGATGGCTGCATAATATGTCATTGTGTTTATGTACCAGTTTCTTTAGTGATTCATCTGTTGAAGGGCATCTTGGTAGTTTCCAGAGTCTGGCTATTGTATATAGTGCTGCAATGAATATAGGTGTGAGGAAGGGATTTTTGAATTGTATTTTTGTGTTCTTCAGGTATATCCCTAGGAGTAGTTTAGCTGGATCGTATGGGAACTCAATTTCCAGTTTTTGAAGGAATCTCCATATCACTTTTCATAAAGGTTGGACTAGACGGCATTCAAACCAGCAGTGAAAAAGAGTTCCTTTCTCTCCACATCCCAGCCAGCACTACTTGTTTTCCCTTTTTGTGATGTATGTCAATCTCAGTGACATGAGATGATACCTTATAGTTCCTTTGATTTGCATCTCCCTGACAATAAGTGATGTGGAGCATCTTTTAATGTGCCTTTGGCCATTTGCATTTCTTATTTTATAAAGTGTCTGTTCATTTATTCTTCACATTTTTTGATGGGGTTAGATTTTTTTTTCTCCTTGTAAAGTTCTGTCAGTACCTTGAATATTTTGGCTATTTGTCCTTTATCTGATGGGTGCTGGGTGAATAATTTCTCCCACTCAGTGGGTGGCTTTTATATTCTGGGCACTATCTCCTCTGAGGTACAGGAGCTTCTCAGCTTAATATAGTTCCATCTGTTTATCTCTGCTTCCACTTGTTAGGAGAGTGCTGTTTCCTCCTTAAAGATGCCTTTAGTCTCAATGTCATGGAGTGTTATACCTATGTGTTGTTCTATATACCTTATGGTTTCAGGTCTGAAAAAAAGGTCTTTAATCTATTTGGATTTTACATTGGTACATGGTGTTAGCTGGAGGTCTGAGTTCACTTTTTTGCAATTGGCTAAAGAGTTTTGCCAACACCACTTGTTGAAGAGGCATTCCTTGCTCCATTTCGGATTTCTTGTTCCTTTATCAAAAACTAGGTGCTTGTATATTTGGGGAACATTCTCTGAGTATTCAATCCTATTCCACTGATCTGAGGGTCTGTCTTTATTCCAATCCCATGCTGTTTTCATACATATTGTTTTTTTAATATAGTTTAAAATTGGGGAAAGTAATGCCTCCCATATTCCTTTTCCCAAGGATTGCTTTAGCTATTGGAGGGTGTTTACTATTCCAAATAAATTTCAGAAGTATTTGATCCACTACTTTGAAGAATTCATGGGTATCTTTAGAGGAATTGCATTAAATCTGTACAATGCTTTGGGGATTATTGCCATTTTAATAATGTTAATCCTGCCAATCCACGAGCAGGTATATGTTCCCATTTCCACGTGTTTTCTCTTATTTATTGTAGCAGGGTTTTATAGTTTTCTTTGTATAGGTCCTTCACATCTTTGGTAAAGTTGACTTGAAGATATTTGAGTTTTTGTGGCACTATTGTGAATGGGGTTGTTTTCTAATGTCCATTTCTTCCCTATCATTATTGGTGTATAAAAAGGCAACTGATTTTTGTGTGTTAATTGTTTAGCCTGTCACATTGCTATATTAATCTATTGTTTCTAAAAGCATTTTGGTAGAGTCTTTAGGGTTTTCTAAGTAGAGTATCATGTCATCTGCAAACAGTGAGAGCTTGACTTCTTCCTTTCCTATCTGGATTCCCTTGATATCTTTTTCTTGCCTCATCACTGAAGCAAGTACTTCCAGTACTACGATGAATAGGAGTGGTGAGAGAGGACAGCCTTGTCTTGTGCCAGAATTTAGAGGGAAGGCTTTCAGTTTTTCTCCATTGAGGATAATATTTGCCACTGGCTTGTGGTATATGGCCTTAACTATATTGAGAAATGTTCCTTTCATTCCCATCTTGCTGAGATTTTTTTTATCAAGAATGGGTGTTGGGAAGCTCACCACAAAGAGTGATGAGTTTAGTTAGAGAAATAACTACATTTTGAACTGTCCTAATAATGAGAATGTATGAGGAAAATGGAGAGCCTGTTTAGAGTACAGGCGGGGGTCGGGTGGGGAGGAGGGAGACTTGGGACATTGGTGATGGGAATGTTGCACTGGTGATGGGTGGTGGTCTTTACATGACTGAAACCCAAACACAATCATGTATGTAATCAAGGTGTTTAAATAAAAAAAGAAAAGAAACAAAAAAGAATGGGTGTTGGGGGGCCTGCAAGGTGGCACTAGAGGTAAGGTGTCTGCTTTGCAAGCACTAGCCAAGGAAAGACCATGATTTGATCCCCTGGCATCCCATATGGTCCCCCCAAGCCAGGGGAAATTTCTGAGCGCTTAGCCAGTAGTAACCCCTGAGCATCAAACAGGTGTGGCCCGAAAAACAAACAAACAAACAAACAAACAAACAAACAAAAAAAGAATGAGTGTTGGGGGCTGGTGAGGTGACGCTAGAGGTAAGGTGTCTGCCTTGCAAGCGCTAGCCAAGGAAGGACCACGGTTCTATCCCCCAGCGTTCCATATAGTTTCCCCAAGCCAGGGGAAATTTCTGAGTGCTTAGCCAGGAGTAACCCCTGTGCATCAAATGGGTGTGGCCCAAAAAAATAAAACAAGAAAAAAAAAAGAATGGGTGTTGGACCTATCAAATTCTTTTTCTGCATCCATTGACATGATCATGTGATTTTTATTTTTGTTGTTGTTGATGTTGGATATTATGTTGATAGAATTACGGATGTTAAACCATCCTTGCATTCCTGAGATGAAACCTACTTGATCATAGTGAATGATCTTTTTTTCTTTCTTTCTTTTTTTTTTTTTTTTGGTTTTTGGGCCTCACCCGGCAGTGCTCAGGGGTCACTCCTGGCTGTCTGCTCAGAAATAGCACCTGGCAGGCACAGGGGACCATATGGGACCATATGGAACACCGGGATTCGAACCATACACCTTTGATCCTGGATCGGCTGCTTACAAGGCAAACGCTGCTGTGCTATCTCTCCGGGCCCGAAAGATCTTCTTGATGAGGCATTGGATCCTGTTTGCAAGGATTTTGTTGAAGATCTTTGCATTTGTGTTTATGAGGGATATTGGTCTGTAATTTTTTTTGGCAGCATCTCTATATGGTTTTGGTATCAAAATGATATAGGCTTAATAAAAACTATTTGGAAGTGTTAATTTTTCTTTAATTTTATGGAAGAACCTGGCCAGAATTGGTAGTATTTCCTCTTGAAAGGTTTGAAAGAATTCATTCGTGAATCCATCTGGGCCTGGGCTTTTGTTTTTGGGTAAACTTTTTACTATGGTTTTAATTTCCTCAATAGTGATGGCTGTGTTTAGATATACTACATCCTCTTTTTTCAACCATTGAACATTATAAGCCCAAGAATTAACCATTTGTTCCAGGTTTTCATATTTAGTGGCATAAAGTTTCTCAAAGTAGTCTCTGATTACCCTTTAATTCACTTCAGTATCTGTAATTATCATCCCCTTTTCATTTCTAATACGGGTTATCAATTTTCCCTCTCTTTCTTTGTGAGTTTTGCCAATAGTCTATCAATCTTGTTTATTTTTTCAAAGAACCAACTTCTTTCATTGATCTTTCAGATTGTTTTATGGGTTTCCATTTCATTGATTTCTGCTCTCAGCTTTGTTATTTCCTTCTGTCTCCCTATTTTTGGTTTCTTTTGTTGATCATTTTCTGACTTTATAAGCTGTGCCATTAAGCTATTCAGGTATGCTCCTTCTTCCTTCCTGAGGTGTGCTTGCAAAGCTATACATTTTCTTCTCAGTACTACTTTTGCTGTGTCACATAGCTTCTGATAGTTTGTGTTTTCATTATGATTTGTTTCCAGGAAAGTTTTGATTTTCTGTTTGATTTCACTCAGACCCACTGGTTGTTCAGTAGTAGGCTGTTTAATTTCCAGTTGTTAAAGTTTTTCTTGTGTGTCCCTTTGTAGTCCACATCTAACTTCAGAGCCTTGTGGTCAGCAAAGGTTCCCTGTAAAATTTCTATCCTCTTGATTTTATGGACATATGTTTTATGTGCCAGCATGTGTTCTATCTGGAGAATGACCCATATACATTGGAGAAGAAAATGTATCCAGGTTTCTGGGGATGAGGTGTCCAATAAATATCTATTAGGCCTCTTTCTTCCATTTCTCTTTTCCGGTCTAGTATATTTTTGTTGGGTTTCATCTTGGTTTACCTATAAAGTGTTAACAATCCTGTGTTGAGGTCTCCCACAATTATGGTGTTATTATTGATATCCTTTTCCAGATTTGTCAACAATTGTATTAAATACTTTACTGATCCCTCATTGAGTACATATATGTTTAGGACAGTGATTTCTTCCTGCTGTACATAACCCTTGATTAGAAAAATTGTCCATCTTTGTCCCTTAAAACTTTTTGAGTATAAAGTTTGTGTCATCTGATATTAGTATGGCCACTCCAGCTTTTTTAAGGATGTTGTTTGCTTGGATGATTTTTCCTCCAGCCTTTGATTCTGAGTATATGTATGTTCTCAATATTCAGGTGTGTTTCTTGTAGTAAGCAGAATGTTGGGTTCAGTTTTTTTTATCCATTTCACCATTCTGTCTCTTTTTTTAATTTTAATATAATTTTTATTTTGAACATAGTGGCTTACATATTGTTGACAATAATATTTTAGGTACATATTTACATAAAATTAGGGGGATTCCCATCACCGATTTGTCCTCCTTACACCTCCATTTTCGTCCTACCTCCCAAATCCTCCTCCCTAACCCCCGGGGCTGCTAGAAAATGTGGTCCCCTCTGTACCTAGTTTACTACTTAGTAGTCTTGCACCTGTTTGGTCTTGGTGCTTCCCTTATTTCCCCCTCAAACTGGGAGGCAGGACTAGATAGTTCAAGTTATGTGGTTTTGTTTGAAGAAGAGATAAGTAATAAACTGGGTTAAAAGTCTAAAACGCTGAAAATGGGGGGAATCATTTTAGAGGCTCTCATCATCGGTTTGAGAGATGAAGGAGAAAAATAAGGTGAAATACCCCAACAGTACAAAAAGAAGTGTCAAATATCCAGTGAGAACTCTAACAATAACAACGATAAGCACCACAAAAATAGCCATGGTTTTGAGATAAAAAAAAAAAAACATAGCAGGTCATATAAAGAAAGAAAAGAAAAGAAAAGAAAAGAAAAGAAGGAAAAAACATAAATATAAATGGGGACAACAACTTTAATAACCACACCAAGACAAGGAAATCGACAAGAAGTAGATAGGTAAATAAAAATAAAAAAAATAAAAAAATGAGTATTTAAAAAATAATATATATAAGAAAAAATGTTTTGTGACTTTTGCCTTTTTTTCCCTCCTGCAATGGCACATAAATATTGGGGTCATTCAAAAAAGAATTCACTTGGCCTAAGAGATATGGGGTTTCTCCACCCTTGGAGTATATTGTCATGGGATTAACTATAGACTTCGTTCAGGTTCATTTACTCTCCCCTTGGTGCTTTCGTGGTGTTTGGAAGGCTTCTGCTCCTCCCTGGGTGATAAAATCAGACCTCTGTATCTAGAGATCTGAGTATCTGCACAGGTCTAGGAGTGGGATTTATGATGAAGTCTTTCTTTGTGGTTCTAGAAGTTCTGTTCCCTCAGTGTCATTTTAATTCATCTTCTGTTGTTGGTGGTCTTGGTCTTTGCACTATCCTAGGATAGTGTCTTTCATTGTGTTTCCAGAAGCCCCATTCCATTGCAATTATCTCAGCCAGACCTTTGGAACTGGGGATCGTGGTTGTTGTGCAGGTCATAATTCAAACCCTAGACTGGGACTTTTATATTGGTCCCAAGATATATACAGTTCAGTCATGGTTCTAGTAGCCAGTCATCTGTAAATTACGATCTTGGCTTTTGGACTGACCAAAGGGTAACAAGTCTTCTGATTTTTTTTATCGTTAACTGGTGAGGTAGGATAACCTGCTCTTAGGTCAAGTTGTTCCCATTTTCCTCGTTGTCAGGATATCGTATTAGAGCTGGCACTTGGTGGCCCAGCAGTATTAAGGATGTCCCGGTTGGGATTTGTTTCCCATAGCTGTTGTGAAGAATTTTGTCGTTTCTATGTCTGGAATCTAGGGTTCAAGGCTGGACTGATGGTGTCTAATCACCTGGAGTCTAAGTTGGTTTCGCATGACATATTTTCAAGGTGGGAGATATCCTGTATTGTAAACAAGTATGAGTTCTTATCCCTAGTAGATAAGAGTTCATTTTAATATGTAGGATTTCCCCTTAAATGGTGCTACATTATATTGTCAGGGCATTTGGGGGTGGACAGAGAAGAAAACAGAAACAGGTCACACACACAAAAAAGATAAAACTAGGAATAAAAATATATGTGCTCACCAATGTATATGTAGAACAAACATTTTTAAAAAATGAATTAACAAAGTAATTAAAGGAACAAAGTGATGCAAGAGACTACTTTACTTTTGGGGATAAGCAGGTAAGGAGGTGGTGTAATACAGGTCTTATACTTACGTTGAAAGTTTAGACCCATTGTCTTTTGGGATTTTCTTGTGGTGTATGGGTTCCCAGGCACCTTTCCATCACAGCCCCTGACCTTCTTGAGATTGGTAAAGATTTGTGGCAGGGAGGTCTTGGAAGAGCTCTTGCATTGGGGATACTTTTAGAGCTAAATCCGGTTTCAAGTAACAGTCTACATTAGGGGGAGTTGGTAAGGAGGGCCGCTCAGCCTGAGTCCACAGGGAAGTTGGTTGCCTTTTCTTGCAGGGGACGAGGTGTGAGTTTTACTGAATGTCCCTTCGCTTGGGTTCTGGGTACTGGTTCGTTGGGGTAGGAGGTCAGTCTTGATGCCCAATGGATTAAGAACTGAGGGTGAAGAGTTTTAATATGGTGGGAGGTCTGGATGGGATTGAGGGGTAAAGGGATAGTTAGATTTCCAAAGGGGGGAAAGGGGAAAGTATATGAAAGGGGTAGGAAGGAAGAAAAGAGAAAATACATTAGAAAGAAAGGGAGAAGAGGAAAGAAAAAAGGGAGAGAGAAGAAAGGTAAAGAAAAGAAAAAATAAAAAAGAAATTAGTGAGAAGAGAGGAGAAAATAGCAAGGGAATGCTAGTTTGCTTGAATGTGTTCGATGAATAGGGCCTGTAGTATAAGTCTGTATGTCACAGTTGCAGCTTCGGTGATCTGACTGGTCACGTGTTTCAAATCCTAAAAGAAAGTATAACCTAGAGATAAAGTGTATGTTAAAGAGTTTTCTCAGGACATTCTCATAGTGCAAGCTGAGTATGGTATCTCGTGTGACTGAGCCCCAAGATGTCATCCTAGTTTGTCCACCCTTTGTATCCAAGAAAGCCTGTGGATAGAAAAGCTGAGGGGTTATTGTAAATATAGTAAGATTAAGGCATTAAAACATAGTGTTATGAGATGTTTCCATTGGAGTCAGTGATTTCCTGTAGTGTTCTTTACCTGTGATCCTGTATAAGATCCCTAAGGGATTATTAAGGGCCTTTGTATTAGAAGGCTGATTACATACCTGTTCTCTCAATGCTGCTGTTTCTGCTATTGCTGCTTTCTTTGTGGTATAATGTGTTCTCAAGAGTTTGTGTTGCTCCTTTTTCTTGTATTTTGGACCCTAGTCCCGAGTATGTGTTGACTATTACAGTGTTTGGAGTTTCTACCCTGTTAAACCCTGTTAGTTGATTGTTGAGTATTAGTTGTCTATAAAGTGTATTTCTAGGTGCTTCAAAATAGTGCTATCATTCTGTGTTTATCTTTTGTTTTCTGACTTACTTCGTTTAACATAATATGTTCTAGGTCCATCCACGTTGCTGCAAAGTCTGTGATTGTATCATTTTTGACTGCCATGTAGTATTCCATTGTGTATAGATACCACATCTTAATGATCCATTCATCTGTTTTTGGGCATCGAGGTTGGTTCCAGGACTTGGCTATTATACTGAGTGCTGCGATAAATAGTGGGGTGCACACATACTTTGGAATGAATGTCCTTCCAACTTGGGGGTAGATACTTAGGAGAGCAATTGCTGGGTCAAATGGCAGCTCAATTTTGAGTTCTTTGAGCACTCTCCAGACTGTTCTCCATAGGTGTAGGACTAGGAGGCATTCCCACCAGCAGTGGATGAGAGTGCTTTTCATACCGCATCCCCGCCAACACAGATTATTCCCATTATTTTTGATGTGAGCCATCCTCACTGGTGTAAGGCAGTACCTCATTGTTGTCTTGATTTGGATCTCCCTGATGATGAGTGAAGGTGAGCATGTTTTCATGTGTTTGTTGGCCATCTTTCTGTCTTCCTCAGGGAAGTGTCTATTCAATTTATCTCCCCATTTTTATGGCTTTATTTGGTTTTGGGGGGCTCAGTTTTTTTTAGTGCTTTGTATGTTCTAGATATCAGCCCTTTATCTGATATGTCGAGTGAAAAGATTTTTTCCCATTATGTTAACTGTCTTTTTGTGTTAAATAAGGTTTCTTTCGCCATGCAGAATCTTTTTAGTTTCATGTAGTACCATTTGTTTATGTTTGATGCTAAAGTTCTTGCCATTGGTGCTCCATCCTCGAAGACCTTTTTGTTATATAGGTCTTCGAGTGTTCTGCCTATATTATTATCGATAAACTTTATAGATTCGGGTCTGATTTCAAGGTCTTTGATCCATTTTGAGTTGACTTTTGTATAAGGAGTGAGGTATGAGTTAATTTTCACTTTCGTACATGTGGTTTTCTAGTTGTACCAACACCATTTGTTGAATAGACTTTCTTTGTTCCATTTCAAGTTCTTGCCTCTTTTATCAAATATTAGTTTGCTGTATATCTGGGGGTTTATGTCTGGGAATTCTGTTCTGACCCACTGGTCTGAGGTCCTGTCTTTGTTCCAGTACCATGCTGTTTTGATCACTATGGCTTTATAGTATATTTTCAAGTTAGGTAAGGAGATGCCACCCAGCTTCTTGTTTTTCAGTATTTGTTTGGCTATCCTGGGTCTTTTGTGGTTCCAGAAGAATTTTGTGATTGATTGTTCTAATTCTTTAAAGAATGATGTCTGAATTTGGATTGGGATTGCATTAAATCTCTACAGTAGTTTGGGTAGGATAGTCATTTTGACTATGTTAATTCTACCTATCCATGAGCATGGGATGTTCTTCCATTTCTTAAGATCCTCTTCAATTTTTTGGAGTGTTTTAAAGTTTCCCTGGTATAGGTCTTTCACTTCTCTTGTAAAGTTGATTCCTAGGTATCTGATATTTTTTGATATTATTTTAAATGGAATTGTATTTTTAATCTCTCTGTTCTTGACTTCATTGTTTGTATATAGAAACACTACTGCTTTTGTGTATAGACTTTGTATCCAGCTACATTACTGTATTGGTTAATTGCTTCTAGGAGTTTTAATGAGGACTTTTTAAGGTTTTCAATGTATATCATCATATCATCTGCAAATAGAGATAGTTTGAGTTTCTCTTTCCCAATTTGTATTCCTTTGATTCCCTTCTCTTGTCATATTGCTATTGCTAGGACTTCGAAGATTATATTGAATAAGAGTGGAGAGAGTGGACAGCCTTGCCTAGTTCCTGACCTTAGTGAGAATGCTTCTAGTTCCTCGCCATTAAGTATAATGTTGGCTATTTTGCTGAGTGTCTTTATCATGAAAGGATGTTGGGTTTTGTCAAACGCCTTCAATGCATTGATTGATATGATCATGTGGTTTTTGTCTTTCTTGTTGTTGATGTGATGTATAATGTTGATTGATTTGCGTATGTTGAACCAACATTGCATTCCTAGTATAAAACCCACTTGGTCATGATGTATGATCTTTTTGATGAAGTGCTGGATTCCGTTTTCTAAGATTTTGTTGAGTATCTTTGCATCTATGTTCATTGGAGAGACTGGTCTGTTTAGGCTTTCTAGTTCTTCCTTTTCCATCTCGGAAGATGGTATTTTTCCAGGAATCTGTCGATTTCTACTGGGTTTTCTAGCCTAGCTGAGTATAGTTGTTCATAATATGATCTCATGATATGTTGTATTTCTTGGGGTTCTGTTGTAATCTCTCCCCTTTCATTTGTGATCCTACTGATTTGGGTGTTTTCCCTCTTTTTTTGGTGAGTTTTGCCAGTGGTTTGTCTATCTTGTTTATTTTTTCGAAAAACCAACTCCTGGTCTCATTGATTTTTTGTATTGTTTTCTTAGTTTCTATGTTGGTTATTTCTGCTTTGGTTTTTATTATTTCTTGCCTTCTGGTTGTGGTTGGATTTCTCTGCTGCTGTTGTTCCAATTCCTTGAGGTGATCCTTTAAACTGTTGATTTTGTCATTTTTCTGTTTCTTGATATAGGCCTGTATTGCTATGAGTTTCCCCCTAATTACTGCTTTTGCTGTGTCCCACAAATTTTGACAAGTTGTCTCTTCATTATCATTTGTCTCAAGGAATCTTTTTATTTCTTCCATGAGTTGCTCTTTGATCCAACTGTTGTTGAGCAGCATGTTGTTTAATCCCCAGGTATTAGTTTTTCTCCATTGCTTCTTCTTGAAGTCAATTTTGACCTCTGTTGCATAGTGATCTGATAGGGTGCTTCTAATGATCCTTACATTTGTGGTCTTATATAGGTTGGCTTTGTATCCTAAGACATGGTCTCTTCTGGAGAAGGTTCCATGTGGGCTTGAGAAGAATGTATATTCCGCTTTCTGGGGATGGAGGGCCCTATATAAATCTATTAGCCCTAGATCTTCTAATTTTTTATTTAGATCTCTTATTTCTTTGCTATTTTTCTGTTTGGTAGATCTGTCCAGTGTTGATAGTGGAGTATTGAGGTCCCCTACTATTATCACGTTTCCCTTCATGTGTTTCTTCAGTTTTGCAAGCAGTTGCCTCACATATTTTGCTGGCTCTACATTAGGTGCATAGATATTGACCAGGGTTAGTACTTCTTGATCTAATGTTCCCCTGATCAGTAAGTAATGACCCTCTTTGTCTCTGATCACTTTCTTGAGATTGAATGCAATTTGGTCTGATATAAGAATGGCTGTTCCTGCTCTTTTTTGTTTTCCATTGGCCTGAAAAATTACTTTCCATCCTTTTATTCTAAGCCTGTGTTTATCCTGTAGTTGTAGGTGTGTTTTTTTGCAGACAGCAGAAGTCCGGTTTATTTTTCCTAATCCAGTTCTCTACTATGTGTCTTTTAATTGGAGAGTTTAGTCCATTAACATTTAGGGAGATTATTGACAGAGATGACTGTTGTGCAGTTGTGTTGTGTAGGGTGGTTTTTGTTACAATCGGGGGTTTGGATTGTGTAATTCGTCTCTGAGTAGGTCGCTTAGGATCGGCTTTTTTTGCACAAATAATTCAGTTTGTTCTTGTTTGAGAATGTTTTTAGTCTGCCTTCCCATATAAATGATAGTTTTTCTGGGTATTGGACCCTAGGTTGGAAATTTCTTTCATTCAGTCGTTTGAATATGTCATTCTACTGTCTTCTTGCTTGAATTATTTCAAATGGGAGTTCTGGTTTGATTCTTATGTCCCTTCCTTTGTACTTGAGGTTTTGTTTTTTTTTTCTCCCTTATTGCTTTAAGGAGTTCCTCTTTCTCTTTGTTTTTTTGCCATTTGAATAACTATATGTCTTGGTGTTGGTTTATTAGGGTCTATTTTATTAGGGACTCTCTTCACTTCCTGGATTTAACTGAAGTTAAAGTTCTCTGCTATTATATCTCTGACTACTTGTTCTTCCCCTTTCCCTATTTCCTCCCCTCTGGTATACCCACAATTCTTATATTGTTTCTTTTGTCCTTGTTCATTAGATACTGGACTTTTCCTTCCAGTGCTTTGCCTTTTATTTCTTTGTTGGTTTCTTGGTCATTTTTTTGTTTGCAGTTTTCCTTCGAGTTCTTCAATGTGATTCTCCAACTCTGTGTTTCTGCTCGCAAGGCTTGTTACTTTGTCTTTTAATTCCTTCAATTCTTTTTTTTTATGGAATCTCTCATGTTCTTTAACATTTCTTTTTTAATTTGGCTGATTTGTTCATCCATAGATTTCTTATACTCGGTAGCTAGCGTTTCTTTCATTTGTTTTATCAATTCTTGCATTTCCTTCCTCATGGCTGCTTTTAGGGCTCCTTTCCATGGATCTGTGGATTTTGGTAGACTTGGAAACTTGCTAGGGCTTATCTCCATATCTCCAGATATTAGGGTTCTCCTTGATTTACCCATATTTCTTTGCATTTGTTGCATGATTTGGAGTGCTGTGCCTTCTAAATTCAGCCTGCTTTGGTCCCCTGTGGCGTGGGGATGGGTCCCCTCCCTGAGTGTGGTTCTAGAGGGGG
Source organism: Suncus etruscus (assembly GCF_024139225.1). NCBI lineage: Eukaryota > Metazoa > Chordata > Mammalia > Eulipotyphla > Soricidae > Suncus > Suncus etruscus. The sequence continues at coordinate 33,178,721 of NC_064864.1, read as the reverse complement.
TTGTTGGGTGGGCTCGCTGGGGTTTGGCTCCTTCTGTGCTCTTTATGTGGCCTGATTCGTTGCTTTTCCCTTTTGTTGTCAGCTAGTGCAGTTTCTCTCCTGGGCACAATGATGGAGGGCACTGTTGAGCCTAGCTCCTTCGCCCCCCTTCCCCTATCTGGAAGTCAGCCCTCCTTCAGTGTGTCTGGTCAATTTCCTTCTCCTTATTCCTGCCAGCTAGTGCAGTTCTGCTCCTGGCCACATGGTTGAGAGTGCTATTGAGCCTAGCTTTCTATCCTCCCTCCCCTCTCTGGAAGTCAATGGAGCTCCACCCATTCTAAGCTTCAGCAGAAGAAATTCCCATAGTCAAACCCATCCAGTAACTGCCCTCAGCCCTTGGGGAGTCTCAGGTCCATTCCAGGGCTCAGGGGGGTAGGCTGCTCTAGTTTAGCCAATGGTCCAGGTGGCAGGTCCAAGCTCACCCAGCCTATTGGTCCTAGCCCATCCCAGTGGCGAAGAGTAGGTCAGGTGCAGGTTTCTCCTCACCTGGTCTGCACTCAGCTCAGGCTCAGGGGCACCGGGTGCGGCAGTGAGAAGCCTGTCTCAGGCTCCCACGTGGAGAGTGTGGAGGTGCTGGGAAAAGCACTCACCTGTGTGCCCTCCGCTCGAGCTTGGGGTCCCTAGGAGGGGCTTGGGGTGAGGCGGTGAGAAGCCTGCCTCAGGCTCCCACATGGAGAGTGTGGAGGTGCCAGAAAAGCACTCATCTGTGTCCATTCTGTGTCTCTTAATGGGTGCATTTAGTCCATTGACATTGAGAGAGATAATTGTCATGGAATTTAGTGCGATCTTTGTGTAGAATTTTGTGTGCTTGTTGATCTGTTTTAAGTTTTAAATTAAACCTTTCATTTTTTCTTTTAAGGCTGGTTTTGAGTCTATAAATTTCTTCTTTTTTTTCTTTTGATTTTTTTTTTTTGGTCACACGCAGCAGTGCTCAGGCCTCTTGGCTCTGGGCTCAGAAGTCTCCCCTGGTAGGCTTGGGGAATCATATGGAATGCTGGGATTTGAACCAGGCTTGTCCTGTGTTGTACACTGTCCTATCACTCCTGCCTGAGTCTGTAAAGTTTCTTAGCTGTTGTTTTTCTGTGAAGCTATGTATACTTTCTTCAAACCTGAAAGTGAGTTTTGCTGGGTGCAGTATTCTAGGCAAAGTGTATTTTTCATTGAGTTTTGTCATTATATCCCACCCCTGCCTTTGGCCTTTCTTGTGACAGGTCTGCTTTCAATTTCAAGGATCCTCCCTTGAATGTGATTTCCCTTTTTGATCTTGCTGCTTTCAGTATTCTGTCTCTATCTGTGGGATTCATCATTGTGACTAGGATGTGTCTTGGGATGTTTTCCTGGGGTCTCTTTTACCTGGTACTCTTCTGGCATTCAGAATTTGATCACGTGTATTCTTTACCTCTGGTAGTTTCTCTGTGATGATGTTCTTGACTGTTGATTCTTCCTGAAGATTTTCTTCCCAGGTCACTGGAACTCCAATGATTCTTAAGTTATTTCATGGAGCTTATCAAAGACTTCTATTTTCATCTGTTCATATTCTTTTTTTTTGTTTGTTTGTTTGTTTGGGCCACATCTGTTTGATGTTCAGGGGTTACTCCTGGCTAAGCACTCAGAAATTGCCCCTGGCTTGTGGGGGACCATATGGGACGCCGGGGGATCAAACCGCGGTCCTTCCTTGGCTAGTGCTTCAAAGGCAGACACCTTACCTCTAGCGCCACCTTGCCAGCCCCTATATTCTTTGAGTAATTTTTTCATTGTCTGATCATTTGTTTAAGGCTTTTTTCCAATCTCTTCTGCTGTATGGAGTTGTTATGCATCTCATCTTCCAGCTCACTAATTCTATCCTCAGCTGCTGTTACCCTGTTGGAGAGTTGTCCATTGAGTCTTTCAATTTGTCTACTGAGTTTTTCAGTCCTGTTATTTGACCTGACATTTCAGTTTGGAGTTTTCTGATTTTTATCTTCATATTGTCTTAATTCTTATTAGTGTTCTGTTTTATACTTTCTTTGACTTCTGTGAAAATCCTTCATATTTCTGCTTTAAACTCCATTTCGGAAAGACTAACTAGTTGGTTTTCCATTTTCCGGTTATCACAGTTGCCATCTTGATTCTTTATGCCTGATGTTGGTCTGCATAGTTTTCCCATTGTTATGCTTGTATTGTGGGATTTGCTACATGTTGTGGTGGTATTCATTGGCTATGTGGATTGTGCAGCCATGAAGTGAAGTGAAGCGGCTGCGCTCCTCTTGTTTCACCCATGTGGCAGGAAGACTCCCCTCAGGGAAGCGAGCCCTTAGGGGATGGATGCCAGAGAGCATTAAAGTTCCCAGTCTGGAGCAAGCAGAGGAAAACCTCTACATGTCTGTCATGCTTAAGAGGCCTAGAAGAGTCATCTGTATCCACAGTCTCTGGGCAGAAAAGACTCACATCAGGAGAAGCGAGCCCTCAGGGGATGGATGCCAGGGAGTATCAAATTCCCAGTTGAAGCAAGCAGAGGAAAGCCTCAAAATTTCTGTCATGCTTAAGAGGCCCAGCAGAGTCATTTGTATCCACAGTCTCCTGGCAGGAAAGACTGACCACAGGAGAAGTGGATGCTAGCGAGAATCAAATTCCCAGTTGAAGCAAGCAGAGGAAAGCCTCAAAATGTCTGTCATGCTTAAGAGGCCCAGCAGAGTCATCTGTATCCACAGTCTCCTGGCAGGAAAGACTGACATCAGGAGAAGTGAGCCCTCAGGGAATGGATGCTAGGGAGAATCAAAGTTCCCAGTCTGAAGCAAGCAGAGGAAAGCCTCAAAATGTCTGCCATGCTTATGTCATGTGTATCCACATTCTCTGGGCAGGAAAGAACTCTTTCAAGCCTTTCAAAAGAAACTATCACCTTGTTAATAAAACCAGACAGAAATGCTGCTAAAAGATAAATTAAAGATCAATATCCCTCATGAATACAAATGCAAAGATTCTCAACAAAATCCTGGCAAACAGAATCCAATGCCTCATCAAGAAGATCATTTAGTACGATCAATTAGATTTCATCCCAGAAGTGCAAGGATGGTTTAACATCCATACATCTATCAACATAATACATAACATCAACAACAAGAAAAATAAAAATCACATGATCATATCAATAAATGCAGAGAAAGTATTTGATAATGTCAAACACCCATTCATGATCAAAACTCTCAGCAAGATGGAAATGAAAGGAACATTTCTCATTATAGTTAAGGCCAACTACTAGCAGCTAATGGCAAATATTATCCTCAATGGAGAAAAAAATAAGTCTTCCATCTAAACTCTGGTACAAGACGAGGCTGTCCTCTCTCCTCACTCCTATTCAAAGTAGTACTGGAAGTACTTGCTATAGCTATAGCAAGAAAAAGATATCAAGGGAATCCAGATAGAAAAGTAAGAAGTCAAGCTCTCACTGTTTGCAGATGACATGATACTCTACTTAGAAAACCCTAAAGACTACCAAATATCTTCTAGAAACAATAGACTCATATAGCAAGGTGGCAGGCTACAAAATTAACACACAGAAATCAATGGCCTTTTTATACACCAATAATGATAGGAGAGAAGGACATCAAGAAGGCAATCCCATTCACATCAGTGCCACACAAAACCAAATACCTTGGAGTCAACTTCACCAAAGATGTGAAGGACCAATACAAAGAAAACTATAAAGCCCTGCTCGAAGAAATAAGAGAGGACACACGGAAATGGAAACACATACACTGTTCATGGATTGGTAGGATTAACATCATTAAAATGGCAATACTCCCCAAAGCATTATACAGATTTAATGTGATCCCCTTAAAAATACCCATGACATTCTTCAAAGAAGTGGATCAAACACTTATGAAGTTCGTCTGGAACAATAAACACCCTCGAATAGCTAAAGCACTCCTAGGGAAAAGGAAAATGGAAGGAATTACTTTCCCCAACTTTAAACTGCACTACAAAGCAATAGTTATCAATACAGCATGGTATTGGAATGAAGACAGACTCTCAGCTCAGTGGAATAGGCTTGAGTTCTCAGACAATGTTCCCCAGACATACAATCACCTAATTTTTGACAAAGAAGCAAGAAGCAAGAAATCCTAAGTGGAGCAGGGAAAACCTCTTAACAAATGGTGTTGGCACAACTTGTTAGCCACTTGCAAAAAAGCCAACATAGACCCCCAGTTAACATCATGTATGAAGGTAAAATCCAAATGAATTAAAGACCTTGATATCAGACCTGATACCATAAGGTATATAGAACAACATGTCGGTAAAACACTCCATGACATTGAGACTAAAGGCATCTTCGAGGAGGAAACTACTTTCCAAACAAGTGGAAGCAGAGATCCACAGATGGGAATACATTAAGCTGAGAAGCTTCTGCACCTCAAAAGAAATAGTGCCCAGGATATAAGAGCCACCAACCTAGTTGGAGAAACTATTCACCCTACTCCCATCAGATAAGGGGCTAATATCCAAAATATACAGGGCACTGACAGAACTTTATAAGAAAAAAAAACATGTAATCCCATCAAAAAATGGGGAGAAGAAATGAACAGACACTTTGATAAAAAAAAGAATTACAAATGGCCAAAAGGCACATAAAAAAATGCTCCTCATCACTAGTCATCAGGGAGATGCAAATCAAAACAACAATGAGATACCATCTTACACCACAGATATTTGCAAATATCACAAAAATGATAATAATCAGTGCTGGCAGAGATGTGGAGAGAAAGGAACTCTTATCCACTGCTGGTGGAAATGTCGTCTAGTCCAACCTCTATGGAAAGTGATATGGAGATTCCTCCAGAATCTGGAAATTCAGCTCCCATTCGACCCAGCTATTCCACTCCTAGGGATATACCCTAAGAACACAAGAATACAATACAAAAACCCCTTCCTCACACCTATATTTATTGCAGCACTATTCACAATAGCCAGGCTCTGGAAACAACCAAGATGCCCTTAAACAGACAAATGGCTAAAGAAACTGTGGTACTTATACACAATGGAATATTATGCAGCTTTCAGGAGAGATGAAGTCATGAATTTTTCCTATACATGGACGTAACTGGAATCTATCATGCTGAGTGAAATAAGTCAGAGGGAGAGAGAGAGACGCAGAATAGTCTCACTCATCTATGGATTTTAAGAAAAATAAAAGTCATTTTTGCAACAATCCTCAGAGACAATGAGATGAGGGCTGGAAATTCCAGCTCACTTCATGAAGCTCACCACAAAGAGTGGTGAGTGCAGTTATAGAACTAACTACACAGAGAACTACCATAAGCATGTGAATGAATGAGGGAACTGGGAAGCCTGTCTGGAGTACAGGTTGGGGTGGGGGTGGGATGAAGGGAGTTTTGGGACATTGGTGGTGGGAATGTTGCAATGGTGAAGGGGGGTGTTCTTTATATGACTGAAACCTAATCACAATCATATTTGTAATCAAGATATTAAAATAAAGAAAAAAAAGTAATGTAGTTTCCTATTCTACACTTTTATTTAAGGCCCCTAGGATATATTTCCAGGAGCAGGGTCATATGGGAGCTCATTTTCTAACTTTTTGAGGAATTGCCATAATGTTTTCTATAAAGGTTGGACCAGTCTACATTCCACCAACAGTGATGAGTTCCTTTCCCCCTGCAACAGAAGTTGATTTTTCTTTGTAATGAGTGTCAGCCTCTTGGTATCTCATTGATTTGATTTGTATTTCCCTAATAATTTATGCTATAGAGCATTTTTCATGTGCCTTTTGGTCATTTGTACTTCTTTTAAAAAATTATTTGTTATATACTAGACACAGAGGGGACCACTTATACTAGCAGCCCGGAGGGTAAAGGAAGGAGATATGGGATGCATATGGGGATATGGGAGCAGGGGTGGAGGGAGGACAACACTGGTGGTGGGAATGCCCCTGATTCAATATTACTACGTACCTAAAATATTACTGTGAAATATATGTAATCCACTTTGGTCAAAATAAAATTATTACAAAAATGATGGCAAAAAATATTTGTTATAACACTGTGATTTGCCAAGTTGTTCATATTATAGACATTTTATGTTCAAACATCAAAGTTCATGTCTTTCCTATATGTAAATAAAATAATAAAGACAATTGTGACTCAATAAATCAAATAACTAGGAATAAGCTTAACTTAAAAGGTGAAAAGCCTGTACAAAGATAACTATAAACAATACTTAAAGGAATAAAGGGGGAAATGGCAGAGAGACAGTGGCAACAGTAGCGACTGAAGCAACAGTAGCAGTGTGGAGGAGCCTAGAGATGCCAAGAGCAGCTTGTCCCTGTGTGACCCTTAGTGAGAAACCCCTGAGCCCCAGAAATGAGGCACCAAACCGGACCAGATCAAAAATCAAGCTTCTAGGGAGATCGTTAGAGAAAAACATGGCAGCAGTAGTGGCCTTAAGCAACAGCAGCAGTGCTGGAAGTGACTACAAGGTGGTGTTCCTGGACACAGAGGTCTAGCAGTGAGTGATGCTCTAACTTGATCCCTCAGAAGGGCTGGGAGCTGTGGAGTACAGCCTGCATCTATCTGAGTGGTCAAGTTCACGGAATATGAAAGGAATCAAACAAAGGCAGGAATAAATGAAGCAGAAGGCCCCACGATTTGACCATAATGATAATGGTGGTGCAGCTGTGAGATACTGACTACAAGATGACAGACAGTGGCAGTGAGGCAATGTTACCAAAGCCACGAGACTACTAGAAAGTGGCACTACCTGTCTCTCTGAGCTAGGCAGGGAGTGGTACAACATAGTGCAGTCCCCTTGCACAATAGAGCTAAAGGATGCAGACATTAGTGCCAATGTAATGTAGCAGGGGCAAAACTAAACTAGGCAGGAAGGTCCTGCAATTTGGCCACAAGGGCAGCAGAAGTATGGCTGTGAGACAACAGGTTATGGTCGACCAGCAGTGATAGTGAGGCCAGGGAATCACTTTGCTTGCAGGTATTTTTTTGCCTGGCCCAACCCCCTTTCCCAGGTGACTCAGGCAAAGCCTCCTGCACAACCTGCATTTTGAACTAAGGTTTTTGCACCTAGAGAAAAATGTGGCCTTGAGACAGGCAAGAGCAGACACTTAGAACTGTGGTAGTTAGTGGTGGGAAGCATTGGAAATCAAGAGAGACATTTTGAACTCAGGCTAATGTACGAAGAGAAGAGCGTGGCTACTCTGCTTTATCCCACAGTCGCACATTTCTTCTAGTCAAGGAGCCCCCACCACAACACATAAAAACACAGCAACACTGCAAAGGTCAATTGGGAAGACAGCACAGAACCCCACAACATTGTATTGTAGTACTGAGGACCCAACAAGCATCAGGCTCTATATAAGTTGCCCAATAAGGACCTTAGAAATGTGGATGTGTAAAGAACTCAAATAGGCAGTAAGACAGACACCCAATAAGATGCAAAAGGATATAAAACTAGAAACGAGAAACCTTCAAACAAAATAATAGGACTAAAAAATTTGTCAGAGAAATAAAAATGCACTAAAGGTCTCGCCTGTAGAGTACCAATTGCCGAGGACAGAAGCAGTGAGCTAGAAGATGATCTGCATAACATTTCTATAAAAACATAAGTTAAAAAAAACACCTGAAAATAAAAGAACAAAAGATGGAAATAATCCTAAAAATAAGCAGACAACAATAGACATTTGGGATAAATTCAACAAAAACAACATAATACCATAGGAGTCCCAGAGAGACAGGAAGAAAGCCCCTGTGAAGCAATAGTCAAAGACATCATTGTTGAGAAGTTCCCAGGGGTAAAGAGTGCATACACCCACATCCTGGAGGCCTGAAAAGTACCATCTAAAAGAAACTCAAATAAAAGCACATCAAACCACATCCTAATCACAGTGAACTAAAGATATGCATAGAATACTGAGTAGCAAGATGAAAAGGGGAAACTACATACAAAAAGCAAATTTAAGATTTACAGAAGATTTACTACAAGCAATCATCCAGACCTGAAGGCAGTGGTGGGGTATAGTGAAAAAATCTCTATGAAATAAATGCCTCACCATGAATAGTTTACTCAGCCAGATATTCGTTCAAGTTTGAAGGAAGTTTACACTATTTCACAGATAAACAACAGCTTAGGAACTTTATAGACTCAAAATCAACCTGAAAAGAACTGAAGAATCTACTTTTTTTTTTTTTTTTTTTTTTTTTTGGTTTTTGGGCCACACCCGGCGATGCTCAGGGGTTACTCGATCTACTTTAAGGCAAGACAAACCCCACAAAAACACCAAACTTCAGGGTGATAAACGATACAAAATCCCATGATAATAATCTCTTTCTATGTTAACAGACTAAATGCATCAGTTAAGAGACACATACTGGCAAAAATAGATCAGAAAATTAAATCTGAAATTTTGTTGCCTATAAGAACATATTTGAATATTCAGAGAAAACATAATCAAAGTCAAAACCTTGGTGAACAATTCTTTAAACAAATTACTGCCTTAAAAATGCTGGGATGGACATACTCATCAGATGACTTACAATTCATGCTTAAAGGTTGTAAGAGACAGAGGGGAACATTGCTTAATAAAAGGATATGGGGGGCGGAGAGATAGCACAGTGGTAGGGCATTTGCCTTGCAAGTAGACAACCTAAGAATAATGTTGGTTTGAATACCTGCATCCCAGATGGTCTCCCATGCCTGCCATGAGTGATTTTTGAGCAGAGAGCCAGGTAACCCCTGAGCACCACCGGGTATGACCCAAAAATAAAAAATTAAATAAGTAAACAAACACCAATAGATGTGGAAGACTTCAATACTTCTCTGTGGCCTCTTGATAAATCAACCAGGCTAAAACTTAACAAGAATATAATGACAAGACAGACTCTGCTGGGCCCCTTAAGTTAGGCAGACATTTTGGGGCTTCCCTGGGCTTGCTTCAACCTGGGAACTTTGATCTTCTCTGGCATTCATCCCCTGATGGCTTGCCTCGGCTGAGGTGAGTGTTTCCAGGCCAGAGTTGTGGATAAAGCTGACTGCTGGGCCCCTTAGGCTCGACAGACATTCTGGGGCCTCCCCCAGCTTGCTTCAACCTGGGAACTTTAATCTTCTCCAGCATTAATCCCCTGAGGGCATGTTTCAGCTGAGGTGTGTCTTTCCGGCTGGAGTTGTGAATAAGACAGACTCTGCTGGGCCCCTTAAGCTCAGCAGACATTTTAGGGCTTCCCTGGACTTGCTTCAACCTGGGAACTTTGATCTTCTCTGGCATTCATCCCCTGACGGCTTGCCTTGGCTGAGGTGAGTGTTTCTGGGCCAGAGTTGCAGATAAAACTGACTCTGCTGGTTCCCTTAAGCCCACCTATAAGGGGTAGAAGCAGAGAAGCGTGAAGCAGTCCACATAGCCAATGAATACCACCACAACACGTAGAAAAACCCACAGCATAAGCGTGACAATGGGGAAACTATGCAGACCAATTTCAGCCATAGAGAATGAAGATGGAAACTCTGATGACCCAATAATGGCCAACCACCTAAGCAGTCTTTCAGAAATGGAGTTTAGAGAAGAAATATGGAGGTTGCTCACAGAACTCAAAGAAAGTATAAATCAGAACACCAATAAAAATCAAGAGAATATGAAGATAGAAATCAGAAAACTTCAAACTGAAATATCAGGTCAAATAACAGGTCTGAAAAACTCAGTAGACGAATTGAAGAACATAATGGATGAGCTTTCCAACAGGTTAAAAGCAGCTGAGGATAGAATTAGTGATCTGGAAGATGAGATGCATAACAACTTTACACAGCAGAAGAGATTGGGAAAAAAGCTTTAAATCAGACAATGGAAAAGTTACTCAAAGAATATGAGCAGATGAAAATAGAAGTCTTTGATAAGCTCAACAGAAACAACTTTAGAGTCATTGGAGTCCCAGAGACCCAAGAAGAACATCTCCAGGAAGAATCAATAGTCAAGAACATCATCACAGAGAAACTACCAGAGCTAAAGAAAACATGTGACCAAATCCTGCATGCCCGAAGAGTACCAGCTAAAAAAGACCCCAGGAGAAACACCCCAAGACACATCCTAGTCACAATGATGAACACCACAGATAGAGATAGAATACTGCAAGCAGCAAGATCGAAAAGGGAAATTACATTCCAGGGAGCATCCTTGAAATTTACAGCAGACCTGTCATCAGAAACACTCAAGGCCAGAAGGCAGTGGTGGGATATAGTGACAAAACTCAATAAAATAAATGCTTCGCCAAGAATACTGCACCCAGCAAAGCTCATTTTCAAGTTTGAAGGAAGTATACATGGCTTCACAGATAAACAACAGCTAAAAAACTTTACAGACTCAAAACCAGCCTTAAAAGAAAAACTGAAAGATCTATTCTAAAGACAAGACAGACCAACAAACACACCAAATTTCTACACAAAGATGGCAATAAATCCCAAGACAATTATTTCTCTCAATGTCAATGGACTAAATGCACCTGTTAAGTAGCACAGAGTGGCAAAATGGATCAAAAAACTGAAGCCAACCTTCTGCTGCCTACAAGAAACACACCTGAATAGTCAGAATAAACATAGACTCAAAATCAAAGGCTAGAGGAAAATTATTCAAGCAAACAATACCCTTAAAAAAGCGGGGGTGGCCATACTAATATCAGATGACACAAACTTTATACTCAGAAAAGTTGTAAGGGACAAAGATGGATATTATGTACTAATCAAGGGATTTGCACAGCAGGAAGAAATCACTCTCCTAAACGTATACGCACCAATGAGGGACCAGCAAAGTATTTAATACAATTGTTGACAAATCTGAAAAAGGATATCAAGAATAACACAATAATTGTGGGAGAACTCAACACAGGCTTGTCAACACTTGATAGGTCAACCAAATGGAAATCCAACAAAAATATACTAGACCTGAAAAGAGAAATGGAAGAAAGAGGCCTAGTAGATATATATAGGACACTCCATCCTCAGAAACCTGGATACACATTCTTTTCCAACGTACATGGATCATTCTCTAGGATAGACCACGTGCTGGCACATAAAACATACCACCATAAAATCAAAAAGATAAAAATTTTGCAGGCTACTTTTGCTGACCACAAGGCTCTGAAGTTAGATGTGAACTACAAAGGGACACAGAAGAAAATATTTAACACCTGGAAATTAAACAGCCTACTACTGAACAACCAGTGGGTCTGAGATGAAATCAAAGAAGAAATCAAAAATTTTCTGGAAACAAAAGACAATGAAAACACAAACTATCAGAACCTATGGGGTACAGCAAAAGTGGTACTAGAGGAAAATTTATATCTTTGCAACACACATCAGGAAGGAAGAAGGAGCATACATAAATAGCTTAATAACACAGCTTATAGAATTAGAAAATGATCAACAAAAGAAACTAAAAATAGGGAGACAGAAGGAAATAACAAAGCTGAGAGCAGAAATCAATTAAATGGAAACCCAAAAAACTATTCAAAAGATCAACGAAAGCAGAAGTTGGTTCTTTGAAAAAATAAACAAGACCATTGGCAAAACTCACAAAGCAAAAGAGAGAGAGAAACTTGATAACGCATATTAGAAATGAAAAGGGGGAGATCACTACAGATACTGAAGAGATTCAAAGGGTATTCAGAGAATACTTTGAGAAACTCTATGCCCCTAAATATGATAACCTGGAAGAAATGGATAAATTTTTGAACTCATATAACCTCCACGGTTGAATAAAGAAGATGTAGCATATCTAAACACCCCCATGACTATTGAGGAAATTAAAACCATAATCAAAAATTTGCCCATAAACAAAAGCCCAGGCCCTGATGGATTCACGAATGAATTCTTTCAAACCTTTCAAGAGGAACTACTACCAATCCTGGCCAGGCTCTTTTATGAAATCTAAAAAACAGAAACACTTCCAAATAGCTTTTATGAATCCAACATCACCTTAATACCAAAACCAGATAGAGATGCTGCCAAAAAAGTAAATTACAGACCAATATCCTGATAACACAGATGCAAAGATCCTCAACAAAATCCTGGCGAACAGGATCCAGTGCCTCATCAAGAAGATCATTCACTTTGATCAAGTAGTTTTCCTCTCAGGAATGCAAGGCTGGTTTAACATTCATAAATCGATCAACATAATACACAACATCAACAACAAGAAAAATAGACGCAGAAAAAGCATTTGATAAGGTTCAACACCCATTCTTGATAAAAACTTAGCAAGATAGGAATAAAAGGAACCTTTCTCAATATAGTTAAAACCATCTACCAGAAGCCAGTGGGAAATACTATCCTCAATGGAGATAAACTAAAATCCTTCCCTCTAAATTCTGGTACAAGACAAGGCTGTCCTCTCTCACCACTCCTATTCAACATAGTACTGGAATTACTGGCTATAGTGATTAGGCAAGAAAAAGATATCAAGGGAATCCAGATAGAAAAGGAAGAAGTCAAACTCTCACTGTTTGCAGATGACATGATACTCAACTTAGAAAACCCTAAAGACTCTACCAAAAAGCTTCTAGAAATAATAGATTCATATAGCAAAGTGGCAGGCTACAAAATTAACACACAGAAATCAATGGCCTTTTTATACACTAGTAATGATAGGGAAAAATGGACATTAAGAGAACAATCCCACTCACATTAGTGCCACACAAACTCAAATATCTTGGAGTCAACTTGACTAAAGATGTGAAGGATCTATACAAAGAAAACTATAAAACACTGCTCCAAGAAATAAGAGAGGACACGCGGAAATGGAAGCACATACCTTACTCATGGATTGGCAGGATCAACATCATTAAAATGTCAATACTTCCAAAAGCATTGTACAGATTTAACGTGATTCCCCTAAAGATACCCATGACATTCTTCAAAGAAGTGGATCAAAAACTTCTGAATTTCATTTGGAACAATAAACAACCTTGAATAGCTAAAGCACTCCTTGGGAAAAGATATGGGAGGCGAGGCATTACTTTCCCCAATTTTAAGCTGTATTACAAAGCAATAGTTATAAAAACAGCATAGTATTGGAATAAAGACAGACCCTCAGATCAGTGGAATAGGCTTGAGTACTCAGAGAAGGTTCCTCAGACATATAACCACCTCGTTTTTGATAAAGGAGCAAGAAATCCTAAATGGAGCAAGGAAAGCCTATTCAACAAGTGGTGTTGGCACAACTGGTTAGCCACTTGCAAAAAAGCGAACTTAGACCCCCAGCTAACATCATGTACAAAGGTAAAATCCAAATGGATTAAAGACCTTGATATCAGATCTGAAACTATAAGGTATATAGAACAACATGTAGGTGAAACACTCTAGGACATTGAGACTAAAGGCATCTTTAAGGAGGAGACAGCACTTTCCAAAGAAGTGGAAGCAGAGATAAACAGATGGGACTATATTAAGCTGAGAAGCTTCTGCACCTCAAAGGAAATAGTGCCCAGAATACAAAGGTCACCCACTGAGTGGGAGAAATTATTCACCCAATTCTCATCAGATAAAGGACTAATATCCAAAATTTACAAGGTACTGACAGAACATACAAGAAAAAAACAACTAACCCCATCAAAAAATGGGGAGAAGAAATGAACAGACACTTTTAGAAAGAAGAAAAGCAAATGGCCAAAAGGCACATGAAAAGATGCTCAACATCACTAATCGTCAGGGAGATGCAAATCAAAACTACTATGAGGTACCACCTCACGCCACTGAGATAGGCACACATCACAAAAAAGGAAAACAAGCAGTGCTGGCGGGGATGTGGAGAGAAAGGAACTCTTTTTCACTGCTGGTGGGAATGCTGTCTAGTACAACCTTTATGGAAAGCGATATGGAGATTCCTTCACAAACTGGAAATTGAGCTCTCTAATATCTGGGAGAAAAAGAAACATATGATGATGGTATATGAAATGTGCCACCTGAGGGGCTTAGGGGAATAGGACATGGAGGAGGCAATGACTTTGCTTGTCAGAGCAGGAAAAGAACAGGCTGAAATATGGTAAAATGTAAGATACCCTATTAGCAACAATACTATAAATCACAGAGCAAAAACTATAAAATAGAAAAATATTAATTAATTCTTGTAGAATCAAACTGGTAGACAGGAGGCAAACTGCAAAGGTGAGCAATTGGTGGGCACAAGTGTACACTTGTGAAGAGATCAGTGTTGAAGCATTTTCTGTCTGAAACCCAATAACTTTGTGATTTGATGGTGACTAAAAGAAGAACAAACACCATGTTAGGTGGGAAATTGGTCAGATATATGCAAAAGAAATAAACTTAGACCTCTCCTCTCTGATGCCATTAAAAAAAATCTCAAATCAAAGTGGATTAAACACCATAAAATTAGACGTGAATTCATAAGGTTCATAAAGAAAAACATAGGCGGATCTTTATGTACATGACACTGATACTAGAAGCATCTTTATAGATAACAATGCCACTGACCAAGCACAGGATACAAACATAAACATATGGAGTTTGTATTTTTTTATCACCACATTCAAAACAAATACTTAGGATATGTTTGTCAAATTATAAAAATAATACATTATATCATTCAAATATCAAAAATATTCAAAGAAAATATTTTGCTGTTTTCTTAGAAGTAATTCTTCACTGTTCCTCTTATCAGAGAATAATCTGGTATAGCTTTAGAATAGTTATTCTAATATGTTTTAAAGAAAAATAATTTTCAATAAAATATACTCACTTGTAATTTATATTAACACTTAGGTTTATAATTAAAATTTGTATTTCCATTTGGGGGAAGTTTATTCACGTTTAATTAGCTTTATATATAACCATGTAACTAAAATATTCAACATTTCTACTATACCCAAAAGTTTTCTTATATTTTCCAATTACTGAGGGAGATTGATGAGTTCTCCAAGTTTCTTTTTCAGAAACGAATATCTTTCTTAAGCCTAATAAATGTTAGGGCCATAACCCACTCTTCCTATTAATAAAATCCTCTCTTTAAAACTGTCTTGCCTGTGTAGAGGTAAAAAAAAATTTAGTGTGAACTTTTACCTATACTCAGTAACAACATTCAAGTTGGCATTAAGAAACTCTTGGGAGGGGCCGGGCGGTGGCGCTGGAGCTAAGGTGCCTGCCTTGCCTGCGCACGGACCGCGGTTCGATCCCCCGGCGTCCCATATGGTCCCCCAAGAAGCCAGGAGCAACTTCTGAGCGCATAGCCAGGAGTAACCCCTGAGCGTCACAGGGTGTGGCCCAAAAACCAAAAAAAAAAAGAAACTCTTGGGAAATTAATTTGTATATTTATATATTTATTTTGAAAAATTTTGGCAAAAACACTTGAACATCTGGGAGCTAGTGTCATCACAATAAAAAGATAAATGCAAGGGATGTGACAGATTTTTGTTCCCAAATGATGACTAATTAGTTCCCCTCCCACACAGGGAATAAGCCCAATTTTATTTTTTGTCTTTGTTCCTTCACCATCTAATGAGTTTTGGGAGTTCCATACTTCTGTTTACTGTATGACTATTCCAAGCTTGGTGATCAACCCATTCATGTGGGAAAACATTCAGAGAGACTTTAGACCTTCAAAAGATACTTGGTGTTAATGCAGAGTCTAATGAAGATACTTTTCCACATGGAAAGGTGAGGATGTACTGGAGGAGCCTAGTGCAGTCTGAGGTAGCTTGGTGTAGATGCATCCAAAATAAGGGAGTACGTGGCAGAAGGAAACTTTCCTACACAATTACCAATGCTGATCTGAGAAGTTAACTGATTCAGATGGAGGACAATGGATAGAGGGCAATGTCTCATGTTAAACAGGACTTTTAACCACAAGGTAAATCTGGAGTGCTTGTTGTTTTTGTTGATGATGCTTCTTTTATCAGAAGCCTATATAATTCAGAGTGAAATTTTTACCCAGAATTGGGGACAGTGAAAATATAGTTCCGTGTCTAAGCCCCATTCTGAAGGTTTTAGTGATCAAAACTTCCCAAAAGGGCTCTGATATGTAACATTCTTGCTCTATTAAAAAATAAATTTTGCCAGTCAAGAACACTGACAGTATGAGAAGCATATTTTCCCACATTGCAAGACAACTAACTGTGACAAATAAGTTTTCTTTCCTTTTTCTTCACCTAAGTTAGTAATTAACTTTTAGAAGAGAAAAGATAAAGGAAGAAGAAATCCTTGTGGGATCTCCAATTTCCATGGTGATTCAGAAGACATATTATAATAAATGGAACAGAGGGTTTTTTTCTTCAGATTATCCCATGGGCAGTGCACATTAGGAGTAAGCAATTTGGTTGCTGGAATGGCACTACTGAGATATGGTCCTTGGTAGGTTGGTGGGAAAGCCACATTGTATGCTATTATCAAGCTTTATTATCATGCCTAGTTTGGGATGCTACAGCTAAGTACTAAAGCACATTCACTTAGCATTGAGATGCTTCAGCCAAACTTTCCTTCCTCCCTCCCTCTCTTCCTTCCTTCTTTTCTTTCTACTTCCCTCTTTCCCTCCATCCCCCCTTCATTGTCTAAGCCCCATTCTGAAGGTTTTAGTCATCAAAACTTCCCAAAAGTGCTCTGATATGTAACATTCTTGCTCTATTAAAAAATAAATGCTACTCCTACAGTGACAACATTGCAAACCACAGTGTCTATAAGGAAAAAGAAAAAGGAAGAGAGAAAATGTCTGTCATAGAGGCAGGCATGGTGGACGGCTAGGGAAGGTGAAAGGGAAACTGGGGACATTGGCAGAGGGAAATATACATTGGTGAGGGGTATTGTACACTATATGACTGAAACTCAGCGATGAACTACTTTTTAACTATGTATCTCATGGTGATTCAGTTAAAGAATTTGTTTATTAAAAAGAATGTGAGCTATATATTTTCCAGTTCCCATAGCTAAATATGAATCACTGCTATACATGTCCTTTTCTATGTGAGTTTGGAGCTTAAAGGTTAAAGTAAATCCTTCAATTACAAATTCAATTAAGTTACATGTAATTAGACAGCATCCAAAAGCATTTGAATAAAGAATATCATCAATGATATTCTTTATATTTCTTTAGAACACTAATTCACAGATTTATCTGAAGAATAGAAAAACTAAAGTTAAATCTCCCTATAAGTTGTATGAGATTCTTGGTAAGTTCTATGAAAAATAAGCAATAGATTTAAAATATTTTCATAGCATTTGAAAACATCAAGGCTTTTGTATTTGAGTAGATCTACCTAATTGGTAGATTAGTCCCAATATATGACCTAGCCTCTTTGAAATATTTATAAACCTTAGTATCTTTTATCTTCAAGGCTGAGGTGAAAGCAACCCTATAGTCTTGATTATTATGGAGAATAATAAAAATTCTAAGTTTCAAAGTACTCAACATCATAAAAGTTCTCAAAATATGGTGCGATTTGAAACACAGTGTTTATTACATATTTAAAGATAATGGTATAAGAAACATTAATAACATTGTTACTTAGTTTATTTTAAAATTTAGTTTAATATAAAGCACAAGATCTATAATATACAAATGTCAATTACTCTGTATTGCTGATTAAAGGTTTACTCATTATTATAACTTAAATCTATACTTTGAGGATTACACAGAAAATAAATGCTAAGTGAGTAGCATACTTTCTCTTAATTCTCACAAAACTGTACAGATATTTCAATCTTTATTTTATAGAGTAAAAACAAAGTTACAAAGATAAATTAGTCTATCTTTCATGGGTAGAATTCAAAATTGAACTCTTGTTGGATTGAGATTCATCTGATTTAACAAACAACTTGCTTGGATGATTTTGTTTTCTGCCTCCTCACATGAACATATATTTAGATAACCTAAACTTGTTTTCTCCTAGAATTGTTGTGCTTGCTGTTATCTCTTTAAGTCTGGCCACCAGGTGATGCTACTGTAAACAGAGACACCCATAGATATGGAGAATGAGACAACTGTGCAGGAATTCATTTTGGAGGGATTTCCTGCTGTCCAGCATCTGGGAAAAATACTCTTCCTGGTGCACCTACTGGCATACCTGGCATCTACAACAGGCAATATGATCATTGTCACCATCACTTGTGTTGACTCCAGGCTTCACACACCAATGTACTTTTTCCTCAGCATTTTCTCCTTCTTTGAATGTTGCTTCACAAGTACTGTTATTCCAAAGTTATTGGTCATCTTTCTTTTAGGAAGACAAAAAATTTCCTTTGTTGCTTGTTTTGTACAAACCTTTGTCATTATATTTCTGGGAGCAGCAGGTTTTATCTTCATGGCAATGATGTCTCTGGATCGGTACGTGGCCATCTGTAAACCCCTGCATTATCCAAATATCATGAACTTTAAGACTTGCCTTCTCCTGGTTGCTATCTGCTTTACTTTAAGTTTTCCTTCTGTAACTGGTTTGGTGGTGAAGGTCTCCCAGTTATCCTTTTGTGGGCCCCAGGTCATCCCTCACTTCTTCTGCGACATTGCTCCCCTGATTCGTCTCTCTTGTTCTGATACAAGTTTTGTTGAAAGAATGACATTTGTCCTTGCCTTCTGTTTCATTTTGATGTCCTTCATCGTAACCCTCATCGCATACAGCAAGATAGTACTCACAATTATGAATCTCCCATCAGCCAGAGAGAAACAGAAAGCATTCTCCACGTGTTCATCTCACCTCATTGTTCTCTCTCTGATGTATTGCAGTTGTATCTTTATCTATGTAAAACCAAAGCAAACAAGCAAGGTGGAGTCCAACAAAGAGGCTGCCCTTGTGAACATGGTGGTGACTCCATTGTTGAACCCAGTCATCTACACCTTACGGAACAAGCAGGTCCACCAGGCCCTGAGGGAGAAAATGTGCAGAATGAAAATGCTAACATAGACATATTACGTGACCTAGGAGTTGTCACAGCCTTAACAGAATAAGAATCTTAGTATTTCTAGAGGAAGTCAGTCTTACCAGCTAACATGTTCATACCCTTAGCGTGGATAGCTGATCAAAAATTCCTGAGGAAATATTGCAATATTGCAAGCAGGCCCACTGAGTCTTCTCTCTCAGTGTGGACAATTGAATGAGACATTCTGTTAATGCTTTCTTTACTACAAACATTTAATTGATATATATATATATATATTGTGTTCCCTTCTGTGTGAATATAGTAAAACCTTTCTCATCTTAACATAAGGATTTTTACAGGTAATATAGCCTTGATTAAATTTATCTTTACCTGAATACTCAGCATCAAAAAAGCAATTTCTCTCCTTGTCTTTGAACACCATAGCAGTTTGTAACAGAAAGGATTGCTTTGTTTTAGGAACTTCTCCTAGACACTTTGAATACCTGCTAACTAATCTACACTCCAAAAAGGTTTGTTCAGAATAGCATTGGGCTATTGAATTTAATAGGTATAATTTCTATACCCTTTTCATAAGTTTATTTCTTTCAAAACCAAACCTTAGGAAGTTAGTCTTTGCCCCTTGAGCTAAAATCCTTTCCCTTAGGTAAAGGAAATTTGTTATAGGAAATGAGGCTTCTTACTAATCTCTTAATTTACAGCAGTATGACACCTAGAGCCAGGCCAGAGAGGAACTACTTTGAAATGTAAACATTTACTTTCCTTTTATCTTCTAGGCTCCTAACTGAATTATAATCTATTTTAAGGTTATAAATCACCAAGAGCCATGTGTGTTGTTTTAAAGATCAAACAATGTACACTGATAAGTTTCAGTTATTCTTTGCAAAGAAAACTGTGAGAATTCTTCTAATATGTGTGAAGGGCATTTTATCCCTTAAATATCCTAGGTTAAATTTGAATCACGCTTGCTAGAACATGTTTCTCTATGCATTTATTGTGTGGTCTTATTTTCTTCATGTTTTATCATATGCCAGTTCATGCATCCCACTCCCCTGAAATGATTCATTGAAGAGTAGAACAATTTTGAGAACTATTTGTTTTATTTTCATTAATGGTATCATCCAAGAAATGTTTTGTGGAGAATCTCTTCTAGAGCTCACTAGGTCTCTATTAAAAAAAAGTCTTTGACTTTTTCAATGTGATGTTTTAACATTATATATGTAATTGTTCTTGCTTAAATATTCTACATATTAATAATTTTATTTTAACTGCAAAACCCTTTATATAATTTTATAATGTTTCCAATGTGAACCATGTATTTAAATGGCCTACTCTGAAAAAGTGATTTATATATTTTTACTTATTTTCTCTTGCCATGATATATAGTTCAACAGAAAACTTTACCGAAATGCATTAAAATTAAAATTTAGAGCAATTATGTTCATATATCCAGAATAATAAAGTACTAACAATGATTATATAAAGTGACTAAGAATATATTAAGTAACAACAAAGATTAATTTGCATTTCTAATGATATAACATGTTGTGTACCTTTTCAGTATTTTTGTTTGGGGGCCACATATCAGATAGCTCAGGGGTTTCCTCTTGTTCTTTCCTCAGGAATTAGTCCTTGTGGTAATATAAAATTACTCCAGGAGAACATATATGATGCAGGGATTAAACGTGGGTCATGCAAAGCAAATGCCAGAGCCTCTGTACTGTCTCTCTGGCCCCTGAATGTTGGGTGATATACCTATTCTCCATCTCTTATTATTCATATTAATTGTTTACTTTAACTGAGTTTTTTCTTGTTGATTTTTAAGAGTTCTTTATATAATTATAGAAAACCTGTATCTAAGAAGTGTTTTGAAACAAAGAATATTCTCTGAAACTTGATGACATAGTCTTTTTCCTCTTCTCTTGCTATAATATATGATTCAACAGAATAACTACCAAAATGCATTAAAATTAAGGTAATAGAAAATTATTTCCATGTTTTGTTTTGAAACAAATTATGAAAGCAGCAATGGTAGGACCTCTATTTATTTGAAACTCTTGCTTAAATACATATACATGCAACAGTTCCATGTTAGAAAAAATATAAATAATTTGATGCTTTTGGCCATCGCTGAAGGAGGGTGAATAATGCTAGCTCTAATCAGTCCAATTAATTTTTAATCCAGGTTATTAATGTTGACTTATTATTGGTTTTATTCTAAAATTTTAAATACATAACATATGTATATCATGGAAAGGGAGTATTTATTATACATTTGTAAATTTTATTTAAAAAATAAAGCTTAATTAATATATTTTCTTATCTACTTTATATTACCAGTCAAAATAATTTAAGACAAATTTATTTCCCTATTCAATATGTGTTGCCATAATTCGGGTTATACTCTGCCTATCATCGCAGTACCATTCACAATAGCCAGAATCTGGAAACAAACCAAATACCTGAGAACAGAAGAGTGACACAATGTAATATAATACATCTACTAGAAAAAATGAAGTCATGAAATTCACTTATAAATGGATAGATCTAGAGAGTTTTATGCTGAGCAATATTAAAGGGAGGAGGATAGACATAAAATCATTGCACTTATATGTGGGATATTATAAAAATAGATGGTATGGAGGCCAGAGAGATAGCATGGAGTTAGGTCATTTGTTTTTCATGCAGAAGGACGGTGGTTCAAATCCCAGCATCCCTTATGGTCCCCTGAGCCTGCCATGGAGTTTACTTAGGGCAGAGAAGGGACTACTATTACTATAATAGTTGGAAATAATCGTTCTTCAGCAATTGCATTGTAAGCCAGTGTTTAAAAGGAGAAAAAAGAAGAGAGAGAAAAATATCTGCCACAGAGGCAGGCAGTGGGAGGGGGGGTGCAAAGACGAGAGGGAGGGAAATTGGTGACATTGGTGATGGAAAATGTGCACTGGTGAAGGGCGTTGTACATTGTATGGCTGGAACTCAATGGTTAACAAATTTGTAACTGTATAATATCATAGTAGTTTTATTAAATAATTTATTTTTAAAATACCCCCTCCCTGGATATAAAAGAAGGGTAGAAAGTTTTGTAATCCTGACTCTACCTTTAGCCAAAGGCCGGTAATATTCCAAAGCAAGAAGGTTTTTAAGTGAAATTAACATATTAGCCTTTTCCAAAAACATAACTTTTCTGCAAAATATACCTATAACTTAACATTTTCTTAATGTTTTTTTACCCAAGCACTATCCTGGAACTTCCTTGTTCCTATTTCTCTTAATGCTATAACCAAGCTTCTATTCTGGAACTTCCTTGTTCCTATATTTTTTCCCTACACACAAAGTACAAAAGCATATATACAGAACATACATTTTAAAAACAGGCTATTACATTAAAATACACAGTAAACATTATATACCATTGGAAACATTAAATATGGAAAATAATAAAGCACATTTAAATCAGCAAAAAATTACTTAGATCAAGAGATACACCTGAAGCATAGTTAGATGCAGGCAGTTTTTAAAACAAATTTTTAGTTGGACTACACTGTTTTTCTCCCCCTTTTTAAATATTTTTTATTTAAACACCTTGGTTACAAACATTATTGTGGTTGGGTTTCAGTCATATAAGATAACACCCCCCCATCACCAGTGTAACATTCCCATCACCAATGTCCCAAATATACCTCCTTCCCTCCCCACCCCCACCTGGACTATAGACAGGCTTTCTATTTCCCTCATATATTCTCATTGTTAGGATAGTTTGCAATGAAGTTATTTCTCTAACTAAACTCATCACTCTGTGGTGAGGTTCATGAGGTGGGCTGTAACATCCAGCCCTCCTCTCTTTTGTCTCTGAAAATTGTTGAGAAATATCTTTCATTTTTCTTAAAACCCATAGATGAGTGAGACCATTCTGCATCTTTCTCTCTCTCTCTGACTTATTTCATTCAGCATAATAGATTCTATGTACATTCATGTATAGGAAAATTTTATGACTTCATCTCTCCTGATGGCTGCATAATGTTCCATTGTGTATATGTACCACAGTTTCTTTAGCCATTCATCTGTTGAAGGGCATCTTGGTTGTTTCCAGAGTCTTGCTATGGTAAATAGTGCTGCAATAAATATAGGTGTAAGAAAGGGGTTTTGTATTGTATCTTTGTGGATCATATGAGAGTTCAATTTCCAATTTTTGGAGGAATCTCCATATGGCTCTCCAGAAAGGTTGAACTAGTCGGCATTCGCACCAGCAGTGGATAAGAGTTCCTTTCTCACCATGTCCCCGCCAACACTCATTCTTTGTGATGTTTGCCAATCTCTGTGGTGTGAGGTGGTACCTCATAGTTGTTTTGATATGCATCTCCCTGATGGCTAGTGATGTGGAGCATTTTTTCATGTGCCTTTTGGCCATTTCTATTTCTTTTTTATCAAAGTGTCCATTTCTTCTTCCATTTTTGATGGGATTAGATGTTTTTTTCTTATAGAGTTCTGTCAGTTCCCTGTATATTTTGGATATTAGCCCCTTATCTGATGGATATTGGGTGAATAGTTTCTCCCAATAAGTGGGTGGCTCTTGTATCCTGGGTAATATTTCCTTTGAGGTGAGAAGCTTCTCAGCTTAATATATTCCCATTTGTTAATATCTGCTTTCACTTGCTTGGAGAATGCAGTTTCCTCCTAGAAGATGTCTTTAGTCTCAATGTCATGGAGTGTTTTACATACGTGTTGTTCTATATAACTTATGATTTCAGGTTTAATATCGAGGTCTTTAATCCATTTGTATTTTACCTTCATACATGATGTTAGGTGGAGGTCTAATTCGCTTTTCTGCAAGTGGCTAGACAGCTGTGCCAACACCACTTGTTAAAGAGTCTTTCTTTGCTCCATTTAGGACTTCTTGATCCTTTATCAAGGACTAGATGATTGTATGTATGGAGAACATTCTCTGAGTACTCAAGTCTATTCCACTGATCTTTTTTTTTTATTAAAGAAGACAGAGAATTTTAGTAATTTTATTTTAAAAGTAGAGATCAGGGGTCCTGAGGTGCATACATGGCAATTAAAGCATTTTCCTTGCATGCTGTCATCCAGGGTTTGATCCCAGCATCACATATGTTTCCCAAAGTACAGTTACAAGTGATTTTGAGTATAGAGCTCTGAGTACAAGTGGGCTGTGACTCCAAAAACAAAACAAACAAAAAGTTGTGGATAGCACAATATTGGTGCCGATTAACTTAATAATGTGTCTTAGGACCAAAGAAACAGCACAGCAGGTAAGGTATTTGTTCTCCTATTCCACTGATCTGATAGTCTGTTTTTATTCATACACCATACTGTTTTGATAACTATTGCTTTGTAATAAAGTTTGAAGTTGGGGAAAGTAATGCCTTCCATATTCTTTTTCCCAATAATTGCTTTGGCTATTCAAGGGTGATTATTTTTCCAAATGAATTTCAAAAGTGCCTGATCCACTTCGTTAAAGAATGCCATGGGTATCTTTAGAGAGTTTGCATTAAATCTGTACAATGCTTTGGGGAGTATTGCCATTTTAATTATGTTAATCCTGCCAATCCATAAGCAGGGTATGTGTTTCCATTTCCGTGTGTCCTCTCTTATTTCTTGGAGCAGAGTTTTATAATTTTCTTTGTATAGGTCCTTCACATTTTTTGTCAAGTTGACTCCAAGATATTTGAGATTGTGTGGCACTAATGTGAATGGGGTTGTTTTCATAATGTCCATTTCTTCTCTATTATTATTGGTGTATAGAAAGGCCATTTATTTTTTGTGTTAATTTTGTTGCCTGCCACATTGCTATATGAGTCTGCTGTTTCTAGAAGCTTTTTGGTAGAGTCTTTAGGGTTTTCTAAGTAGAGTATCATGTCATCTGCAAACAGTGAGAGCTTGACTTCTGCCTTTCCTATCTGGATTCCCTTGATATCTTTTTCTTTCCTGATCGCTATAGCAAGGAATTCCAATGCTATGTTGAATAGGAGGGGTGAGAGAGGACAATCTGTCTTGTGCCATAATTAAGAGGGAAGGATTTTAGTTATTCTCCATTGAGGATAATATTTGCATTGGCTTGTGGTAGATGGCCTTAACTACATTGAGAAAGGTTCCTTTCATTCCCATCTTGCTGAGACTTTTTATCAAGAATGGGTTTTGGACCTTATCAAATGCTTTCTATGCATCTATTGATATGATCATGTGATTTTTATTTTTCTTGTTTTTGTTGTGTATTATGTTGACAGATGAATAGATGTTAAACCATCCTTGCATTCCTGGAATGAAACCTACTTGAGCACAATGAATAATTTTCTTGATGAGGCATTTAATTCTGTTTGCCAGGATTTTGTTAAGGATCTTTGTATCTGTTTTCATCAGGGATATTGGTCTGTAATTTTCGTTTTTAATAGCATCTCTGTCTGATTTAGGTATCAAGGTGATGTTGGATTCATAAAAACTATTTGGAAGTGTTCCCACTTTTTCTATTTAATGAAAGAGTCTTGCCAGGATTGGTAGTTGTTCCTCTTGGAAGGTTTGAAAGAATTCATTAGTGAATCCATGTGGGCCTGGGCTTTTGTTTTTGGGCAGACATGTGATTACCATTTTAATTTCATCAATAGTGATGGGGTTATTTAGATATGCTACATCCTCTTTATTAAACCGTGGGAGGTTATAAGAGTCCAAGAATTTATCCATTTCTTCCAGGTTCTCATTTTTAGTGGCATAGACTTTCTCATAGTAGTTTCTGATTACCCTTTGAATCTCTGCAATATCGGTAGTGATCTCTTCTTTTTCATTTCTAATACAAGTTATCAAGTTTTTCTCTCTTTCTTTATTAGTTTTGCTAATGGTCTATCAATCTTGTTTATTTTTTCAAAGAACCAACGTCTGTTTTTGTTGACCTTTCGGATTGTTTTTTGGGTTTCTACTTCATTGATTTCTGCTCTCAGCTTTGTCATTTCCTTCTGTCTCCCTATTTTTGGGTCCTTTCATTGAGCACTTTCTAATACTATGAGCTGCATCATTAAGCTACTAAGATAGACTCTTTCTTCCTTCCTGATGTGTATTTGCAAAGCTATAAATTTTCCTCTCAGTACTTCTTTTGCTGTGTCCCATAAGTTCTGATAGTTTGTGTCTTTATTATAATTTGTTTCCAGGAAAGTTTTGATTTCCTCTTTGATTTTGTATTGAACCTACTGGTTATTCAGTATGAGGCTGTTTAACTTCCAGGTGTTAAATTTTTTCTTCTGTGTCTCTTTAGAATTCACATATAATTTCAGAGCCTTGTGGCCAGCAAAGTTAGTCTGCAAAATTTCTATCCTCTTGATATTATGGAGGTATGTTTTATGTGCCAGCATGTAGTCTATCCTGGAGAATGCCCCATGTACATTGGGGAAAAATGTGTATCCAGGTTTCTGGGGGTTGGCATGTCCTATATATATATATACTAGGCCTCTTTCTTCCATTTATATATTTCTTCCATTTCTTCCATATATATATATATATATATATATATATATATATATATATATATACTAGGCCTCTTTCTTCCATTTCTCTTCTTAGGTCTAGTATATTTTGTTGGGTTTCAGTCTGGTTAACCTATCCAGTGTGTTTTGTTGAGGTCCCCCACAATTATTGTGTTGTTATTGATATTATTTTTCAGATTTGTCAACAATTGTATTAAATATTTTGCCCTCATTCTGTGCATATGTGTTTAGGAGAGTGATTTCTTGATTAATACAAAATGTCCATCTTTGTCCCTTACAACTTTCCTAAGTATAAAGTTTGCATCATCTGATATTAGTATGGACACTCCAGCTTTTTTATGGGTGTTGTTTGCTTGAATGATTTTTCCTCCATCCTTTGATTTTGAGTCTATGTTTGTTCTGACTATTCAGGTGTTTTTCTTGTAGGAAGCAGAAGATTGGATTGCGTTTTTTGATCCATTTAGACACTCTATGTCTCTTAACAGGTGCATTCAGTCCAGTGACATTGAGAGAAAGAATTGTTCTGGGATTTAGTGCCATCTTTATATCAAAGTTTGGTGTGTCTTTTGGTCAGTCTTTCTTAAAATGGCCTTCAGTTTTTCTCTTAAGATTGGTTTTGAGTCTGTAAAGTTTCTGATCTGTTGTTTGTGAAACAATTTATTCTTCCATCAAACTTGAAAGTGAGTTTTGCTGGGTGTATTATTCTAGGTGAAATATTTATTTCATTGAGTTTTGTCACTGTGTCCCACCACTGCTTTCTGGCCTTGAGTGTTTCTGGTGACAGGTCTGCTGTAAATCTCAAGGATGTTCCCTTGAATGTAATTTCTTTTTTTGATCTTGCTGCTTTCAGAATTCTGTCTCTATCTGTGGGATTCATCATTGTGACTAGGATGTGTCTTGGGGTGCTTTTTCTGGGGTCTCTTCTAGTTGGTACTCTTTGGGTTTGCAGGATTTGATCGAATATATTCTATAGCTCTGGAAGTTTCTCTTTAATGATATTCTTGACCTAGAGATTTTCTTCCTGGGTCTCTGGAACTCCAATGATTCTTAAGTTGTTTCTGTTGAGCTTATCATAGACTTCTATTTTCATCTGTTCACATTCTTTTACTAATTTTTCCATTGTCTGTTCATTTGCTTTAAGGTTTTTTCCCAATCTTTCCCACTGTATGGAGTTGTTTTGTATCTCATCTTCCAGAGAACTAATTCTATCTTCAGCTTCTGTTACCCTGTTGGAGAGCTTATCCATTTTGTCAATCTATTTGTTTAATGAGTTTTTCAGAACTGTTATTTGACCTGTGATTTCAGTGTGGAGTTTTCTGATTTCTGTCTTCATATTTTCTTGGTTTTTATTAGTGTTGTGTTCAACTCAATCCATGGGTTCTTTGAGTTCTGTGAGCATCTTCCATATTTTTTCTCTAAACTCATTATCTGAGAGACTGACTAGTTGGTTGGCCATTTTCCAGTCATCAGAGTTGCCATCTTCATTCTCTATGCCTGGTGCTGGCCTGCATTGTTTCCCCATTGTCACACTTGTATTGTGGGTTTTTCTACATGTTTTGGTGGTATTCATTGGCTAAATGATGTGCGTGGCCACGCTGCTCTGGCTCCACCCTTTCTGGGTGGATCTACTAGCCTCCAAGGAAGGGGAGCCCTCTGTGGATGAAGCCTCACAAAGGATCAAATCTTAGGCCTGAGCACGCAGCAGAGAAGACAGTCTGGAGAGAGATGCTGGGATTCGGAGGTCCAACACAGTTTCTAGTGTGATTTTTTTTTCTTCTTGTTGCAGTGGCTTTCTTTCATTTGAAAAAGCACATTGCCACGAAATGGAGGGGCCATGCTCTTCTGGAGCCTCTGGAGAGTAATTTTGCTGGGCTTTTTTCAACCACACCTGAGAGATTTAGGAGACAGGACAGTAGAAAAACACACAAGGCAACACTCACAGTTTCTCCCAGTCAGGAACCATTGGGCAAACGTAGATTTTCCCAGCCTGATGTCACAAACAGAGGACCTGCCTTTCTGCAAAATACTGCTGATTGTGGGTTATTATGATTGGATGCCGTTCCTTGGTGTTCCAGCCCAGCCTTAATGATCCTCTGGGAGAGTGATTTTTCTTGGCCCTTTTTGGCCCACTCCCGAGAGGTTCAGGAGACAGGACAGTAGAAAAACATGCACAGGCAACACTCACAGTTTCTCACAGTCGGGAACCACTGGGCAGGCGTAGATTTTTCCAGCCTGATGTCCTTTTCTCCCCTTTGTTATAATTTTTATGCTACTATCTAATTTTATTCCATCACCAACACCAATTATCCAGACGTGTAAAAGCCGTGGCCTTTCATTTTATCTCTTCACCTAAAACCATTTGTCTAGATGCTGGTCTTTTCCTAGGCCACTCACCAAGTGGCTTACTTCCATGGAGTTCCACCTCTCCCATAGCTGGGTCTGATGGCACTGTTTTACTTTCCTGATCTGCGGGGAAAAAACAGTGATAGCCAAGCACCTGCTGCTTTTGGCCTGATCAGGAGCTTTTCGCCACTTCTTTGCTACAAGACGGATGCCCGCTAGCTCAGTCAGTAGAGCATGAGACTCTTAATCTCAGGATTCTGGTTTAGAGCCCCATGTTGGGTGCCAGATTGTTGCATTAAGCCCTTTGGATGGGCTTGGTTGGAGGAGGATGGTGATGGAGGCCTTTCTCTTCCAGCTCAAGACCATATGGCTCCATCTTCTCCATCACCCAGTGGGTCTGCAAGTTCAGGTGATTGTGGCAGGTAGAAAATTCACCCAGACAGGCTTCAAGAAATATAATATAGACTTGTACTATTATATTATTATATACCTGTAGTATTTCATTATGTTTATATAACACTGGTTGTGGGGTCACGTATGGTGATACTCAGTAATTACTCTTGGCTATGCACTCAGAGATCATTCCTTGGCAGAATCAGGGGACATATGGGATGCCAGAGATCAAACCAGGATTGGCTGGTGCTATTGCTATGCTATTGTTCCAGCCCTTCCATACTACAACATTTTTTACTTTTTTTTTCTTTTTTTGGTTTTGGGCCACATCTGGCAACACTCAGGAGTTATTCCTAGCTCTGCGCTCAGAAATAGCTCCTGGCAGGCTTGGAGGACCTTATGAGATGCATTGCTACTGATTTTGTGTATTGATGTTGTGGCCTACTACTTTTCTCCAGGCAAAGTTCATCATTTATAAGAATTTTAGTGGAATTCTCAGGCTCTTTTATATTATTATGCAATTACAAATAGTGATATCTTACCTTATCTTTTAATTTGGAAGTCTTTTTATTGATTAATTGCTGTGGCAAGAACTTCCAAGTGTATATTGTATAATAGTGGCAAAACCCAGCATCCTAGCCTTTGTCCTAAATTCTGAAGGAAAAGTTAAGTTTTATCCCTTGAGTATACTGTTGCTATAAATCTCCAAGGTTGTCTTAAGGTATAGTCATTCTATTACTATTTTATTGGGGGTTCTAGAGGAATCTCCAAGTACTGTTTCAAAGATCCTAGGATCACACAGAAGGATTTTAAGCTACCAGGCTGTCCGTTCAATGTAAGTCCCAAGGATGTAATGATGCTACTTGGCCCTCTGGTATTGAAAATTATCTGGGCTGCCCCAGTGGTGCTGTAGCCTCAGGACCACACCTTGCAGGGCTCAGAAGCCCCCGGGATGCACTTAGTGATGCTTAGGGGATCATTTTGTATCAGAAATTTAACTTGGATCAGACTCATTACATTCACTGTAGCCACTACACTATCTCCTAGTACAATGATTTGGGGTTTTTTTCCAAATAGATGTTGAATCTTGTGAGACATTCTCTTCACATCAATTGATAAAATCATATTATTTTATCTTTTCTTTTGTTGATGTGGTGTGTAATGTAAATTGATTTATGTAGATTTAGCCATACTTGTGTCCCTGAAATAAGTCCAATTTGATAATGATATCTGATTCTTTTTTATATAATTTTGGATCTGATTCAATATTTTTCTATCTTTACATGAATATTCTTCAAAGACACTGGTCTGTGGTGTTTTTATGTATGCATGACTTTGATAGTAATTTTTGCTTCATGGAATCTTAGGAATAATTTCTTTTTGATATTTTGGAAGAGCTTGAATCCAGGCAGAAAGTTTTCTTTGAAGATGTAAGAAAACTTATTATGACTAGGATGTGTCTTGGGGTGGTTTTTCTTGGGTCTCTTTTGGTTGGTACTCTTCAAGCATGCAGGATTTGATCACATATATTCTTTAGCTCTGGGAGTTTCTCTTTAATGATGTTCTTGACCGTTGATTCTTCCTGGAAATTTTCTTCCTGGGTCTCTGGGACTCCAATGATTCTTAAGTTGTTTCTGTTGATCTTATCATAGACCTCTATTTTCATCTGTTCCCATTCTTTGACTAATTTTTCCATTGTCTGTTCATTTCTTTTAAGTTTTTTTTCCAATCTCTCCTGTTGTATGGAATTGTTATGTATCTCATCTTCCACAGCACCAAGTCTATTCTCAGCTTCTGATACCCTGTCCCAGAGCTTATCCATTTTGTCATTCACTTCGTTTACTGATTTTTTCAGGCCTGTTATTTGACATGTTATTTCAGTTTGGAGTTTTGTGATTTCTGTCTTCATATTTTTTTGATTCTTATTAGTGTTCTGTTCTATTCTATTCATGGTTTCTTTGAGTTCTTTGAGTATATTCCATATTGCTACTCTAAAGTCCTTATCTGAGAGATTGATTAGTTGGTTGGTCGTTAACTGGTCATCAGAATTGTCATCTTCATTCTCTATGTCTGATGCTGGCCTGCGTTGTTTCCCCATTGTCATACTTGTATTGTGGGTTTTTCTACGTGTTGTGGTGGTATTCATTGGTTATATGATGCAGGCAACACACTTCTCTGGCTCCGCCCTTTCTGGATGGGCCGACTTGCCTCCAAGGTAGGGGAGTCAACCGTGGATGAAGCCTCACACAGGATCAAATCTTAGGCCCAAGCACACAGCAGAGAAGACAGTCTGGAGAGAAATTCTTGCTTCTGTGATCCAGCACAGTTCTTAGTGTGGTTTTTTTCTTCTTGTGATGGTGTTCTTTTTTTAGAAAGAGCGCACGGCTGCGTAGCGAAGTGGAGCTAAGTGCCTTCTGGAGCCTCTTTTCAGCCCACTCTCAGGAGGTTCACGCAACAGGATAGCAGAGAGACACACACAGGCAGCACTCACAGTTTTTCACAGTCGGATACAAGAATACAAGAGCCACCCACTGAGTGGGAGAATCTATTCACCCAATACCCATCAGACAAAGGGCTAATCTCCAAAATATACAAGGCACTGACAGAAATTTACAAGAAAAAAACATCTAATCCCATCAAAAATTGGGGAGAAGAAATGAACAGACACTTTGACAAAGAAGAAATACAAATGGCCAAAAGACACATGAAGAAATGCTCCACATCACTAATCATCAGAGAGATGCAAATCAAAACAACAATGAGATATCACCTCACACCACAGAGAATGGCACACATCACAAAGAATGAGAACAAACAGTGCTGGCGGGGATGTGGAGAGAAAGGAACCCTTATCCACTGCTGGTGGGAATGCCGTCTAGTTCAACCTTTATGGAAAGCAATATGGAGATTCCTCCAAAAACTGGAAATCGAGCTCCCATACGATCCAGCTATACCACTCCTAGGAATATACCCTAAGAACACAAAAATACAATACAAAAATCCCTTCCTTACACCTATATTCATTGCAGCACTATTTACCATAGCAAGACTCTGGAACAACCAAGATGCCCTTCAACAGATGAATGGCTAAAGAAACTGTGGTACATATACACAATGGAATATTATGCAGCTGTCAGGAGGGATGAAGTCATGAAATTTTCCTATACATGGATGTACACAGAATCTATTATGCTGAGTGAAATAAGTCAGAGAGAGAGAGAAAAACGCAGAATGGTCTCACTCATCTATGGGTTTTAAGAAAAATGAAAGACATTCTTGCAATAATAAATTTCAGACACAAAAGAAAAGAGCTGGAAGTTCCAGCTCACCTCAGGAAGCTCACCACAAAGAGTGATGAGTTTAGGTAGAGAAATAACTACATTTTGAACTGTCCTAATATTGAGAATGTATGAGGGAAATGTAGAGCCTGTTTAGGGTACAGGCGGGGGTTGGGTGGGGAGGAGGGAGATTTGGGACTTGGGTGATGGGAATGTTGCACTGGTGATGGGTGGTGTTCCTTTTATGACTGAAACCCAAACACAATCATGTATGTAATCAAGGTGTTTAAATAAAAAAAAAAGAAAACTTATTAAGGAACCCATCTGAATCTAGACTTTTATTTTAGTGGAATTTTTAATACCTGGCTTGATTTTCTTATTGGTAATTTATCTGCTCAAGTTTTCTATATTCTGCTGACTTGATCTTTGGATATTGTGTGATTTTTTAAAGAAATTATTCATTTATTTTAGGTTTCCCAGTTTAATGGTATAGAATTTGTCCTAACAACCTCATAAATTTTTGTGTTTATAGTAATTTTTCAATTTTTATCTCTGTTCTGGTTATTTGGACTTCTTTATTTCTTCCTTTACTACTCTAAGTAATACTCTATCTTGTTTGTTTATACTTTTTAACATAAAAATATTTGTTTTATTTGTTTGATTTATTCTTTGTATTATATTTTATTTCTGTATCATTAATTTCTGGTATAGTTACTATTATTTCCTTCTTACTACATTCTTTGGTACTCTTAATTGTTTTGATTTTAGTTTCTCCAGCTGTTACATTGTTATTGGCTTGAGCTGTATCCTTTTCAAAAAATTTATTACTTTATTTAAACACTGTGGTTTACGTAATTGCTCATAATAAACGTGATTATGCAATTTTATATTCAAACATCAATGCTACCACCACTATAACATTCCCTCCACCATTGAACTTGGATTCCCACCCAATCCCAAGCCTGCCCCTTTTACAGGCACCAAATAAGTTACTTTATATTGTTCATTTACAATTAAATGGTGATAGAATTATCAAAAAACTACAGCAAAAAAAGTTGTGAAAATTATATCTAGAAATAAAGTCATTATTTTTTAATTACCTGTTGATTATTTTATTCTTTATTTTCTTTTTTTAACATTAGGTAGCATCTATGTTATTTTTACATTTAATTTGGTGTGTTTCTACTGGGGTGTCAGTATTAAAAATTTTGGAAATTTCAAGCAGTCACATATGTAGTCATGTATTCCAAGTTCTGTGGCTGACATGGTGGCAGCTATAGGTATCGCTGTGGCTGTCAGGATTTCTGGAAGTATAAAAAAAAAAAAGTAGGGGAAGACTGCCTGCACTCAGCCTTGTAGATCTCTGCCCAAATACCAAATAGAATTTGGGTCAGTTAGGCATCTATGCAGAGATTATTGTTAAAGCAGTGAAGTTGGACCATTAACATTTAGTGATTGTGGGTTTGTAGATACAAACTGCCAACACTTTTACAAGTTAGGGTCTTGGCCTTTCCCTCCTCCTATGAATACCCACATCTTTCAGCTGTGCAGCCTGTGTGCCCTTTTTTTTGCAGCTTGGTTTACATCTCTTTTATTTTTTTTTCTGATCAAGGGTCAAATTTATTGAAGCAGAAGACCGGCTTATATACTCTGGCAGAGCAGGGGGAGAAGAGGGGAAATACAAGAACAGCCTTTGTGTTACAGGTCACTTCATTTACAAGTACAATTTGATTCTCAAGAATATTTTGTGGTCAACTTAGGTCAAACCTGGAGCATTTGTGTACATCCTATTCATACATTCTGTAGCCAACATCTGTTTCTCACAACTTTTGACAGGACAATGTGCTGTTTCCATACTTACATTTTTTTTTTTTTTGTTTTTGGGCCACACCCGTAAGCTCAGGGGTTACTCCTGGCTATGCGCTCAGAAGTCGCTCCTGGCTTGGGGGACCATATGGGACACCGGGGGATCGAACCGCGGTCCGTCCTAGGCTAGTGCTGGCAAGGCAGGCACCTTACCTTTAGCGCCACCGCCCGGCCCCTATACTTACATTTTTTTAAATTTTTTAAATATATTTTTATTTAAGTAACATGATCATAGTTGGGTTACAGTCATAACCAGAACACAACCCCTTCACCAGTGTAACATTACTCCTTCCCCCCTTCACATCCCCTGCCTGTATTCAGGCATTCTACTACAGTTATTTGTTTTTAAGTACAGTAAGTTGTTTTTTTTTTCTTAAAGGATAAGAGTAAAAAATATAGTAAGGGTGTGATAGTGGCAATCGCCGTTGTTTGCATAGGTCCAGAAAAATGGGGGAAATGGGAAAAAAATCCTTGACCTGATTACAAAAAGGCCTCACCACAGAAGTTTATTGGCATAAGACTGACTGGGTTCCAGGCATACCAGTCCATCCAACTCGAGTCATTCTCAAAGTTCCGGTGAAACTTTTTCACACTTTAGCTATTGTTGGTATCAGATTCTTATATTTAAAGACTCTGGATTCTGTGCATTTCTTTCATCGATGTCAGGCTGGTGTGGAGCATCCTCTAGTTTCAGCATACCATTAAATGTGGAGCGATCTGCCCTGCATGCAGACTGTTGCTGAGTTGTCTGGGTGTTGGGAGCACTCTTTGGAGTAAGTCAATGCCAAAGCAGTGGTAGGTCTTCCCTGGTAGAGGCTTGGATCCTGGTAATGTTATAGACAATTGTGGTTGTTTGGTTTATATCTCTTTTAAAAATAAAATGAGTTTAGTGAGCTGGCCAATGAGTGAAGCATGTTATGAGACAGTCCTGGGGCATGGCTTCCTTTTTCTTGTATCCTAATATAAGCCTATATTGCCATAAACTTTTCCCTTAGTACTACTTTTGCTGAGTTAAATAGTGTCTGAGTATTTGTTTCCATTCTCATTCACTTCAATGAATCTTTAATTAATACTTTGATTTTATCTTGGACCCAATAGTTACTTAGGGATACACTACTCAGTTGCCAAATGCTGGACTTTTCCCATTTTTATGATTACTTATTAACTTCATGGCACTGTGGCCCAAAACAAAACCCCCAAAAGTGAAAAGTGTATTTATATTTTTGTATCTGGTTACTTAGCTAATACAATGTTCTTTGAGTTTTATTTATGTTATGCAAATATCAGGATTTCCATTTTATAAAGTCTAGTATTTCACTGACAAATATAACACTTTTCTTGTTAAGATACAAAATCCAGGGATATCACACATAGAAGGCATGTACTCTGCTGCTGAGTTGCATTCCTTTCCCATACTAGGTTTTTAAATCCATTGTGGAATTACATACCTCAGAGGGTTTATATTAAATTCCTTAAAAATGCATAAATATATTTATACTTATATGGAAGTGGCTTTTGGGGGCCCACACCTGGAAAGGCTTAGAGGTTACTCCTTGCTTTGCACTCAAATATTACTCCTGGCTCAGTGGACCATATAGGATGCCAGGGATCAAACTTGAATTCGTCCAGGGTCAGCAGCATGCAAGGCAAACACCCTACCACTGCACTACCACTCTGCTCCCCGAAAGTGGCTTCTTAAATCACATAGCAGTTCAATTTTTAATTGTTTAGGAACATAGATACTATTAGCTTTATTGAATGCCACTTACGTTATTATATTCTTATTATACTCACCAAACTTCCCGTTTTTGTTTTGTTTGTTTGTTGTTTTGTTTTCCTTTTTTGATAATCATATGAGATGTCAGAGATAAAAACCAGGTCCATCTTGGGTCAGCCACGTGCAAGACAAACATGCTACCATTGTGCTATCACTCTGGCCCCACCATTTTTGGGTTTTTATAATAGTCATTTTTTGTGCATGGTGTTAGGTGGAGGTCTGAGTTCACTTTTTTGACCTTGATATCAGATCCAGAGTCTTAAGATATATAGAGGATATATGTAGGTAAAATACCCCATGACACTGAGACCAAAGGCATCTTCAAGGAGGAAAGAGCACTGTCCAAACAAGTGGAAGCAGAGATAAACATATGGGACTATATTAAGCTGAAAAGCTTCTGCACCTCAAAGGAATTAGTGACTAGGATACAAAGGTCACCCAAATAATGGGAGAAATGATTCACTCAATACCCCCATCAGATAAGGGGATAATATCCAAGATATACAGGTTACTGACAGAACTTAACAAAAAAAATCTAACTTCATCAAAAAATGAGAAGAAGAAGAAGAAATGAACAGACACTTCCTCAAAGAACTACAAATGGCCACACATGAAAAAATGCTCCACATTACTAATCATAAGGGCAATGCAAATCAAAACTACAATGGGATATCATCTATATTATAGAGACTGGCACACATCACAAAGAACAAGAACAATCAATGCTGATGGAGATGTGGGGAGAAAGAAACTCTCATTCACTGCTGGTGGGAATGCCATCTAGTACAGTCTTTATGGAAAACAATATGGAGACTTCTCCAAACAATGGACATTGAGCTCCTATTTGATCCACCTATACCATTCCTAGGGATATACCTTAGGAATACAAAAACAGAACACAAAAAAGACTGCTACGTACCAGTGCTATTTACAATAGCCAGAATCTGGAAACAACCCAGATGTCCAACAACAAATGAGTGACTAAAGAAATTGTGGTACATATACACCATGCAATATTATGCAGCTGTCAGGAAAGATGAAGTCATGAAATTTTCCTATACATGGATGTACATGGAAACTATTATGCTGAGTGAAATAAGTCATAGTGAGAGAGATAAACACAGAATAGTCTCACTCATCTGTGGGTTTAAAAAAAAATAAAAGACAATATTGTAACAATGCCCAGAGACAATAGAGATGAGGGCTGGAAGGACGAGCCCATGGTATGAAGCTTGCCACAGAGTGGTGAGTGCAATTAGAGAAATAAGTATACTGACAACTATCATGGCAATGGTAGTGAGTGAGAGTAAGAGAATGCCTGTCTCAAATACAGGCAGGAGTGAGGGAGTTGGGTGATGGGGGGTAATTGGTGATGGAAATGTTGCACTGGTGAAGGGAGGTGTTCTTTTTTTATGACTGAAATCCAACTACAAGCATGTTTGTTTGAAATCATGGTGCCTAAATAAAGATATTAATTAAAATAAATTTAAAATGTCATCCTAATAAAAATTGAGATTTCAATTAATGTTATTTAGCATCTTTCCTTGTACTTGTTAGACTTCTGTCTTCTGATCTGTCTGCAAATTATTAGAACCTCTACCTGATCAATAGAGTTAGGTATATCAGTGTTTTGAGAGAGTAGTATAGCTATATATCTAAAGCAGAGGCTCAACAACTTTAAAAACATGCTACCTAAACTACAAACATCAAATTTTGAAATATGTTTTTCAAGGTAGCAGGCAAAGGTTGGGGTAGAGGGAGCTTAGGAATACTGATGGAAAAAAGTTGACAAGTGTAGGATTGATGTTGGAATATTGAGCACCTAGATTACCTATCAATAACATTGTAAATCTTACCTCTAATTAAATAAAAAAATGAAAATTCATGGAAGTCCATAAAAGGTTCTTACCTTGCCTGAGGTCAATCCCAGTTTGCTCCCTGGCACTGCATATCTGCTCACTACAAAAAGTGAAACTGAGCACTGAGCTAAGAGTAAGTCCTGAGATCCTCTGAAGTGACCTATATTTCTTCAAAATACATGGTAATATCATTTATGCATAGTTGGGGCAACATTTTTGTTCAAACTGTATACATGACTAGGTTAGTTGAGGAACCTACTCTTTAATGATTTTATAATTATACAAGTTTCCACAATACTGTAATTAATTATCCCTGCAATTATATACTAATATAATAACAGGGAAGCATGGAAATAGTCAATAAGCAACCATGCCAAACACCCTCCAGCTTCCAGGGTATTTTCAAAATTTTTCTCCATTGGAAAAATTTTAAAACCTACCTGAAGTTGTAAAAGCACCCTTCTCTGTCATTACAATTTATGTTTCTATTACAATATGGTCTATGTGTCATATTAGTAACAGTCTCCTTTCAAATTAATACCAACGATGGAGACCTAATTGTGTCTCATTTTAAAATAGTAATACTTGTTAATAGAAAAATCTTGTTTCAGTCACAGACTTTCTCCAACATGTGATTAGTTTCTTTCTAATTCCTTAAATTTCCTGAAGTAGTTGGTAACTATTCAATCTTTATTTGAAAAATTAGTGTCTTTCACTTCCTGTGGTCCTTCACCTTCATGTTTTTAATACTGGAATTAATCTGGCAAACCAGTAAAGTAAATGGAAACTTTTGATCAACTATTTACACTTTCATCATAAGAAAAAATAATCATGAAGGTTTGTATTATTTTAACAGTTAATTTCTTTTTTATAATTATCTTTATTTAAACACCATGATTACAAACATTATTGCAGTTGTATGATTATAATCATTTAAAGGACACCCCCCTTCACCAGTGCCAAATTGCCACCACCAATTTCCCAGATCTCCCTCCTCCCCACCCCATCCTGTACTCGAGAAAGGTTTTCTACTTCCCTCATTCATTCACATTGTTATGATAGTTCTCAGTGTAGTTATTTCTCTAAATGCACTCATCACTCTATATGGTGAGCTTCATGTCATGAGCTGCACCTACCAGCCCTCATCTCTTTTGTCTCTGAGATACTGCTAAAAATGTCTTTCATTTTTGTTCAAACCCATAGATGAGTTAAACTATTCTGCATCTTTCTCTCTCCCTCTGATTTATTTCATTTAGTATAATAGATTCCATGTACATCCATGTATAGAAAAATTTTATGACTTCATCTCTCCTGACGGCTGCATAGTAATTCATTGTGTATAATACCACAGTTTCTTTAGCCACTCATCTGTTAAAGGCCATCTTGGCTGTTTCCAGAGTCTGGCTATTGTAAATAGCGCTGCAATGAATATAGGTGTGAGGGAGGGATTTTTGCATTG
This sequence comes from Suncus etruscus, assembly GCF_024139225.1. Classification (NCBI taxonomy): domain Eukaryota; kingdom Metazoa; phylum Chordata; class Mammalia; order Eulipotyphla; family Soricidae; genus Suncus; species Suncus etruscus. The sequence continues at coordinate 33,139,353 of NC_064864.1, read as the reverse complement.
TATTTTTTGTGTTCCTCAGGTATATTCCTAGGAGTGGTATAGTTGGATTGTATGGGAGCTCAATTTCCAGTTTCTGGAGGATCTCCATATCGCTTTTCAGAAAGGTTGAACTAGACGCATTCCCACCAGCAGTAAAAAAAAAAAAAAAAAAGAGTAACTTTCTCTCCACATTCCTGCCTGCACTGCTGATTTTCCTACTTTGTGATGTGTGCCAATCTCAGTGGCATGAGGTGGTACCTCATAGTAGTTTTGATTTGTATCTCCCTGACGATTAGTGATGTTGAGCATCTTTTCATGTGCCTTTTGGCCATTTGCCTTTCTTCTTTTACAAAGTTTCTGTTGATTTCTTCTCTCCATTTTTTGATGGGGTTAGATTTTTTTGTCTTATATAGTTCTGTCAATACCTCGTATATTTTGGATATTAGTTCTTTATCTGACAGGTATTGGGTGAATAATTTCTTTTACTCACTGGGTGGCTTTTGTATTCTGGGTACTATCTCCTTTGAGGTGCAGAAGCTTCTCAGTTTAATATAGTCCCATCTGTTTATCTCTGCTTCCACTTGTTTGGAGAGTGCTGTTTCCTCCTTAAAGATAACTTTAGTCTCAATGTCATGGAGTGTTTTACCTACATGTTGTTTTATATATCTTATAGTTTCAGATCTGATATCAAGGTCTTTAATCCATTTAGATTTTACCTTCGTACATGGTGTTAGCTGGGGGTATGAGTAGGCTTTTTTTTGCAAGTGGCTAACCAGTTGTGCCAACACCACTTATTGAAGAAGCTTTCTTTGCTCCATTAAGGACTTCTTGCTTTTTATCAAAGATTAGAAGATTATATGTCTGGGGAACATTCTCTGAGTACTCAAGTCTATTCCACTGATCTGAGGGTCTGTCTTTATTTCAATAACATGCTGTTTTATTAACTATTGCTTTGTAATACAGTTTAAAGTTGGGGAAAGTAATGCATCCCATATTCTTTTTTCCCAATAATTGCTTTGCCTATTCAAGGGTGTTTATTGTTCCACATAAATTTCAAAAGTGCCTGATCTACTTTGTTGAAGAATGTCATGGGTATCTTTAGAGAGATCACATTAAATCTGTACAATGCTTTTGGAAGTATTGTCATTTAAATGATGTTTATCCTGCCAATCCATGACCAGGGTATGTGTTTCCATTTCTGTGTGCCCTCTCTTATTTCTTGGAGCAGTGTCTTATAGTTTTCTTAGTATAGATCCTTCACATCTTTAGTCAGGTTGACTCCAAGATATTTGAGTTTGTGTGGCACTAATATGAATGGAATTGTTCTCTTAATGCCCA